>NC_063378.1:5887479-5890872 GCF_021869965.1 Rhincodon typus | reverse complement strand
CAGGCTGGTCTGAGTGGACAGAAATTTCATGACTAATTGCACAATTTATTGATTGCTCCAAGGTCCAGGGCCATAGTCCACCGTCGCTGATGACAGAATTCCATCAGCCCCCTTTTGTTTATTAGTGACCCTGGGATAAATAAACAGCTGACACTGCAGTTCCTGCTCCGAGTTCTTTCTTTGACCTCTCCCTTACAGCACAGAAACCAGCTCACTGTGTAACTGGAGGGTCTCGGCAGTGAGGAGGGGGTGTGTGGGCCAGAGAAGGTTTAAGGAGGACAGGAAGCAGGAGGGGAACAGGACAGAGAACAATGTATGAGAGAAACAGGATGATTGAGGGGTGAGGGGGATGGTGGGGGAAAAGAATACAGGCAAGAGATGGCAAAGGACAGCAGGAGAGAGGGAGGGTTGGGGCAGGGGGAAGTGAAAGAGAGGGAAAGGGAAGTGCAAGGGAGTGTAGAGGAGGTCTGGGTGGGAGGAGGGTGTGTTGAGGGAAAGGGAGTGTGTTATTTCAGTCTTGTTATTTACATACAAACAGAAAATAGGGGTAGACCATTAGGCCCTTTGAGCCTGCTCCACAGTTCAATATGATCACAGCTGACCATCCAACTCAGTCCTGTTCCCATCTCTCCCTATGCCCATTGTTCCCTTTAGCCCCAAGAGCTCCTTCTTGAGAGCATTCAATGTTTTGGCCTCAACTTCTTTCTGTGGTAGAGCATTCCACAGGCTCTCCACTCTCTAGGTGAAGACATTTCTCCTAAATGACATTCCCCATATCCTTAGACTGTGACCCCTGGTTCTGGACTCCCTGCTCATTGGGAATACCATTCCTGCATTGACCATGTCTTATCCTGTTAGAGTTTAAGAGGTTTCTCTGAGATCACCAACTCTCACTGTTCTCAACCCCAGGGAATGTAGCCAAACCCACCCAGTCTCTCTCTTCGCAGGTCAGACCTGCCATCCCAGAATATAAGGATGTAAATGGAAACAAAAACAGAAACTGCTGGAAAAGCTCAGCAGGTCTGACAGCAGCTGTGGAGAGAAAGCAGAGTTAATGATTCGGGTCAAATGACCCTTCCTCAGAACATAAATGGAGGTGGTTCCGGGGAGGCTGGGTAAATTGCTAATTGGATTGACCATGTTATTGGACTGAGCTGGTTACAGTTCAGAAAACAGGACGGCAATTTTATTGATGTGTGTAAGATCCTGAATGATCATAGATATCTGTACACTGACTGGTGTGTCTCAGTCTCCACTCTCACAGGGAGATATCTATACACTGACTGGTGTGTCTCTTTCCCTCTCTCTCAGGGAGATATCTGTACACTGACTGGTGTGTCTCAGTCTCCACTCTCTCAGGGAGATATCTGTATACTGACTGGTGTCTCTTTCTACGGATCATTGAATCGTAGAATAGAATGATAGAAACCCTACCATGTGGAAGCAGATCATTTGGCACATTGATACTGCACTGACCCTCTGAGGAGCATTCCACTCAGATGGGGGAGGAATAAAAACCATCCACCCGTGCAAACCCTCTCAACTCGAACCCAGAGACAGAGTGCCACCACGAACATTCTCTTTGAGCTGCATTGCACAAAAAAGCCAGGAATGCAGAGGCTGAGCTTGTTCAGCCCACTGAGCCTGTATTAGCTCTTTTTAAAGTCCCTGACACACTAGATTAGAGATGATAGGTTTGGAAGACACTGCAGAGGAACAGAACGAGACAGAGACTCAAAAGAAAGAGAGAAGGGTAATTTTTATTGGGTGGGGACACTATACATTTCCAGCATGTTCCTGTCTTCCTCAAGAGAATCCGAACAAAAACAGAAGTCCAATCTTAAGCAGGTCTGCCCAGGAAGAACACCAGCAGTGTGGCAAGGGCCAGAGAACAACATAGCCTACAGGGGGAGAAGATATTAAATAGACAGATATTCAGTGCAGGGACTGTGCCAGGGGAGTGCCACGCTGTCGGAGGGACCACGCCAGAGGAGTGCCGGGCTGTCGGAGGGACCGTGCCGGGGGTGTGCCGCGCTGTCGGAAGGTCAGTACTCCGATGGGGGTGGGGGAATGGACTCTCCTTGAACTGCTAGCCAATCAGAAGGCAGCAACTCTGTTGCTCGGCAGTGCCATTGGGAGGATGGTACCACAACGCAACTTGCCAAGGCCCAACCACCTCCTTCTCCCCGAGTTAATCAGGATAGAGATGAGACATTGCCACCCACTAGCATCTCAGGGCAAGCCTGAACCCAACATGCCCACTCCCAATACCTGCCTGAAAGTGCTGGTCACAGTCCCCGAGTGGGACCAATAGCGATAAGGCTCCACTTGGAAAACGGGATGGGACCGGTAGGTTCGCAAGATCTTCCTGGCCCTGGAACAGAAGGTTAGGGGTTTACACTGTGAGACAACTTGAGAATCCATCAATTGCGTGTTCCTCATTCATTTACAGAAGGGATGTGAGAGCATCAATGGCAATGCTGACAGAGGTCCCTGTTTAACCAGGGAGTCTTCCCCTCTCAGGGACCCCACTTAAAGGTGGAGTCTCTCCTTCTCTCTGCCAGGGACCCTGTTTTGTCAGGGAGTCTCTCACTCTTGCTCTGTCAAGAGTCCAGTTTAATGAAGGTGTGTCTCTATCTCTCTCTCTCTCTCCCCCTGTCCTTGTCAGGGTCCCTGTTTAAAGAGAGAGTGTCTTTCTCTTTGTCAGGGACCCTGTTTGAACAGAGTCTTGCTTTCTCTCTTTCAGGAACCCTGTTGAAAGAGGGTGTCTCTCTCTGTTGGAGTCCCTGTTTAAAGAGAGAGTGACTCTCTCTCTCAGTCAAAGACCCTGTTTTAAAGAGGGAGTCTCTCTCTCTCTCTCTCTCTCTCTGTCAGGAACTCCGTTTAATCCAAGATTGTGGCAGGGTAAGTCACCCCTTTCAGAGCTCCACTCTGCTTGCCAGTTCCCTTTCCTTTCCCTTTCTCATCTCCTCTTCTCTATCCTCTCTGCAGTAATTCTATGCCCCCCACATTCCCAGCCCTATTAGCTATCTACCTGAGGAGGCAGGTCGTGACTGGGAACCATGTGGGGGGCGCCGAACACACAGGCCATGTCCTGCACTGATGGCAGATTGAGCTTTGGGCCGGAGCAATGGCGAGAGCTGGCTGGTGAGGAGGCAGCAGCCGGAGGTGGGAGCGGGGCCGGTGAGGAGGCGGCAGTGGGAGCGGGCCAGTGAGGAGGCAGCGGCGGGAGGCGAGATCGGGGCCGGCAAGGTGACGGCGTGTGGGTCAGTGAGGAGGCGGCGGGAGCAGGGCCAGTGAGGAGGTGGCAGCCGGAGGTGAGAGCGGGGCCAGTGAGGCGGCAGCGGCGGGAGGCGAGAGCGGGGCCGGCGTGGCGGCAGCAGCGGGAGGCGA
>NC_063378.1:5875872-5887469 GCF_021869965.1 Rhincodon typus | reverse complement strand
GCGGGAGGCGAGAGCGGGGCCGGCGTGGCGGCAGCAGCGGGAGGCGAGAGCGGGGCCTGTCGCATTAGCAGCGGCGGCCTCCTGGGTGTCCTAGCGATAGAACGGCGACCGTTGTGGAGATGGGACTTGGGAAACCGAGATCCGGACTTTATTTTCTTTCACTTAACTTTTGGCTCTGGTAAATCTTTTAATTCTGGTTTTTGTAACCAAATGCGCGCCAGTGAATCGTGACTTTGTAGAGTTTTCACTGTACATATGTACTTTGTGCATATGACAAATAAATAAATCTGTCTCTCTCTCTCTCTTCGTCAGGGACACTGTTAAGGAGTCTCTGCATCTCACTCTGTCAAGAGCCCTGTTTAAAGAGGGAATCCCCCTCTTTCTCTCTGTCGCAGTCCCTTTTTAAGGATGGAATCAGTCTCTCTCTCTCTCTCTCTCTCTCTCTCCCCCCACTCCCCAACACCCACCTCACCCGACCCCAGCAAAACATGGTCACTGACAGAAAGACTCCTTCTTAAAACAGGGTACCTGATGGAGAGTGGGAGAGAGAGAGAGACAGAGAGACAGACTCTCCCTTTAAACAGGATCCATGATACAGAGAGAGACTCCCTCTTTGAACAAGGCCCGAGAGACAGCTAGAGAGGGAGTATTCGCAAGATAAACTGCCTCTTTAAAAAGGATTCCTGAAACAGAGAGCGACAGACAGACTCTCTGACTGCCAGGGACCTTGCTTAAAGAGGGAGTGTATCTGTATCCCTCTCTCACAGTGACCCTGTTTAAGGAGAAGTCTCACTCTCTGTGAGGGACAGTGTTTAAAGACAGAGTCACTCTTTCTCTGTCAGGGATCCTGTTTTAAGAGAGACTCTCCCTCACTCTGTCAGGGACCGTATTTAAAGCAGGAGTCTGTCTCTCTCCCTCTCTTTCTGTCAGGGGCCCTGTTTAAAGAGGGAGCCTCTCTCTCATTCTCTCCCTCCCGCCCTCCCTTTCAGGATCCCTGTTTAAAGAGGGAATCTCTCTCCCTCTCTCAGGGACCCTGTTTAAAGAGGGCGTCTTACTCTCTTTTTCTCTCTCTGTGTCAGGAACCCTGTTTTGCAAGGGAGTCTCCCTCTCTCTCTGTCCCACAGTCAGGGTCCCTCTTTCCTTCTCTTTCTTGCTGTGTCAGGGATCCTGTTTAAAGAGGGAGTGGCTCTGTCTCTCCCTTCCGGTCAGGTACCTTCCTTAAAGAGGCAGTCTCTCTCTCGGTCGAGGATGGTGTTTAAAAAGGGAATCTCTCTCTCTCTCTCCCCGATTCTGCCAGGGAGCATGTTTAAAGAGGGAGTCTCTCTCTCTCTCTCTGTCAGGGACCCTGTTTAATCCAAGATGGCGGTCAGGGTAAGTCACTCCGTTTGGAGCTCCACTCTGCCCGCCAGTTCCCTTTCCTTATCCTTTCTTTTCTCTCCTCTCTGCAGTAATTCTATCTCTTCCACGCACCCCCGCTCCCTTTTAACTACCTACCTAAGGAGTTGGGCCGCGACAGGGAACCACATGGGGAGAGCTGAACGCACAGGCCATGTCCTGCAGTGATAGTGGATTGAGCGTGGGCCGGAGCGATGGTGAGAGCGGGGCCGGTGAGGTGACGGCGGGAGGCGAGAGCGGGGCCGGTGAGGTGGCAGCAGCCGGAGGCGAGAGCGGGGCCGGTGAGGCGGCAGCGGCCGGAGGCGAGAGCGGGGCCTGTCGCATTAGCAGTGGCGGACTCCTGGGTGTCCTAGCGATGGAATGGCGACCGTTGTGGAGATGGGACTTGGGAAACCGAGATTCCTACTTAACTTTTGACTCCGTTAAATCTTTTAATTCTAGTTTTTGTAACCAAGTGGGCACAGTGAATGGTGACTTTGTACATTTTTCACTGTACTTAAGTATTCCTATACTTGGTACATGTGACAAATAGATAAATCTGTCTCTCTCTCTCGCTTTGTCAGGGACACTGTTTAAAGGAGTCTCTCCATCCCACTGTGTCAAGAGCCCTGTTTAAAGAGGGAGTCCCTCTCTTTCTCTCTGTCAGAGTCCCTTTTTAAGGATGGAGTCTCACTCCCTCCCCCAACCCCAGCAAAACAGTCACTGACAGAGAGAGACTCATTCTTAAGACAGGGTATCTGATGGATGGTGGGGGTGGGCAGAGAGACAGAGATACAGAGACTCCCCCTTCGAATAGGGCCTGAGAGAGAGAGAGAGAGCACGTGCAAGAGAAACTGTCTCTTTAAAAAGAGGGTTTCTGACACAGAGAGAGAGAGAGAGAGACAGAAACAGCGAGCTCGAGAGGGAGTCCCTCTTTAGGCAAGGTCCCTGACAGACAGTCTCTCTCTCTCTCTCTCAGAGACCTTGCTTAAAGAGAGACTCTGTCTCTGTCAGGGACCCAGGGTAAAGAGCGAGTCTCGCTCTGCAAGGAACCCTTTTAAATGCGTGAGTGTCTCTCTGTCTGTGAGCGACTCTGGTAAAGTGGGAGTCCATCTCTCTATCTGTCGTGGACCATGTTTAAAGAGGGAGTCTCTGTTATGATTTCTCTGTCAGGGAGCCTGTTTGATGAGGGAGTCTCTCTCCCTGTCAGGGACTCTGTTTAAAGAGGGAATTTCTCTGTCAGGGTTCCTGTTTAAGTGGGGAGTCTCTCTCTCTCTCTGTCACGGTCCCTGTGTATAGAGGGAGTCTCGCTCTGTAAGGGATGCTTTTTTTAAAAGAGTTAGTCTCTCTGTCTGTCTCAGTCTGTGAGGGACTCCAGTAAAGAGGGAGTCCATCTCTCTCTGTCAGCGACCTTGCTTTGCAAGGGAGTCTCTCTCCCTCTCTGTTGCAGACCCTGTTTAAAGAAGGAGTCTGTCTCTCTCTGTCAAGAGCCCTGTTTAAAGAGGGAGTCTCCCTCTCCCTCTCACTCTTACTCTCCAACTGTCAGGGTTCCTGTTTAAACAGGGACACTCTCTCCCACTTTGTCAGGGACCCTGTTTAAAGAAGCGGTCTCTCTCTCTCTGTCAAGGATAGTGTTTGAAAAGGGAGTCTCTCTTTCCCCCTTTCTGCCAGGGACCCTGTTTAAAGAGGGAGTCAGTCTATCTATCTGTCTGTCTGTCTCTCTCTCTCACCATCACCACCCCAAGTCAGGGGCCCTGTTTAAAGGGAGAATTTCTCCGTCCCGGACCCTGTTTTGCAAGGGAGTCTGTCTCTCTCTCTCTGTCAGGGACCCTGTTTAAAGAGGGAGTCTTTCTCCCTCTCTCTCTCGCTGTGTCAGGGAACCTGTTTTGTGAGGGAGTCTCTTTCTCGCTCTTTCAAGAACACTGTTTAAAAGGGGAGTCTCTCTCTCTCTCTCTCACGCCTCTCTGCCAAGGACTCTGTTTAAGGAAGGTGTCTCTCCCAACTCGGTGTCAGGGAGTATCTCTATCTCTGTCTTTCTCTCTGGCTCGCCTTCTATCAATAACAGTACTGCGACGAGGATGCAGAGATCCTTCAGCATGACCTGGACAGGTTGGGTGAGTCGACAAATCGATGGTAGATGATGTATAATGTGGATAAATGTAAGGTTATTCACTTTAGAAGCAAAAACAAGAAGGCAGATCACTACCTGAATGGCTGTAAATTGAGAGAAGGGAGTGTGCAGCGGGACCTGGGTGTCCTTGTGCATCAGTTGCTGAAGGTAACCATGCAGGTGCAGCAGGTGGTAAAGGAGGCAAATGGTATGTTGAGACAACAAGGTGCAGGGCTGGATGAACACAGCAGGCCAAGCAGCATCATAGGAGCAGAGAGGCTGACGTTTCGGGCCTAGGGCCTTCATCAGAAAAGGCCTTCATTGCGAGAGGTTTCGAGTACGGAGCAGGGGTGTGTTATTGCAGGTGTACAGGGCCTTGGTGAGACCACACCTGGAATACTGTGCGCAGTTTTGGTCTCCTTTTCTGAGGAAGGATGCTCTTGCTCTGGAGGGAATGCAGTGAAGGTTTACCAGGCTGATTCCGGGTCTGATTTCTGAGGAGAGATTGACTAGGTTGGAATTGGTTTCGCTAATATTCAGACGAACGAAGAGTGGGATCTCATACAGACTTATAAAATTCTAGCAGGACTGGACACGGTAGATGCAGGGAGGATGTTCCCGATTGGTGGGTGTGTCCAGAACCACGGGTCACAGTATGAGGATTCGGGGTAGACCATTTGGGACGGAGATGAGGAGACGTTCTTTACCCAAAGAGTGGTGAGCCTGTGGCATTCATTACCACAGGAAGTAGTTGATGCCAAAACATTGAATGTATTCAGGAGGCGACTAGATATAGCACTTGGGGTGAATGCAATCAAAGGTTTTGGGGAGAAAGCAGGATTAGGCTATTGAGTTGGATGATCAGCCATGATCGTGAAGAATGGCGGAGCAGGCTTGAAGGGCCAAATGGCCTCCTGCTCCTATCTTCTATGCTTCTATGTAAAGTGCGAGTCTCTCTCTCTCGCTCTGATAGGGACCCTGTTTTGTGAGGGAGTCTCTCAGTCTACCACTATCAGGGGCTGTGCTGAAAGAGGGAGTCTCTCTTCTCCCTCTCCCAGTCAGCGGCCCTTTTTAAAGAGGTAGTCTCTCTCGGTCATGGACCATGTTTTGTGAGGGAGTTTCTCCCTCACAAGAGTCCTGTTTAAAGAGGGAGTCTGTCTCTCTCTATCTCTTTCTGTCAGGGACTCTGTTTAGAGAGGATGTCTCTCTTTCTCTCTCTCTCTGTCAGGGATGCTATTTAAAGAGGGAATTTCTCTGTCAGGGAAACTGTTTAAAGAGGGAGTCTCTCTCTCTCTGTCTCTCTCTATCAGGGAACCTGTTAAAGTGGCAGTGTCTGTCTCTCTCTGGCAGGCAGCCTGTGTAACGAAGGAGACTTGCTCTGTAACGGACCCTGTTTAAACAGTGAGTCTCTCTGTCTTTCTCTGTCTGTGAGGGACTCTGGTAAAGATAGAGTCCATCTCTCTCTCTCTCTCTGTCAGGGACCTTGCTTAAAGATGGGGTCTCTCTCACTCGGTCATAGACCCTGTTTAAAAAGGAAGGGCACTGGATATGTTCTCCACAGTTGATCCCTCCTGATTTTCGATCACTCACCCTTTCCATTCATTTGTGGCCAGCAGGTATTGTCTTGAACTCTCCTTCCTGACGTCCAGCGAGCAAAACGTGGCGAACTCCTTCGCAATCTCCGCGGGACTCGTATTCCAGCCCCGACGCACCTTCACCAACAGAATCGGAGGTCGCTCAGCCTGTGGGTCAGGCCCTGAGAGGGACTGGGAAATACATGATTTACAGCCAGCGTCAACAAGCAGCACACCCAGGGCAGGGGCAACACTGTTAGAGATAGAGGAAAGCTTCTTCTACACAAACAGAAATTAAAGATCGCTCTACAGAGATCCATGAAACACACCCAGGACAGAGACAGCAGATTGTAGAACTGGAGGAACAGAGCAGGCAAGTCAGCAGAGCAGCAGGAAAGTTGATGTTTCGGGTCGGGACCCTTCTTCAGAAACAGTTTTAGAAACAGAGCATACAGCCATACAGTACAAGAATGGGCTCTTCGGCCCATAATACTGTGCTGAACAATGTCAAATTAAATTAATCCCTGCTACCTGCCCTTGGCCCACATCCCTCCATTCCTTGCATATTTGTGTGCTTATTTAAACGTCCCTTAAACATCCCTGTGTATCTGCCTTCAATACCACCCCTGGCAGCATCTTCCAGACTCAACAACTCTGTGTAATAAACTTGCCCCTCACATCTCCTTTGAACTTCCCCCTCACCTTAAATGCATGCCCCCTAGTACTAAAAGTTTCAACTTTGGGAAAATGATTCTGAACATCAAACCTATCTATACATCTCAGAATTTTATATTATTTCAATCAAGTCTACCCTCAGCCTCCCCTGCTCCAGAGAAAGCAACCTGAAATCCTCTCCTTATTGCTCATACCTTCTGATCCAGGAATCATCCTGGCAAACCTCTTCTGCACCCTCTCCAAAGCCTCCACATTCTTCCTGTCATGTCGTGACCAGAACTGAATGCAATATTTTAAGTGTGGCCTAGCTGCAACGTAACATCCTGATTCTTGCACTCAATGTCCTGACCCATAAATGCAACATGCCATACGCTGTCTTTACCACCTTGCCTACAAGGGGCCACGAAGTAGATAAACGGTAGACAGTAGATAGACTAAAGCTGCCTCTACACTCCTAAACAGAAATTAAATCTCCTATGACATTGTCTCCATCAAATACTCAGGTCAGAAATAGCACGGGGCTAGACACAGAGTAAAGCTCCCTCCACTCTACTGAAGTGAAAATAAAGCTTTCTCTACTCTTAAACTCCAAGCAAAGCTTCCTCACCACTGTTCCCATCAAGCACTCTCAGGACGGGGATAGCAAAGGGTTAGATAAAGTTCCCGCTACAGTGCCCCCATCAAACACTCGCAGGTCAGGGTCAGCAGAGGGTTAGATACAGAGTAAAGTTCTCTCTACAGTATCCCATTAAATAGTCTCAGGTCAGGGACAGATACAAACTCCCCTACACTGTCAATAAATGTAATGTGAAAAATCTGTCAGGACATATTTTCAAACTTTTGTATCTTCTGCCCGACGGAAGAGAGTATAATTGGGGTGGGAGGGGCCTTTGATAACGTTGGCTGCTTTCCCGAGGCACTGAGAAATATAGATGGAGCCAATGGAAGAAAGGCTGGTTTGTGAGACCGACTGGGCTGTGTTCACAACTCTCTGTAATTTCTTGCGGTCTTGGGTAAGAGCGTTGCCATTCCAGGCCGTGATGCACCCAGGTAGGATGCTTTCTATGGTGCATCTATAAAAACTGGTGTTCCAGTTTTTGGGGAGGTGGAGAGGGTGGTAGGGTCTAGCCAGAAAGCTCTGGGCGCTTTGGACTGCACCCACACACAATTCCCGCGCGTACCTCGACTCACCGTGAAGGAGACACGTGCCCTGATCAGATTGACGTTGTTCTCGTAAGGCCCGAGTACAGCCAGATACTCCCCAATCTGCAGGGTCCTGGGTTCAAAGAGGCTGGGGGGCAGCATGGGGGGGAAAAGAGAGAGAGAGAGAGAGAGAGAAAGGGAGAGGGGAGAGAAAGAAGGAGGATTTATGACTTTTGCAGTATTAGAAAAAAAATGACTGTGGTACATCGGGTTGGCAGGTAGCTTGTAGGATCAGACTGTACTCTCATTGTCTCCACGCAGATAGAGCCCCATCACCATGAGTTTGTGGATGACACAAAGAGAGGTGGAGAGGGATTGAGTGTTAAGGGAGCAAAAGGACTTGGACAGGCTCACACAGTGGGCAAGGAAGTGGCACATGGAATATAATGTGGGAAAGTGTGCACTTCGGGAGGGAGAAGAGACATAGTCTATTTTCTAAATGGGGAAAGGCTTTGGAAATCTGAAGCACAAAGAAACTTGGAGTCCCAGTTCAGGATTCTCTTAGGATTAACATGCAGGTTCAGTTGGCAGTTAGTAAGGCAAATGCAATATTAGCATTCATTTCATGACAGCAAGAATGCAAGAGCAGGGGTGGACTGCCAAAGCTCTGCAATGGAATACTGAGAGTAGTTTTGGGCCCCGTATCGGAGGAAGGATGTGCTGATGTTGGAGGGGATTTACAGGAGGTTTACAAGAGCAATCCCAGGGGTGAAGTGCTTGTTAAATGAGGAGCAGTTGGACAGTCTGGATCTGTAGCTGATGGAGTTTAGAAGGATTGGTGGTATCATATTGAAGCTTACTGAGTTTCTGAGAGTCCTGGATACATCGGACATGGAGAAGATGTTTCCATTAGTAGGGAGACTAGGACCCAAGGGCACAGCCTCCGAGTGAAGGAATGACCCTTTAGAACTGAAATGAGGAGGAATTTCTTCAGCCAGAGGGTGGTGAACCTGTGGAACTCATTGCTGCAGAGGCCAAGTCACCTGGTGTATTTAAGACAGAGATAGATATGTTCTTGATGAGTGAGGTGATCAAAGGTTACAGGGAGAAGGCAGGAGAATGGGGTTGAGAAACATATCAGCCACGATCGAATGGCAGAGCCGCTGCGATGGAATGAATGGCCTAATTCTGCTTCCGTGTCTTATGGACAGAACCAGATCCCATCACATGGTGGGGAGAGAGTCCCGAAAGTGCGTAAGATTCGGAGGTGAGGGGAGAGAGAGAGAGACAGAGAGAGAGAAGAGACAGACAGACAGAGAGTGCACACAAGGGGGATGGGACGGTGTCTCTGAACGTTTGCTTGCGACCACCAGACCTACCCGCTCTCATGGGTCAGGAGCAGCTGAGCCAACTGCAGCACGACTGGAAAGTGGAAAAGAGGATGGAGACATGTTAATCTTTGCCTTCCACCTTCCCACCGCATCCCCCAACCTCGGCACATCCACTGACAACCTTCCCCTCCATTCTGCCCCCTCTCCCTGCAACTCTTGGACGGGGATGCTCTGGTTCCAAACCTCCTGCTGTCTATGGCCAGGGAAGGACTGAAAACCCAGGAGTGTGACGTGGAGGGAAACGGGTTTGCTATTGTGCTTCCCTTGGTCTCTCCAGACTCAAGAATGGACTGAGAAAGCCACTTGTGAATAAAGCCTTCCCTGCCCCTTGTCCCATGCTCTCCCCTACAAGTTGACGGTGTAGAGAGTCAGAGTTTTTATGACATAAAGACAGGATCTTCGGTCTATTGTGTCCATGCCAGTCATCAAGCTTCTATTTATTATAAACTCATAGCCTTCTATGTTCATATATGTTACATGTTCATATAAACACTTAAGAGTCACAGAGTCATACATCACCAAAATGGACCTTTCAAACCCAACTCGTCCATGCTGACCAGGTTTCCTAAACTGAACTAGTCCTGTTTGCCTGGGTTTGGCCCATATCCATCTAAACTTTTCTATCCATGTACCCATCCAGATGCATTTAAATGTAATTGTACCAGCCTCCATCAGTTCCTCTGGCAGTTTGTTCCATATATGTACCACCCTCCTGTGAAACAGGTGCTCCTCAGGTTCCTTTTAAATCTTTCCCCTCTCACCTTCAACCTATGTCCTCTAGTTTCAGGCTCCCCAACTCTGGGGAAAAGACCTTGGCTACCCACCTAATCTATGCCCCTCATGATTTTATAAACCTCAAAAAAGGTCACCCCTCAGCCTCCTAAGCTCCAGGGAAAAAGGTCTCAGCCTATTCAGCCTCTCCTTATGACTCAAAGCTTCCAGTCTCAGTAACATCCTTGTAAATATTTTCTGCACTCTTTCCAATTTAATAATATCCGTCCTAAAGCAGGGTGACTAGAACTGTATGCAGCATTCCAAACGTTGCCTCACCAATGTCCTCTACAGCCGCAACTTCGGCACTCAAAGCTCTGATGATGAAGGCAAGTGTGCTAAATACCTCCTCTGCCACCCTGTCAACTGGTGACACCACTTTTAAGGAAATGTATATGAACCCCTAGGCCTCTTGATTCGAACAAACTCTCCAGGGTCCTACCATTAAATGTATGAGTCCTGCCCTGGTTTATGTGACCAAAATGCAACATCTTTAAATTGAAGTCAAATTAAATTTAAATTAAACTCCATCTTCCACTTCTTTGAGCGCATCAAGATCCTGCTGTACTCTCAGACAAGCTTCTTCACTACTATGCCACCGATTTTGCTGTCATCCGCAAACTTACTAACTATGGCCCCTGTGTTCTTACCCAACTTGTTGAATAAATGACAAACAACAGTGGACCCAGCACCAATCCCTATGGAACACTGCTGGTCACAGGTCTCCACTCCGAAAAACAACCCTCTACCACACCTGGAGCACTATGCATGGTTCTGTCACCATATACCTTGTTTATAACACACTTAGAGCACTGTGCACAGTTCTGGTCTGCGTATGTCTTGGTCAGATCACATTTGGAGCAGTGTGTACAATTCAGGGTCTCCATATTTATAAGAAGGGCAGAGATGTTGATGAAAAGTACAAAATTAATTTGCAAAGACATTCCAAACACGGCGAGGTTAGAGGTAAGAGTGAACAGACCAGAACGCCTCTTGAGGAAGGAGAGGGCTGAAGGTTTAACAATATCCTTTAAGATGAGAAAGGGTACTCGCTTTAGCAGGGAGGGGTTGAGGTGAATAATACTGACATACTGAAGGGGGCACTGGATTAAAACGCGATGGAGGAAGGATATAGCGATGGGTGGGATGAAGTGGAGGTAGGAGGAGAAACACCGGCACAGAGCTAATGGACCGAGTAGCCCGTTTGTGTGATGTGAATGTCATTTAAATGCAATGTTGAGGAATCTTATCAGCAAACCTGTCCCACAGATAAAGGCATCAAATGCTGCTTCATGAGGATAGTCACTTTGGGCTGAAACAGAAAGACAGAGGTTAATTAAATTTCAGCAGTGTCTGTCACCAACTGGTGTCTCTTAGTCTCTCCTTCTGGACTCCCACACCCTTGGAAAAAGAACTTGGCTATTCACCTTGTCTACGTACCTCAGGATTTTATAAACCTCCATAAAGGTCACCGCCTCAACCTCCTCTGCTCCTGTGAAAAACACCTCAGCCTATCCAGTCTCTCGTTATGACTCAAAACCTCCAGTCCCAGTAATATCCTTATAAGTCTTTTCTGTACCATTTCCAATTTAGTAATATACCTCCTACAGCAGGATGACAAAAACTGTACACAGCATTCTAAAAGTGGCCTCACCAATGTCTTGTACAGTCGCAACATGACGTCCCACCTCCTGTACTCAATGCTACGACCAATGAAGGCAAGCATGCCAAATGCCTTCTTCATCATTGTCTGCCTGTGACACCACTTTCAAGGAACCAAGTACCTGAACGGTTAGGTGTCTCTTGTTCAACAACACTCCCCAGGGCCCTGCCATGAATTGTAAGTCCTGCTCTGATTTGCCTTACTAAAACGCAGCACCTCACATTTATCTAAATTAAACTCCATCTGCCACTCCTCAGCCCATTGGGCCATCTGATCAAAATCCTGTCATACTCTTAGATAATCTTCTTCACTATCCACTATACCACCAATTTTGGTGTCATCCGAAAAACCCCTAACCATCCAAATCGTTGATATGAATGACAAGGGAGTCCTTAAACTCTTTCCGAGTTCTAGACTACCATATGTCAAGAAATATCAGTGTCCTCTCCAGACCCCTGAGAATCTTACACATCAGTTCTCCCTCTAACATCCAATGGGTAAAGACCTAACCTGTTCAACCTTGCCTCATGGTATAACGCTTTCATCCTAGGAAGTAGAAAGAAACTTCTCTGAATTCATTCCGAAGTAATTCTATCTGCTCTGAAATGAAGGGGCCAAACCTTACGGAGTTCCCAGATGATATCTCACCAACACCCTGTTACAGCTTCAGTAAAACTTGCCCAATTTTTTTTATTCCATTCCCCTCACAACTGACTACAACATTCCACGTGCCTTCCTCATCATTTATCATAGAATCCCTACACTGTTGAATAAGGCTATTCGGCCCATCTAGTCCACACTAACCTCAAAAAGAGCATCCCATCCAGACCCAACTCCTCCTCTATCCCTGTAACCCTGCATTTCCCATGGAAAATCCACCTAACCTGCACATCTTT
>NC_063378.1:5869318-5875372 GCF_021869965.1 Rhincodon typus | reverse complement strand
AGCCTTCCTGCTCCTCTGATGCTGCTTGGCCTGCTGTGTTCATCCAGCTCTACACCTTGTTATCATTGATAGATGCTGCCTGATTTGAGGTTTTTCAGCTTTTTCTTTTTCTCTTTGGTCATATTTCTAGCACCAACAGAATTTTGCTTTTTTTTTCCTTTGACTGACATTCTTTATTCACTTAATGTATGGCCCAGGACAGCGGGGAGAGCTCTTCTATTTTCATTGGAAATAATGTAGAGTATGAAAGGCTGCACTCTCATGAGAGAGGCTCAGTATAAGAGCCCAAACACCGCTCCTCTGACAGTGCAGTACTCCCTCAGTACCGACCTTCTGAAGGGTCGGCGATCCCTCAGTACTGACCTTCTGGTGGGTTGATGCGCCCTCAGTACTGACCCACCCGTGGGGCGGCGCTCCCCCAGTTCTGATAGTGATGCACTCCCTTGGTGGTGACCTTCTGAACGGGATGGCACGATCCTGGTGCTGAGTCCCTGGTAGTGCAGTCATTCCTCATTACTAAATTCTCACAAAGCAACATTGCCCAATGGTTTAAACAGTCTAATGCTGTGGCATACAGTTCAGGAAAAGTCATATTCTATGCAGACATTGTGTGAGTGCTTTGCTTTTCATGAAAAGAAGTTTCAACCATTCTGTCCAGCCTTTCCATAACTAATGTAGGGGATCATTTAACTTCCATTTACCTTTTGGATTCTGGAGTCCTTGCATGTTGGTTTTCAGTGTGCATGAAGTTAATAATTAACTCAACGGTAGCCATTTTGATTTCTTTCAGAACAGTTTGTGGAAACTTCTTTGGCAGCTTTGATAGGTCTTTGTTTACTGTAGGATATTTAACAACTTAGTAAGGTAAACCATTGTGCTTGAAGATCTGGTTGGAATTTATACACTTTAGTTAAGCTATGAAGGGTCTAGGCCCGAAACGTCAGCCTCTCTGCTCCTATGATGCTGCTTGGCCTGCTGTGTTCATCCAGCCCTGCACCTTGTTGTCTCGGATTCTCCAGCATCTGCAGTTCCTACTATCTCTACTTCATTTTTATTGTCCATTTTACTTTGTTTCTATGACAATTGTGTGAAGTTCTTCGATGGGGACTGTTAGACAGGCAGTGATCCTGAGGACAGGAAAATATAGTAAAACTAGAATACCTTCCAGTGAGGAGTTAGTGAGTCCCACACCAAAAGTGTTGGGATAAAACACTGAAGAAGTTACTTGAAGCTGAATATGTTTAAACCCAGGTGTATGTCGGCTTCAGTAAGAAGCCATCAGCATTTTTAGTCCAGGAGTTAAAGTCACTGTTACCTTAAGCCTACCAAATTGGTGAATGTTTTTCCTCGGTGTAGCATGAGTACTGTACCTGTGTGATTTTGGATACTGTGCAAGGATTGGATTTTTGGAATTTGTAAAGCAGTGTTTTGGCTTCAGTTATGGCTTTACAGTGTATTCAGTCGTCTTCAAATAGTTGGTTTTAGCTTTTATAATCTTCATTTTTTTTGTTAAGAAACCTCTGTTGTTAAAAGAAATCTGTAACATTACAAGCTTATATTCCAGACATTAAAACCAAAACAAAGAAAAATACGAGCTATCAAGCAGGATTTCAGTCCGGCATCTGACTTGCCCAGTAATACTGTCAGTTCAGATCATAACACTCTTCACACCTTACAAAAGTGAGTGCTTACTTGATGTGACCTAACTGTGCAATTCCTGTTTTATTTTAATCCAGCGATCGACACCGAATTGACAGGTTTGCATTCCTTCGGCTCCCCAACTGCACAACTGAGGTAAGGAGTTCTCTGATGATACAACGTGGAGAGACTAGAAAAGGAGTAACTTGTTCACTTTATAATAGAGATGGTTAAGGGGGGCTTTACCAGAACACTGGTCAAGATAAGAGGTTTCACTTTGAAGGAGGGACTGGAAAAACAAGGAGCCTTTTTATATCAGGGAAGGCTAAAGGAAATGTGAACAGAGGTATTAAAAATCATGAGGGGATTTTGCTAATACGATGTGGAACTGGAGGAACACAGGTCAGACAGCATCAGAGGAGCAGGAGAGTCATCATTTTGGGTCGGGACCCTTCGTCAGAACTGGGGAGGGGGAAAGGAGCTGGGAAATAAATAGAGGGAGGAGGGGTGGGGCTGGGGTAAGGTAGGTGGGATGGTGATAGATAGATGCAGGTATGATTGGTCAGTGGAAAGGGTTGGACAGATAGGTGGGGAAGAAGATGGACACGTTGTGTCAGGTAAAGGATGCAGGGATGAGAGGGAGGGTTGGACATGGGATGAGGTTGGGGTTGGGAAGATTTTGAAACCGGTGAATTCTATGTTTAGGTCATCGGGCTGTAGGCTCCTGAGGTGGAATATGAGCTGTTGCTCCTCCAGTTTGCATGTGGCATCATTGTGGCACTGGAGGAGGCCCAGGATGGACACGTCACACAGGGAGTGGGAGGGGGAATTAAAATGGTTGGCAACTGGAAGGTGTATTGATTATAGCGTACAGAATGCAGATGGTTCGTGAATCGGTCACCGAGTCTGCACTCGGTCTCACCGATGTAGAGGAGACCACGTTGGGAGCAACGGATACAGTAGACCAGGTTGGAGGATGTACAGGTGTGAACCCCTGTCGGAGAATAGAAAGTTTGTTTGGGCCTTGGATGGAGGTGAGAAGGGAGGTCTAGCATCTCCTGCAGTTGCAGGGAAAGGTGCCGGGTGTGGCAGGGTTGGTGGGGAGTGTGGAATGGACAAGGGAGTCGCGGAGAGAGCAGTGCCTACGAAAGGCAGATGGGGTGGGGAGGGAAATATTTCTTTGGTGGTGGGGTTGAGTTGCAGGTGGTGGAGGATAATACGTTGGATGTGGAGGTTGGTGGGGTGGTATGTGAGGACCGGGGCACTCTGTCGTTATTTTTGTTGGGAGGAGGGGTTTTGAGGCAGAAGTGTGGGAAACGCAAGAGATGCAATTTCAGAGCATTTTGGATCAATGAAGAGAGGATGGGGGTGATGTTGTGGTTCTTGAAGTAGGAGGGCACCTGGGATGTGTGGGAGTGGAATGCTCAATCTTGGGAGCAGATGCGGTGGAGGAATTGGGAGTAAGGGATCGCATTCTTCCATGAAGGTGAGTGAGAGGAGGTGTAGTCCAGGTAGCTGTGCAAGGCGGTAGGTTTGAAACAGATGTCGGTGCTGAGACGGTTACCAGAGATGGAGACGGAGAGGCCCAGGATGGGGAGGGAGATATCGGAGATGGTCCAGGTGAATTTGAGGTTAGGGTGAAAGGTGTTGGTAAACTGTTCAAGCTCCTCATGGGAGTACGAGGCAGCGCCTGAAACAGTCATCACTGTTGTAGAGGAAGAGGGATGATGCCAGCATAACAGTTGAAGAGGGACTTTTCCACATAAAGTGAAGAGGCAGGCATAGGTCGGATCCATATGGCCGCCCATAGCCACGTCCTTAGTCTGTAGGAAGTGGGAGGAGTTAAAGAAAAGGCTGTTTAGGGTAAGGACAAGTTCCAATAGGCGGATTAGGATGTTGGTTGAGGGAGACAGTTAGGGCCTGGGGAGTGAAGAAGAAGCATAGGGCTTTTAGGCCATCTGCGTGGGGGATACAAGTGTACAGGGACTGGATATCCATGGAAAAAGTAAGGTTTTGGGAGCCATGGAATTGAAAGTCTTGGAGGAGGTGGAGAGCATGGGTGGTGTCCTGGATGTAGGTGGGGAGTTCCTGGACCAGGGGGGAGAAAATGGAGTTGAGATAAGTGGAGATAAGTTCAGTGGGGCAGGAGCAGGCAGAGACCATGGGTCGACCAGGGCAGTCGGGTTTGTGGATTTTGGGAAGGAGATAGAAACGGGCGATGTGGGGTTCAGGAACGATGAGGTTGGAGGCTGTGGGTGGGAGTTCTCTTGAGGTGATGAGGTTATTGATGGTCTGGGACATGATGGTCTGGTGATCAGGGGTGGGGTCATGTCAAGGGGGTGGTAGGAGGAGGTATCAGTGACTTGGTGCCAAATCTTAGAAAAGGAATGCAGGCTGAAGATAATGGATGCAAGGTTACAGGGACAGGGAGGATTAACGGGGCTGGAGGAAGTTAGAGAGGGAGGATAATTAGGGCTGGAGGAAGTTACAAAGATAGGGAGGATTATTGGGGCTGGAGGATATAGAGAGAGGGAGGGAATATGGGAAGAGGGAATCATGGAGTTTCGTTGGAGCAGTGTAGGAGGCAGATCATGGAATCCCTACAGTGCAGGAAGAGGCCATTTGGCCCATTGAGTCCTGCCTAACCCTCCAAAGGATACCCTGCGCAGACCCATCCCCCTACCCTATCCCTGTAACCGTGCATTTTCCATGGCTAACCCACCTAGCCTGCACTGGATACTACAGGGCAATTTAGCATGGCCAAAGCTGCACATTTTTGAACTGTGGGAGCAAACCGGAGCACTCGGAGGAAATCCATGCAGGTACGGAGTATGTGCTAACTCCACACAGACAATCGCCCAAGGCTGGAATCGAACCTGGATATCTGACGCTGTGAGCACAGCAGTGCTAACCACTGAACCGCCGTGCCACCTGACGATAGAGTGGGGGTTTGGGGAGGGGGTGCTGCAGGATGGTTTGTGGGTATGTCGCAGTAGGAACAGAGGATGGATATTCTAACAGGCGTTCCTTTTGCTTGCAGTTTGTTTGATAACCCGCAGGAACGCTACGATAAGCTGAGACCCAGCGTGACACGGTTCACGGTGTCACAGATTGGTAAGTGATGCCGAAAGGAATTTAAAACAAGTACAACAATAAAGAGGGAACAGGACACATTCAAAAAATAGGATCAGTTGCTGGGTCCTGGAGGGGATAGAATGAGAGCTGCACCATGGGGAGGGAGTGTGGATTTCCAGAGCCAGCAGGGGTTCTGATGGGACAGAAGGCCTCCTCCTGGACCCTGGCGAAGCAGAACGAATGGTCAGAATAGCGAGCAGTGTGTGCTGCCTTGAAGGCAGTGGGACAGCAGGCAGTGACTGAATAGGCAGGAGCTTAGGCCCCCCAGAGAGGAGGACGCTATCCTGGTCGAGGCCTTCCAAATCATGAACGTTGTTTCCACCTGTAGGCGTAGATTAAATGTGGGCAAGGCCAGAATTAGGGGGCCGCTCATACAAGACGACCGCTCATTGAATCAAATGGGAATAGATACAGCTTTAAACCAAGAAGACGGTGTGAAAATCTGTTTGCAATTGTAAGAAAAAGTTACTGGAATACATTGTGAGTTGTTTGTACAATGTTGCCTTAGTGGAGCAGTTGGGGGGCAGTGCTAGACTCATCATGTTGTGTGGATTCAGGAGACCTCAGCGTAGCAACAATTTCTTGGTTGGCTCCTGGGCAAGGGCATCATTCAAGGGAAGCCTCAGGCCTGCCAAGAGACAGCAGCTAAATCTGAGTCTCTCTCTCTCTCTCTCTCTCACTTTCTCCCTGTCTCTGTCTTCCTGTCTCTCCCTCCCTGCTTCCTGAGACTATCCCAGGGAACAATAGGCCTTGATTTCCATTGCACTAGCCCAGTGAGTCGAGACAGCCCAGAGACTAAGAACAATGTGAACCGTGCTCTCTCAAGGTGTGGTTGAGGTGAAGATGATCGATTCAGTTCAGGGGAATCTCTGCAAACAGCAGAGGGTGAAAGGGTCTGATGGCCGGATGGGATTAGGCTGGGGACTAGTAGAGAGCAGATGGGCTGAATGGACTGTTTCTGAGCTTGGATTATGAGTTATACGGGGCGCAGAATTCATGGATTTCAGAATATTGGATCAGGATGACATGGCAGGTGTGTTTGATTTTCTTGGCACATTTCAGCTTCAAACAGTTTTCTCTGTCCCTCTCTCTTTATTTAAAGGTCTCTCTTTGTTTACCCAGCAGTCGGATTCAGCCAATGGGTGAGTGGTTTCTTCCAGCTTTCAGCTTCATCAACTGACTTTTCAACTACTGCGACCTCAAATAATCTCCCTGAAACACTACATCCCCTTCCCTGTCTCTGTCACCCCCTACGCCCTTCCCTGTCTCTGTCTCTGTCAC
>NC_063378.1:5868518-5869308 GCF_021869965.1 Rhincodon typus | reverse complement strand
TCTCTGTCTCTGTCACCCCCTACGCCCTTCCCTGTCTCTGTCTCTGTAACCCTCCTCCAGTCCCTACACCCCCAGTGCTCTATCGTTGATAGCTGGACCTTCAGCTTCTTTAGGATCCTGAGGTCTACATTTTCCTCCTTACTCCTCTCCCTCCCTCTCTTTCTTGCTCCTTCAGGATGTTCCTTCAACTGATCGCTTTGACCCAGTGTTTGTTCCAATGTTCTCCTGTCTCCTTTAGTTGATTGGTTTGAAGCATCTTTATTTGATGCAGCCTTCTGCAGGAATTGATGTTGTTCAGTTAATTCTGCTGTCTTCGGGCATTTAGCTCTCTGTCTGGTTGAGGTTGTTTAGTCTGCCCTCCTTTGCGCAGGGTTGATGTCCTCTGCTACAACTTCTACCTGTTCCCACCCAGCTTCGGGCCCTTGGATTCGGAGTTTACCTTCCAGGCTTCCAGCTGCTCCTTCCTTGCCAAGTTCGGCTTTGACTTCAAGAAGGTATGTGAGCAAGAAGGGAGAGGGCGGTGCCTGAAGTTTGTTGTTCGGGAGCGGGGCCCTGGGACCCTGTTGCTGGGTTGGGTGGGGGTTCGGGTACTGTGGGACCTGGTCGTAGGTGGGGATGGGGGCCCACAGGACCCTGTCACGAAGGGTTGGGGCCTGGGGAACCCTGTCGTTGAGGTGGCATGGTCAGGCGGGGCCCTGTGCTGGGGAGGGGGGTGTGGGCAGGGCACTTGGAACCCTGTTGTTGAGGGGGTGTGGGCAGGAGGGGTCTGTGGGACCCTGTG
Source organism: Rhincodon typus (assembly GCF_021869965.1). Taxonomy (NCBI): domain Eukaryota; kingdom Metazoa; phylum Chordata; class Chondrichthyes; order Orectolobiformes; family Rhincodontidae; genus Rhincodon; species Rhincodon typus. Next base: position 5,868,527 of record NC_063378.1, on the reverse strand, counting down.
GCTGGGGAG
>NC_063378.1:5864184-5868508 GCF_021869965.1 Rhincodon typus | reverse complement strand
GACCCTGTGGCTGGGGAGGTTGGGAGGGCAGGGCCCACGGGACCCTGATGTGTTGAGGAGGCGGTGTAGCCATGGGCCCCATCAGGGCCCAGCCTGTGTCATGTGGGACGGCAAGGTGTAACTAGGAGTCTCAGATTAGATCCCAGAGGGCCCATTGCCCAGGAGTGGGGCCCTTGGGATTCGTAGCCCAGGAGCAGGACCAGGGGAGCCACCAGCAAAAGATTGGGACCACCGTCAGCGTCGAGTTTGTCGCTGGGGTTTGGTGTTGCAGGGCCCTTGCCAGGGAATGGCACCTTGAGGCCAACACTGGGGGAGGGAGTCTGGTGTAATCTTGCCCGGCGAAGGGGGCTGTTTCTCAGGCGAAGGCAAGGGGCAGTTGAGCTCCTGACTTTGCTCCTTCTCCTTTTCTTCCCCTCAGTTTTTCAGGGAGGGCATCCCGTATCTGAACGAGGAACAGGAATCGAGACTTCAAGGCCTTCTCGCTGCCGGATCCTGGACCCTGAGCAAGTAAGGAGGAGGGGCGTGGTCGGACATGGCTTGCCTGGGTCACGTTGTGAGGGAGCTGGTGGGTATAGTCTGTGAAAGGTCCCTCTGAGGGAGGAGGGCAGTTTGACTGAGAGGAGTGTCACATCATGCCCTTGCTCAAAGACCCTTTCCTGCCCCCACACTTGTGTTCCCTTCAGTGCACAGGCCTGGGGGTGGGGTGTTGTCCACACTCCGTCTCCTGGAGCTCGCCAAAATTGATGCATCAGAGTTGAGCGTTGGGGATTAGGGTGAGAGCGCCAGACTGTGTACTGCACCCGTTCCCAGTTCTGCACCAAAATCTAGGCCTTGTTTCCTTGCAGTACTCGTCACCACACCTAAGGGAGGGTCAGTACTGAGACATCACCGCAGTGTTGGAAGCTCAGTGCTGAGGGAGCGCTGCACCATCAAAGGGTCAGCACTGTGGGAGAGCCGCACTGTCGGCGGGCCGGCGCTGAGGGAGGCGCCGCCCTGTCGGCGGGCCAGCGCTGAGGGAGGCAATCCGATGATCAGACCCACCCTAGCTGACATGGTTTACGCATTGTGGGAGTGCCATTGTCAGGGATGCTGTCTACTGTCTAGGTATGACCCTAAAAGAGCCTCCTGTGTTTCTGACACTGGGCAAGGGATTCTCACCGTGTCCTGTACCAGGATTTATCACAAAACCAATGTCTCACAAACAGATGAGCTGCTCATTAGCATATTCCTGTTTATGGGATCTTGCTGTGGACTAATTTGCTGCTGCACGTTGAAATTGCAATAGAGAGAGATTGATGAAAGGAGACGCTGAGCTGTGGAATGCTTTGGGATGATCTGAGGTCTGGAAAATCTTTCTCCCGTTCCTGGAATAATTCCGGTCATGATGTTCTTGCAGCTCCACACTGAAGGATCTGCTGAAGGTGTTGATAGCTGATGTTTCGGAATGGGTTGTCCAGGCTCAAGAGGGAGATTCACTTACTCTGTCCAGCATTCCCGGTAAGCTCTGCATTTCCAACTCCACCTCCCTCTTCAGGGTCAGTAAAGGAGAAGGCCATTAGTCCAGATTTCTCTCTGCTGACCTCCTTCTAATCGCTCCCCACTGAGCTCCCATCATCGCCTCACCCACTGTCACTCAGTGGGGCAGTGCTGAGGGAGTGCCACACTGTCAGAGGGTCAGTGTTGAGTGATCTGGTTTCAGTAAATCAATCTGTTCTCTCTCTCTGCAGGTCTCCAGATTTTTGAGGTGCAGCTGGTGTTGAGGAGAGGCCTGGCCAATATCTGGACCGAGGTGAATGATCAGAGCGAGGTACAGCTTCCAGTCCCTGTCGGGTGATGGCGCTTGAAGCTGGGCTTTAATGGGAATGTGTATTCTTTCACTCCCTTTCTCTTGGTGGGCTACGGGGGAGTGATGACACGATGGCCTGCGTTGTGTGAGTGACAAGAGAAGTGTGTGGTGGGCGAGGGGTGGGGAGGGGTGCGTATGGAGTCATGTTGCTGATAGCGGATGTGTGGTGTGAAGGGGGAAAGGGAAGAGGGGCCTGTTGGCGATTGAATGCTGGGGAGTGTGTGTGGGGTCATGTTAGATGTGTTGGGGAGGAGATGTTGGGGGCACTGTGTTGATGGCAGTGTGCGAGAGGGGAACCTCTGTCCCTTTCATGTGCCACTTCTTCCTCTTTGTCGCCTTCTTTTGCATTCTCCCTTGCTTGCTCTCTGTTGCTCTCACTTGCCGTCTCCACTCCCCTTGCCTTCTCTCTTCCCCTTATCTCTCTCTTTCTCCCCTTCTCTTGACATCTTTTTCCTGTCTCTCTCTCTCTCCCTCCCTCCCTCCTACGCCTTCTCTCCCTCGCCTCGTTTTGAACTCTCCCTCACTGGATCTTTTTCTCTCTCCCTCATCTTCACTCTGTTTCTCCTTTGCTTTCCCATTTTTCCCCTCTCTTGACATCTTTTTCTTCGTCTCTTCTCTGCACCTTCTTTTGCATTCTTGCTCACTATATCTCGATCTGTCACTCTCTCTCTCTCTCTTCCCCTCCTCAAACCCTCTCCCTCTCCTTCATTGTCTGTCTCTCCCCCCTTGACACCTCTTTCTGTCCCTTTCTTGCCATCTCGTTCTATCTCCCTGACTTGCTTTCTCCTTCTCTCTTGCTCCTTCACGTCTCTGCTTCTCTCCCCCTCACCTATTTCTCCCTTGCTGTTCTTCTCTTTCTCACTCACTCTTCTGTTTCCATTCTCTTCTCCCTCACCCTTACTGTCACCATTTCTTTCACTGTCTCTGGATTGTTCTGCCTTGCTGTCTCACTCTCCCTCTCTGTGTGTCTCTCAGGTTGTTGTTCACAAGGTCAGTTATTCCAGACGGACACAGTTGGAGAACTCGGTCAGAGATGGTTGCCGTGTGGATCTGGTGCTGGAGGCTGTGCTGGGTTTTACCCGAGTCTTCCGTGACCTGGTCAAATCCAACAAGGTACGTGTCCTAATGTGTGAGAGAGATGCTCGTGATGTGGGAGCCAGCGTATTTGTATGGTAGGATGCAGAGAATCAAGATAAATGAAGTATTTTTGGATTGTCAAGAGATGACAGGGGTCAGTGATGGGGCCTCAACAGTTGACCATCGAAATTGATGAATTGGATAAAGGGACCAAAGGTCTGTTTGCTCAATTTACGGATGACATAATGACAGATTGGAAAGTAATTTGTGACAAAGGTATAACCGTTACAAAGGGATATGGAAGGTGTGTGAGTGGCCAAAAAGTTGGCAGATGGAGTATAGTGTGGGGAAAAATGTGAACTTTCCACTTTGAGAGGGAGAATAGAGAAAAACAGCTACTCTACTGTTTTAAACTGAAAGTAAAACTCTATCTACACTTTTAAACTCAAAGTGAAGAGCATTAACGTGGATAAGTTCCCAGGGCCTGATGGTATCTACCCGAGGATTTTTGGAGAAGCAAGAGAGGAAATTGATGAGGCCTTGACCAAAATTGTTGTATCTTCATTAGCCACTGGAGAGGTCCTGGAGGACTGGTGAGTAAGTAATGTTGTGCCTCTGTTCAAGAAAGGGAAATAGGGATAATCCAGGAAACTATATACCGGTGAGTCTCACATCAGTGGTTGGGAAGCTATTGGAGACAATTCTTCAGTGACGGGATTTACACGTTTTTGGAAAAGCATGGCCTAATTAGGGACAGTCAGCATGGTTTTTTGCGGGCAGGTCATGTCTTACTAACTTGATTGAATTTTTCGAGGAGGTAACAAAAGCGATCGATGAGGGTAGAGCAGTAGATGTTGTCTATGTCGATTTTAGTAAGGCTTTCGACATGACAGGTTTATCCAGAAGATTAAGATGCATGGAATCCATGGTGACTCGGGCGTGTGATTTCAGAGTTGGCTTGCCCATAGAAGGCAGAGGGTAGTGGTGGAAAGTTGTTTCTCAGGCTGGAGGTCTGTGACTTAGTGGTGTTCCGCAGGGATCCGTACTGGGATCTCTGCTGTTTGCGATGCATATAAATGACTTGGGTGAAAATGTAGATGGGTGGGTTCATAAGTTTACAGACGATGCAAAGCTCGGTGGAGTTGTCGATAGTGTAGAAGGTTGTCAAAAGATACAGCAGGACATAGATCACTTGCAGATATGGGTAGAGAAATGGCAGATGGATTTTCGTGTGGGTAATTGTGAGCTGCTACAGTTTGGGAAAACAAATGTTAAGGAAAAGTTAGGGTTAGGGTTAGGTTTTTCCTGCAACCGCAGGAAGTGCTACACCTGCCCCCATACCTCCTCCGTCACTCCCGTTCCAGGCCCCAAGAAGACTTTCCACATCAAGCAGATGTTCAC
>NC_063378.1:5815090-5863684 GCF_021869965.1 Rhincodon typus | reverse complement strand
TGAAGCTTGCACATTCTCCTCGTGTCTGTGTGGGTTTCCTCCAGGTGATTCAGTTTCCTCCTACAGTTCACAGATGTGCAGTTTACATGGATTGGCTAAATTGTTAAATTGCTCATAGCATCCAGGGATGTGCAGGCTGGATGGATTAACCATGGTATAAACAGCATTATGGGGATAAGGTGGGGGCCTGGTTCTGGGTGCGATGCTGTTCGGTGGGTTGGTGTAGACCTGATGGGATGAATGGCCTCTTTCTACACTGTAAAGATTCTGTAATTCTAAATGACTACAAAGGCACAGGGTTATTAAACTGGAAAGGGTACAAAAAGATTTACAAAGATGTTACTGAGACTGGAGTGTTTGAGTTATAAGGAGAGGCTGGGTAGGCTGCAACTTCTTTTCCCTGGAATGTAGAAGGCTGAGGAGTGACCTTATAGAGTTTTATAAGATCATGAGGGGCATGAATAAGATGAATAGCCCAGGTTTTTTTCCCCCAGGGTGGGGGAGTCCAAAACGAGAGGGCATAGGTTTAAGGTGAAAGGGGAAAGATTTAAAAGGGACCTAAAGGGTAACTTTTTCATGCAGAGGGTGGCGTGAGTATGGAATGAGGCCAGAGGAAGCCATAGAGACAGGTAATATTACAATATTTAAAAGACATTTGGACAAGTACATGAATTGGAAAGGTTTAGAGCATATGGGCCAAACACAGGTAAGTGGGACTAGTTCAGTTGAGGAAACCTGGTTGGCATGGATGGTTTGAGCTGAAGGGCTCGTTTCTGTGCGATATGACTCTATGGCAGCTCTGGGCTGCCAGCACTTCAGTGGCGCTCAATGGCCTTTTACTTGTGGGATGCTGGTATATTCTGATTTGTGTGAGAATTGGGTTAGCATTGAAAGAGATGGGCATCAGAGGTGAGTGAGGCACACTTATGTTTATCTGTTCCTTCCTCTCTCTGACTTTCTCTCATTTTATCCCTTTCCCTCAGAGCTCTCCTGTTTGCTATAATTTGAGAATAATGTGCAACGAATTGCACAATACAGATCCCTGTCAGCGTTCTCCGCACGTCCCGTACCGTTTAATATTTCATTCTCTGCGCAGATATATCACCGAAAACCTATTTTCCACAATCGTACATGTAATGAGGCTGCCTGAAAGAAAGAGCAGGAGCACTGTCATATATTTTAGCCCTCCTTATTTTTGTTCTAGAGAACTGTGTGATTGCTGGATATCATGCTGCAACAAGGAGCAAGAGGAATCCAGAGAGATATATATAAATCCAATAACTCGGTGAGAATCTTAAACCTTTGGACAATCAAAAAGAGCCTGATTAAATCAGCAAAACAGGCACAATTTCAATGATCAGATTTTGCATGAATTGCAATTGAACAGTTTATACCGTACAAAAATCACATGAGATATTTGATCTAGGACCTGTCAGTGTAGCAATTGGACTGTGGTCAGCCATGTGAACCTCATTGAATATGAGTTCCCTGACTGGGGCTGTTAACCATGTCTAATCAGGAAGCCCTGGCTGACAGATATAAACAGGAGTGTTGGGGCTCTGCTCACTCTAGGAGCTGACTCTGTGCTAGCTGGGTCAGTGTCACATACGATGCACATGTAAATAAAGGGTGACTTGATGATGGGATACCAACTTCCGTGGGGTTATTTCAGACAGCATGATATATTTTGTATTTAACGAGTTCAGTTAGAGGTGGGTGCCTACAGGCAGAACTGTTGCTCCATTGTAATTCATTTTTGAAACCATTTTCTATTTATATGTTGGAACAGTTACCTCTGTCTATTTTAGGAGGTCATTCTTGTAACTCAGTCACAAATTATTGTCTGGCTCTCTCTGTCCCTGACAAAAAAAAATGCCTTTTGCATTCCCTAAGCCCTAAGTCACAACAGAATAACATTAATCCCACATAGTTACAGATTGAAAATTTACAGTTTGCACCCCCTGAATCATTTTAATTTTATTTAGCACCACAGGGCAACAGCAGGCAATTAATTTCAGTGGGATGCCAACAGCCAGCAGGAAGTAACAAGACACAGTCATCATACAACTGCAGTGAACCACTGAAATGGAACCAGAAAGTATGGGAGAAACTCAACAGGTCTGGCAGCTTCTGTGGAGAGAGAAACAAGGTTAACATTTCTAGTGTGATAAGATTCTATTGGACTCACAACGTTAATTTTGTTTTTCCGTCTCTCCACAGATTTTGCCAGACCTGCTAAGTATCTGCATAGCTTACTGTTGAACAGCTGATGTCCAAACATGTCCAAGCTGATACTCCAAACACAGGGTTGTGTTGGAGAAACTCAGCAGGTTCTGGAGCATCTGTGAAGAGAGAAACAGAGTTAATGCTTCAAGTCTGGTCTGACTCTTCTTCAGAACTCTAAGGCCACTTTAGGAGTTCTGTGTACAATTCTGGTTGTTCTGCTGTAGGAAAGATGCTATTAAACTGGAAAGAGTGCAAAATAGATTTACAAGGATGATACCAAAACTGGAAGGTTTGAGCTATAAGGAGAGGTTGGATAGGCTGGGACTTTTTTCCCTGGAGTGTAGGAGGCTGAGGGGCATAGATAAGGTGAATGGCAAAGGTTTTTCCCCAGGATCAGGGAGTCCAAAACTAGAGGAGAGAGAGAATGATTTAAAAGGGACCTGAGGGGCAACTTTTTCACACAGTGGGTGGAGTGTATATGGAACAATGTGCCAGAAGAAGTGGTAGAGGCAGGTGCAGTTAAAACATTTAAAAGACATTTGGACAGGTAAGGTCTGAAGGGATATGGTCCACATAGAGGTGGATGGGACTGATTCAGTTCAGGAAATCTGGTCAGCATGGACAAGTTGGGCTGAAGGGTCTGCTTCTGTGCTGTATGGCTCTAACTACTTCACCCCCTGCCCTATCCCTGCAGTTCCCATCCTAGACACTATGGGAAATTTAACACAGCCAATCCACCTAACCTGTACATCATTGGGCTGTGGAAGGAAACCAGGGCACCTGGAGGATTTTCCAGGCCTACTGAATTTCTCTGGCATTCTCTGTACCTCTTTCAGACATCCAGTATCCGTAGTATTTTGTTGCAATCGATGGTTTATTACAGTCAAGGTTTATTTATTTCCCTTAGCGCTGGGTGAAAACGTCTTGAAGTGTCAGCCAGTAGCTCTCCTGTCCCCATCGTAGAGACAACTTAAAGTTGAATTAATGTGGATAATGAAAGGTTACACTATCCAGGGCACTGAATTTTAGCTTCCAACCCCAAGTCACTGATCAGCACCAGCACCAGCACTGTTCTATTCTCTAGTCCGAGCTAACACTTGAGGAACCAGAGGGCAATGCTGATTTGTCCAGTGTTATCAAAGAGACGCTGCCCAGTCTGACTGGGTATGATGCACTTGGCTTGTTCATTAAGGCTCAAGAGGAGAAGTGAGAGCGACAAAATAATTTCCCTCATCAGAATTCTGTCAGCCCCAATAACCGTTGATCGACCTCAGTGACAGTTATACCGAAGTTAACACACTATTAACCTCATGGACTAACTTTGCCACAGTGAGCTTACAATGGATATTGAGCATGACATATATCTCCCTTGTCTTGACAAGTCTGTTTTTTTCATTCATTCATGGGATGTGGGCATTACTGGCTAGACCAGCATTTATTGCCCATTCCTAATTACCTCTGTATAAGATGGGCTAAAGGGCTAAAAGTTAATGATGATATTCAACAGCTGCTTGAGAAAATAGATTGTATAGAATGGGAAAATAGGCTGGGAAAGGTAATGATGATACTCGACAAGCTGCATGACCCTGAAAGGATCCTGTGAAAATTCCTTTACAGGCCAAAGATGACATCTGCAGCTTGCTTTTCTGTACTCACCAGCAGTTTTGGCCGTTGTATCTGATGTTCCCTGTGCTGGTTGTTTGTTATACTGTATAAGAGAGATAGAGTTTCAATCTAAGTCACTGGACTTCACCTTGGACTGTGATCACGAACTGCGCCAGGAACAACATCAACTCCCAGACCAGCCGTCAATCAAGGCATTCCCGATGGGCAGAAGGGTGTGAAGCTTATTGTTTTGCTCCTCTCTTTTTCATTGTTTTTATTTACTTAGCAAATGTACTTTTCTTCTTTCATCCTTTATTATTACTCAACAAATGTTCATATTTAAGCAAATTTCTGTTGCCAAGCCTTCTCTTAATCGTGTTTAACCGAATCCGAAAAGAACCGTTGGATACATTCTGTGATCCAAGAAATTTTTGGCGGAGAGGATGCAATTCGGGAAAATGTGTAAGAGTAGGGAAAAGCAACCTGATGGTCTGGCGACCTTCTGTATTCCAGGGTTGAATGAGGCAGACTCTGGATTCAGGTCTGTAGTCAAAATGTTAGCACAGTTCAGACCCCCAAAAAAGATGGGGGCAGTTATAACTGGAAAAAGAGAGAACGAGAGGCCAGGTTTCTGTACTGTGCAAGAGCACTGAACATTGTAGGAGTGCTAACTCTTTGTGGTTTGGTTTGAATACACCTTTGTGTGTTGGTTGCTAAATGTCATCCTGTACAATTTGTATCTTTTTGTTCCTTGGAACTCGAGATCTGGGGATATTTGAAGTTTTAATTTACATTACGGGAATGTATGGTAATTTGAAAGTGTGTAGTCTGCCTGTATCCAGGTGGGTCATGTATGGTTAATGTAATATCAGTGAGGTAAAGCAAAAAAATCTGCGAAATGTTAATTCAAAAATGTGGTTTGTAAAGTTTGGTAAAAATTTATCTTTCAGAATTGGATCTGTGTTGTGTTTGGACAGGGTAAATTTTAATTCCAGAAATTACCATGCTTGGAATTTCATTTTCCAGTCAGATTGAACTTCCAAATATTGTTTTAACATGAGTGAATCTTTAATTCTGGATGATAAGATTGACTCATTGTTAATATCCAAGTGATAGGGACATTGGAATGTTGAAAATGCAACTTTCTATGGGTGAGGAGTTTCAGAAAGGCAAATGTACAAAGGGGTGGGCTTTTATTTCATTCGAGGAGGAGGAGAGATGGATGATATAATTATATGCAGGAGTTTATGACTCATTCCCGTCTTTTGAATCTGTAGTAGATTAATACTAATTAATTACTGATACTAATTAACCCATTCTGCCTGATGTGGAATGGTTGGAGATTTTTTTTTTAGAAATTGAAGATACTGAAGGCTGAACCTATTTGCAGAATTTCAACGTTACAATACAGTGATGGATTAGGCACCCTCAACCAATCAACCATTCATCAATGACACATTTCAGTGTTGGGAAAGTACTGTGGAAATATTAATTGTGAGTGTCAGGAATCTCGAAACCACTGACCCTGGGTACGCTTAAGCATATTATGACAAAAACAATATTAAGACTCACATGACCTGGTATTCTAAAACATTTAAATTGGATAGTTACCTGAAAATTTAAAGGGATTATGAAATGATAAAGTGCATGCATACAGTTCTCAGTGGTTTCAATGTACACAAAAATGGTTAGTAACTTTATGGGAGAAAACAGAATATTGAATTTGGACAAATTTACATTGAAATATATCAAATATCTAGAATAAGTTATCAAGTAACTTTAAAAAAAGATGTGTCATCTTAGAGAAAGAACAAACAAGGTACATTGGGCCTGAATCAAACAGAAATGTTTGACTTCTGTTTTAAAATATCATAAGGTTATCTTCCATGGACTCTGGAATTAGATATGGTGGTTAACAGCTATGTTGCAAAATTGAATGATACAAAGTAATTAAGGGTGGAAAAAAAAGTTGCCGGAAAAGCTCAGCAGGTCTGGCAGCATCTGTGAAGAAAAAAGATCAGAGTTAACGTTTCAGGTCCGGTGACCCTTCCTAAGAATTGTTTCTGATTTACAGCAACTGCAGTTCTTTCAGCTTTTAATTAAGGGTGGAGACTGGTGGCAGAAGACAAAAAAAATTAGAATGATAGTTGAAGCGGCAATTTCTCTTGGTGATGTTTGTTTCCTTGTCTTTCCTTTAAAAAGAATTAAATTGGTGATCAAGCCACTACCCGCGGCATCGGACCATACGTGGAGAGATAAGTAAAACCTCATAGATCATTTGATAAGATCATGTGGGAGTCAAGAGTGCATGACATGGTCTTGGGATACTGACGTATGTGTGCAAAACTGAATGTTACCTTGGAGGCAACAAATATAAGACCGTAAAAAACATGCACTGAAGAACAGGTCTCAGACTGTACAACTATTTGACAAAAGGATCAGTGTGGCTTGGAAGATCGCAAAAACATAGTTTAAACAACCAGACGCTGGCTCAAAATCCATAGGGAAACTGACTTTAAAACAATGAAAGTAGTAGTAGTGAAAGGAATGTAAAAAGAAATACAATCAAAATAAAAAGTGTGATTGGTTATTATGTCAAAATGTTACTGGAATGAAAGAATATTGTCTCTGGGAGGAGAAATGATGGACTGAGTGAAAGGGCCCATTGGATGACATACAAATACCCCAACTTGAATATGTGTATGATACATTTACCCCAATGTTGAATCCAGTGGATGAAACTGTAATGTGTTAGGACAGTTAGTGTATGTTAAAGAAGATTGAGCTAAGATTCAGGTGTTGTGGGAGTCTATGGTAATGGAATCCTGGGAAAAATAATAGGCGGGATGCATAAGTTGAAGGTAAAGCCTGGTGAATGTTAGAGCTGCATTGTTTGATGCCATGTATATTGTAGCTCAAAAGGGGGTACCTGTATTTGAAGGTTGTACCAATCAATGATACAATAATTCATAAAATTGGCAAGGAGGGAAACATACTGAAGAAGTATCCTCAAGATGGATATGCATGAAGAGAGCTGGAGAAATTTTGAGTCCATGTATAGTGTTATTTTACTGTTATTGGTTGAGGTGATCTGTGGCTAGGGAACTGGAGGATTTAAAAAAAAACACAAATTAACAAATCTGAATCTGGAATATACTGAATTTTAGAGCAAATTATGTAAATAGATTAACTAAAAAAAAATGTAGGCGATATTCTGGTCACCTCAATCAGGTGGCATGACTTGCTGGTTTCATCACAGCCTTGACTGTACATTAGATGTGGGATATATATTTAAGGGTCAGTCCCGAAGCGCCACTGCGATCATTAATTTAATTATACACCTTATTGTTATTTTATTCACATTGATGATAATTATTTTCATTATCATTTTAATTTTTTGGTGTAGGTTATATACTCTTATTATACATTCTTGTGCAGCTATCTCTGAATCGAGTCTGCATTTGCAATTGTAACATGCGCTGTCAAATATCATTAGGGATGGAATGTATAAGATTGGCTGAAGGGCTAAAAGTTAATGATGATATTTGACAGCTACGTGAGGAAACAGATTGAATAGAATGGAAAAATAGGCTGGGAAAGTTAATGATGATACTCGACAAGCTGTATGACCCTGAATGAGTCCTGTGAATATTCCTTTATGGGCTGAAGATGACACCTGCAGCTTGTTTTTCTGTAACTGTGCTTTCTGTACTAGCCAGCAGTTTTATCTTCTGTATCTGATGTTCTGTGTACTGGCTGTTTGTTATACTGTATAAGAGATAGAGTTTTGATCTAAGCCGCTGAACCTCATCTCGGACTGGGATTGTGAACTGTGCCTGTAACAACATCAACCTTCAGACCAGACATCAATCGAGGGGTCCCTGATGTGCAGAAGGGTATGAAGCTTATTGTTTTTTTCTTTTATCATTCTTTTTATTTACTTAATAAATATTCCTTTCTTTTCTCATCTTTTATTATTACTCTGTGCCTAACACAAACAGGAGCCTCCAGGCTCTGGGCCTACCACAGCCAGGAGCCCCCAGGCTCTGGGCCTAGAAAATCAGGAGGCTGTGGTTCCAGACCTAACATAGTTAGGAGCTGCCATTGTCACAGCCCCTCACCAATACCTGGATTCCCCACTCCCCGCACACCACAACCAGGAATCCCTGGCTTCTCCCCCAGGCCAGGCCAGGCCAGGCCAAGCCACCACTTCTCCAAGAGTTCCATTCCAGATGCTCCCCAGTGTGATGCCAACCTCTCCAATGCTAACGACTGGAAGTAGACGGAAAAAAAAAGATGAAAAGGATGAGGAAAGAAGGGAGGGAGTGGCTGCCTGGAGAGAAAGGGCCGAGGAGCCTTGTTGGTGTTACCACCACTGGACGGCCTGTTATGGTGCAAACTCTTTGGCTGCATATCCAAAGAAATCAATTGAAGCTAAAATTCTTGTGTCAATGTAAACTCCAGATCTAAATCCAGTCCAGAAGCAGACAGACATGAATAGTAGCCCCCCCATCTGTAATGTATTAGTGAAATCTATTTTGAGACATTTCTGACCGCAACTATGTAAGCTCAGTCAGAACATGGTGAGTCCTAACGTAAGACCAATACTGTGGTTAACCACAGGAAAAGACATTTCATTATGTGGACATTCTGTGTTCCTGATATTGCTCCTGTTTTGCTACCAAGCTTTGTAATGTCTAATGTCCCTTAAGCAGTGGTAAACCAAAGGACAAGGAGCAGATAGACAATTAGACCGTAAGAAATAGGAACAGGAATAGGCCATTCAGCCCCTTGAGCCTGCTCCACCATTCAAATGGATCATGGCTGATCATGTCCACTCTCCTGCCCTTCCCCCAGAGCCCTTGTTTTCCACAACTGATCAAGAATCTATATAATGTCCTAAAGGGAAGGAAATCCTTACCTGGTCTGGCCTACATGTGACTACAGACCCACAGCAATGTGGTTGAATCTTAACTGCCATCTGGGCAATTAGGGATGGGCAACAAATGCTGCCTGGCCAGTGACACCCCCATCCCATGAATGAATTTTTTTTTTTAAATCTCAGCCTTAAATATACACGAGGACTCTGCTCCCCACATCACCCACCCCCACAGCTCTCCGCAGCAAGGACTTCCAAAGAATCAGAACCCTTTGAGCGAAGAAATTCCTCCTCATCTCAGTTTTAAATTTGCATCCATTTATACTGTGACTATGTTTTCTGGTCCTAGACTTTCTCATGAGGGGAAACAGCATTTACTCTATAAAAGCCCCTTAAGAATCCTATATGTTTCAATTAGATCACCTCTCATTCTTCCAAATTCCAATGAGTGTAGCCCCAACCTGTTTAACATTTGCTCACAAGACAATCCCTTCTTACCAGGAATCATCCAAGTGAACCCAGTGTGATAGCTCAGTGTTCTGCACGAATGGGGTTAAGTATAGGGCCTGAATTCCAGTACTGAACCAGCTCCCATGGACTTATTTCATGCTATCTGTTTAAAAGAAGAAAGAATACATTGCTATAGAGTGTGGTATAACAGTGTTGGCTGGATTTGGATTGAATTATTGGATCTTTTATGATAGTCTAGTTAATACTAATCTATTTGCTCAGCCAAGTGAACCTCCCTGTCATTATGTTGACTGCAAATACAGATACTGGCTTCAAAACTGGCAAAGTAATTTCCACCAAAAGTGCACCTCAATAGGCTTCTCTGAAACTTGGACCACCCGTATGTGTTTGCCAATCACTGTTTGTTTATTATCTCTCACTTTGGAATTTACACAATATTCCAGTGCAATTTCTATTACATGGATGTTGTTGGAATTCATTCACCTGCCTTCTCTATGTCCTTGCCTGAGATATAGATACTCATCTCTGCCTTATCTCTTATTTATAGAATCCCCATTCAGGGGATTGAGTTTACACTGGCCCTCACACCCAGGGCCACTCCCCTTCAATACCTGAGCTGCATAACTTTGGACTGTTGTAGGAAACCCACACAGACATGGGGAGAATGTACAAACTCCACACAGATGGTCGCCCGAGGCTGGAATTGAACCTGGGTGCTTGCAACTGTTAAGCAGCAGTGCTAATCACTGAACCACTATGCTTCCTCTCCCTACTCATTCTGTCTGAGACTTATCTCTTCCTTTCTTGACCCTTTCCACACTAAACTGCCGACTAGCCAGTTTCCCTTCCCATCCTCAATACTAGCTAGCGTTGTAAACTATTCCTTCTCGCTGGGTACTGTCCCATGACTTTCACATTTGTGGTTATCTGCCTTGAGTCTGGCATTACGGTCAAACCAGAGGATCAACGCTGCTTCAATAAAGAATGCAATAGGGCATGCCAGCAGCAGCAGGCATAGCTAAATATTAGATATCCAAACTGGTGAAACACACAAGATGACTTGCATTTAAAAAAAATCTTTTGTGGGATGAGGGCATTGCTGGCTAGACCAACATTCATCCCTAATTGCCCAGAGAGCAGTTAAGAATCAACCACATTGCTGTGGGTCTGGAGTCACATGTAGTCCAGACCAGGTAAAGATGGCAGTGTCCTTCCCTAAGGGGCAATAATTAACCAGACAGGTTATTCCAACAATCAACAATGGTTTCATGGTCATCATTAGACTCTTAATTCCAGGTTTTTATTGAATTCAAATTCCACCATCTGTCATGACGAATTCAAACCTGGATCCCCAGAACCTTACCCTCCACAAAACTCTGCCACCAATATCCCAGTTGTGTGCTCACTCTGTACTTGTTGACCTACCTGGGCTCCCAGTTCAAGAGCTGTTTCTGTTATAAATTTCCCGACCCTGCATTCAATCTCTCCATGCTTTCACACCTCCCATCTCGTGACATCATCCAGCCTCCCAGGAACTCTGTGTTTCTCCAAATCTGACCCATTCAGCATGCCCTTTGCCTCACCAGTAGCTGCTCTCCCTTCTGCTATCTGGGACTGAAGATTTTCAATCTTACCCCTGAACCTTGCTGTCTCTCTGACTTTCCAAATCTCTCTGGTTATTCCTCAAAACATCTGCCTGAAGACCTAAAGCTAAAACATTTTTTTATTGTGGGTGTGGGCATCTCTGGCTGGGCCAGCAATTATTGTCTTTCAGTAGTTGCTCCTGAGAAGGTGCTGGTGAGCTGCCTTAAACTGCTTTAGTTCATGTGCTGTAAGTAGACCCACAAAGCCCTTAGGGAGGGAATTCCAGAAATTTGATCTAGTGACAGTGAAGGAATGGTGATATATTTCCAAGTAGTTGTGGGTTTGGAAGGTGCTGTATAAGATACTGTGGTGAATTTCTGCAATGCATCTTGCAGATGTAAACACTACGAATACTGAACATTGGTGGTGAAGGGAGTGGATGCTTGAGGTGAATGTGGTGCCAATCAAGCCAGTTGCTTTGTCCTGGATGGTGTCTTGAGTGTGGTTGAGGCCGTGCTCAGCCAGGCAAGTGGGGAGTGTTCCATCACAATCCTGACTTGCGCCTTGTAGGTGGTGGACAGGCTTTCGCAAGTTAGGCGGTGAGGCGGCACGGTGACACAGTGGTTAGCACTGCCTCATAGCACCAGGGACACGGGTTCGGTCCCGCTCTTGTCCAACTGTCTGTGTGGAGTTTGCACATTCTCCCCGTGTTTGCACAGGTCTCCTCCCACAGTCTAAAGATGTGCAGGCTAGGTGGATTGGCCATGCTAAATTACCCATAGTATTCAGGGATGTGTAGATTAGCTGGGTTATGAGGGATGGGTCTGGGTGGGATGCTCTGAGTGGGGGTGTGGACTTGTTGGGCTGAAGGGCCTGTTTCCAAACTGTAGGCGGTTCTATAAAAAAAACTATTGGTCTCAGTGTCTGTCCGATGTAAAATTAGCAATTAAGCTGCCTGCAACAACAGAAAATTAATATTGACATATTTTCTAGCTATGAAGGCAATCTGTTCATTTGAAAGGAATCATATTTTATTTTAAGTTAATGCTTTCATGGCATGAATCTGTTGCTTCTTGTCAAATCTCCCAGTGGTCTTGAGCAGGTGTACATTCTATGCACATGCAGGAGACCAAAATCTAAAGCTGGATTTAAATTTGGTTCAAAAGTCATTAATTTTACTGCAATTATGGTCAACACAGCATGGCATGTTCTACCATAAAATTACATGGTTGCAGATTATGGCAATTCAGAGGGATCTGAATGTCATAGAGTCATACAGCAGGGAAACAGGCCTTTTAGTCCAACTTGTCCATGCCGACCAAATATCCTAAATTAATCTAGTCCCATTTGCCAGCATTTGGCCCTTATACCGCTAAACTCTTCCTGTTCATAAACCCATCAGATGCCTTTTAAATGTTGTAATTGTACCGTGTCCACCACTTCCTCTAATTTCCTCTTCTTTTTAATTAAATCTGTTGCAACCATGTAAGGGGGAAGGTGAATAACAATTTTGCATATCCTCAGAAACTGGGAAATCTCACCCCTGGTCCAGTTGTACCAATCCTTAAGAAGGTGATCTCCTTGAATCGCTGCAGTCTATGTGCTGAAGCGGTGCTCCATGATTTTGATCCAGTGAACTCTTTAAAACTCAGAGAAGGAACACAAGGTGTTTCCTGATCCAGTTGTTACAGCACAAAATGAGACATGAAGAGAGCTTAAGAGAAGTGGTAGCAGGGTACAGTTTCCTTATCTTTTTCCTTAACAATCTGTGTGAATAAAGATCCTTGTTTAAAGGGAATCCCTGATCTACAACAGCAAATTTCTAATCAGTTATTTCCCTTTTGCAGCTTACATCCAGCTCTAAAAATGCCAAAATATTTCTCTTCTATCAAGGCTGTAGTGCCCCAATTTCTCCCAGTTCCTGAGTATGTAACAATTATAGGACACTGGTTACGCCTCAGCTAGAATCTTTGGGTGCCATACTTTAGAAAGGATGCAAAGGCACATTTGCAAGCATGCTTCCAGCAGTAAGGAACTTAGAGATGTAGCGTTCTATAATACAGAAACAGACCCTTTGGTCCAATGCTGACCAGATATCCTAAATTAATCTAGTCCCATTTGTCAGCATTTGGCCCATATCCCTCTAAACCCTTCCTATTCATGTACCCATCCAGATGCCTTTTAAATGTTGTCATTGTACCAGCTTTCACCATGTCCTCTGAAAGCTCATTCCACACATGCACCACCTTCTGCATGAAAAAGATGTCCCTGAGATCCTTTTAAATCTTTCCTCTCTCACCTTAAACCTGTGCATTTAGTTTTGGACTCCCTTACCCTGAGAAAAATACTTTGGCTCTCCACCCTATCTATGCCACTTATGAATTTATAAACCTCTATACGGTCGCCCCTCAGCCTCCGACGCTCTGGGGAAATTAGCTCCAGCCAATTCAGCCTCTCCCTATAACTCAAACTCTCCAACCCCAGCAACACCCTTTTAAATCTTTTCTGAACCCTTTTAAGCTTAACAACATTTTTCCTATAGCAAGGGGACCAGAATTGAACTCAGTGTTTCAAAAGTGGCCTACCAAATGTCCTGTACAGCCACAACATGACATCCCAAGTGCTATACTTGGACTGGAGGCCTGTTACTGTGTTTTTTTTTATCTATATCAATGATTTGGATGAGATAAAAGGCATGATTAGTAAGTTTGTGGATGACACTGAAATAGGTGGTATCTTGGGAATGTTATCAGAAATTGCAGCAGAATCTTGTTCAGCAGGGAAGTGGGCCGAAAAATGGCAAATGGAGTTTAATGTAGACAAGTGTGAGATGTTGCATTTTGGAAGAGCAAACAAGGTTGGAGTCTAATGGTGAATGGTAAGGCCTTAAGGAATATAATGGAGCAGAGGGACCTTGAAGTTCAGGTGCACGGTTCTCTGAAAGTGGAGTCACAGGTAGACAGGGCAGGGAAGAAGTCTTTTGGCACACTGGATTTTGTCAGTCATGGCACTGAGTACAGAAGTTGGGAAGTTATATTGCAGTTGTATAGGACGTTGGTGAGGCTGCACTTGGAGTATTGTGTTCAGTTTTGGTCATCTTGCTACAGGAAGGATGTTATTAAACTGGAAAGAGTGCAGAAGAAATTTACAAAGATGTTGCCAGGACTCAAGGGAGTGAGTGATAGGGAGAGGTTGGACAAGCTAGGACGTTTTTCTTTAGAGTATAGGAGACTGAGATGGGGATCTTATAGAAGTGTATGGATAGGGTGAATGCACTCAGGGGAATCAAGGACGAGAGGACATCAGTTTAGGGTAAGAGGGGAAGGAATACATGGGAACCTGAGGGGCAATGTTTTTCCACAGAGGGTGGTACATATAGAATCAGCTGCCAGCGGAAGTGGTTGAGGTGGATACATTAACATTGAACAGTCATTTGGTCAAAAACATGGATAGGAAAGGTTTAGAAGGATATGGGGTTAGTGTGGATGGACATTTTAGTCAGCATGGACTAGTTTGGGCCGATGGGCCTGTCTCCATGCTGTAGGACTCTATTACTCTCTCTGACTCTACTCAATGCATTGACTTATAAAGGCAAGCGTACCAAATGCTTTCTCCACTGTCTGCTTGTCTACCTGCGACTCCACTTTCAAGGAAATACGAATTTGCATTCCAATGTCTCTTTGTTCAGCAACACTCTCCAGGACTCTACCAATTATTAAAATAGAGTACAGAAGAAAGGATTGTTTTTATTCCTGGAGAAGAGAAGACCTGGAGAAGATTTGATGGAGGTTTTCAACTGGGGTGTAGAGAGAGGTACTCAATGCAGGTGTAGAGGGAAGTATTCAATAGAGGTACAGATAGAGGTATTCAATATCCTGAGGGGTCTGGACAGACACAGTAGATGGGAAGAAACTTCCTACTCCTGAAGGTTTGGAGAACAAGATCACTCAGATTTAAAGTAATTAATGAAGCAAGTGTAAGTGATATGAGAAAGACCTCTTTGGGCAGTAGTTGGTTGGGCCTGGAAAGCACTGCCTGAAAGAATGGTGGCACATTCAAACAAAGCATTCAAAAGTCAGACTTTTATTTGAAAAGGAACACTGTACAGGATTACACGAAAATAGTACAGTGTAAAATGCTCATTCGGAGAGCTGGTGTTGATCAAATGAGCCAAATCCTTCTGCGCTGAAATCATTCCATGATATTGGGGTAGATTTATTGTTTCCTTTGCATTATCCCCCAAAGAGATGTCACCAATGAACAAAAGATTCAGAAGAAAGATTAGTCCCTCATCCAGGCCTGTAGGACCCTGTTTCATGGCACAGTTGATGTGTGATGACTTTAGTGTTCAATTTATGGGCTCACCCAGCTTGATGCCTGAGTGGTTAGCACTGCTGCCTCACAGCACCAGGGACCTGGGTTTGATCTGAGCCTCAAGTGACTGTGTAGAGTGTGCGTGTTCTTCCTGTGTCTGTACGGGTTTCCTCCACGTGCTCCAGTTTCCTCCCACATTCCAAAGATGTGCAGGTTAGATGGATTGGCCATGGAAAAGGCAGGGCTATGGGAGTAGGGTAGTGGGAGGGCCTGAGTGGGATGCTCTTCAGAGGGTCAGCACAAACTTGGTGGGCCAAAAGGCTTGCTTCCGCATTGTAGGGATTCTTTGATTTATGCCTCCTGCACACAAGCCAAGTTCTGTTGATTTTTAATTAAAGAAAAACACAGAAGTTGCTGGAGAAAGTCAGCAAGTCTGGCTGCAACTGTTGGGAGAAAGCAGAATTAACATTTTGAGTTCAGTGACTCTTCATCGTCTCTGGATTCTTTCCGAGCCTCTCGTGCAACTCTTTGACCTGCTCCTAAAGGCTTGTCAGTGGATCCCAATTTGTGCGATGTGAGTATTAATATCCTGGATTAATTTTTGACCAAAATGGTTCCTGTTAAAATGAGTTTGTGTTGGTGCACAGCCTGAGTAAAAAAACACACTGACGTCCCAAAGCAATTTCAGGTCAATCAGATATGCCTTGAACCAGAAACTTGGCACATTCTAACAATTCTGGGGAATACCCCTGCCACACTGAGTGAAACCATTTCCTGGTTGGTGAGCCAGATCAGATGTTGCTCAATACAAATAGACGTGTGCTTTTTGCTCATGCATGGATCAGGTATGAAGACAGTATTCCAAAAGAGTCCTGTACAACCTCAACATGACTTCCAAACTCCTATACTCAACGGTTTGAACAATGAAGGCAAGCGTGTTAAACGCCTTCTTATTGACCCTGTCTTCCTGTGACGCCAAGTTCAAAGAATTATATACCTGAAACGCTAAGTATCTCTGTTCTACAACACAACTCATGGGCTGCTGTCTGTGAAGTTTGCACATTCTCCTCATGTCTCTGTGGGTTTCCCTGGGTGCTTTGGTTTCCTGCCACAGTCCAAAGATGTGCAGCTTAGGTGGATTGGCCATGCTAAATTGCCCATAGTGTGCAGGTTTGGTGCGTCAGCCATGGGAAATATAGGGTTACTGGGGTAGGGTTGGGTGGAATGCTCTTCAGAGGGTCAGTGGGGTCTCAGTGGACCGAATTGCCTGCTTCCACACTATAGGGATTCTGTGAAAATAAAAGGCAGCATATTGCACTCTGAACTGCTTCAGTATAAATTTAATATATTGGCTATCTTTGTAGAAAGAAGGTAGAAATCAGGATCAGACCAATTCGACCTACACAGTATGTTTGTCTGCATTTCAATCATTTCAGACACTTTTACTGTTGAAACTGATATGAATTGGCTTTGATATCTTTTATTTTTCCTAAAGGATCTTCAGTTCAGTGACATATCAGTCTATCAACAGTTGGAAAAATACATTTATCATTGTGACTCCCGAATAATGGATTTAGATTCTCAGCGAAATGTATTCAACTTGCCCCAGAGCTTAAAACTCACTTTCAAACTGATCACAATGAAGACTGGGCAGTTACTTTAGCTGATTTCATCATGATATAGATCAAAAGGACACATAGCATCATTGAGTTGTACAGTACGAAACCGACCCTTCGGTCCAATTTGCCCATGCCGACCAGATATCCTAAATTAATCTATTTGTCCCATATCGCTCCAAAGCATTCCTGCTCATGTACCCAACCAGGTGCCCTTTAAATGTTGTAATTGTACCAGCCTCCACCACCTCCTCTGGCAGCTCACTCCATACACGCACCACCCTTTGCATGAAAAACTTGCCCCTTAGGTCCCTTTTAAATTTTCCCCCTCTCACCTTAAACCTATGCCCTCCATATTTGGATTCACCTACCCTGGGAAAAACGCCTTGGCTATTCACCCTATCAATGCCCCTCATGATTTGTAAACCCCTATAAGGTCACCCTTCAGTCTCTGACACTCCAGGGAAAATAGCTCCAGCCTATTCAGCCTCTCCCTATATTTCAAACCCTCCAACCCTGGCATCACCCTTATGAATCTCTTCTGACCCCTTTCACATTTAACAACATCCTTCCTGCAGCAGG
Organism: Rhincodon typus; assembly: GCF_021869965.1. Lineage (NCBI taxonomy): Eukaryota > Metazoa > Chordata > Chondrichthyes > Orectolobiformes > Rhincodontidae > Rhincodon > Rhincodon typus. The sequence continues at coordinate 5,846,407 of NC_063378.1, read as the reverse complement.
GAGACCAGAATTGAATGCATATTCCAAAAGAGGCCTTATTTGGATAAAATGAAACAAGGAACTGCAGATGCTGGAAATCTGAAACAAACACAGAAATCACTAGAGAAACTCAGCAGGTCTGGCAGAGTCTGTGGAGAGAAAGCAGAGTTAACATCTTGAGTCCAGTGAGCCTTCTTCTGAAGGGTCTGTTCTGAAGAACTGAGGGACTCTATACAATTCTGCTAACCTCATTATAGGATTGATGTGATTGCACTGGAGGGGGTGTATTCACCAGGAGGTTGCAGTTTAACTATAAAGAGAGGCCGAATAAACTCAGGTTGTTTTCTTTGGAACAGAGAAAATTGAGGGGATGAATATGCCAGAGATCATAGAAATCCTACATTGCAAAAAGAGGCCATTCAGCCCATTGAGTCTGCACTGACCCTCCAAAGAGCATACCACTCTTACACAACCCCAGAACCCCAACCTATCCCTGTAACTCTGCATTAAACCATACATAATCCACCTAGCCTGCACATCGCTGGGCAATTTAGCATGGCCAGTCCACCTAACCTGCACAACTTTGGACTGTGGGAGGAAACCAGAGCACCCGCAGGAAACCCACACAGACATGGGGAGAACATGCAAACTTCACACAGGCAGTCGCTTGAAGGTGGAATCGAACCCGTGTCCCTGGTGCTGTGAGCTAACCACTGACACACTGTGCTGCCTAAGTGGTGTATGTGATTATGAGGTGCATGGACAGGGTAGATAAGAAGCAGCTGCCTCACTTAGTTGAAGGATCAATAACAAACAGGCATCATTTTAATCACAGAAGATTTTGAGGGGATTTGTGAAAATGTCTTTTTCACCCAGTGGGTGGTGGTGATCTGGAATGCCTGGGAAAGTAGTAGAGGTGGGAAAACTCACAACGTTTTGGAACATCCTAACATTCAAGACTTATGACCAAGCGCCAGAAATTGGGATTAATGTAGATCGGTGATGGTTTCTCCTTTGGTCGGTACAGAATCAATGGGCGGAAGGGTGTCTTCTGAACTATACATCTCTATGAGCCTATATACAACCACTCCAAGATGCAGGCTTGGGAAACTTGGGAACAACACAAAATCACCCACTCCTTATCATCCATCTAGCTCCAGTGATGCAAGATCAGTCTTGCAGGTCTTGTTTGAAACCTGAGCTGACACACCAGGGCAGAAGTGTGGGAGTGCCCTAGAGTCCTTTGGATGAAGATGTTTTACCAAAAATGCCTCATGTCAATGCTACAGATTCTGAAACAGAACAGATGCTTTGGCCCATCTTTCAATCAACATCTCCTTCTCTTTCTTGCCTTGTGACATATGAGGCAGACAAAGCGCATGCCATGTCTATTTCTGTAGGTTGTTCTTCCTGGAGGAGGTCACAACAGGCTACTGCTTGAGGAGCACTGTAGCAAATCAAGTCTTACTCACAGGAGGCTCTTGCATATGCACTATTGCAAATGTGCATTCATTGGTTGTCAAGTCCTGGACTGGGTCTCGAACATGAAACTTTAGTTTCAGGGACTGGAATGCTCGCCCACAGAGACTACTTCAACCCACAAACATTTAAAGTAAAAACAAAACCTAGATTTCAGGTTTACAGCTGTGCACAAATATTAACCTCTTGTGTCTCTTATCGTTACAAAGGCCACTGCTTCAAAAAGGCCATTGTCATTTGCAAAGCATGTCAAAATGCTCTGAGATTGTGCAACAGTGTGTGGATGCAGGTATTTCTTCCATCATTTACCTGTCAGCTGAATCTGGGTTGTGGTATCCCTGCCCAATGGCTCCACTGAAGTTATAACTTCCAACTGACCCTAACTCCACCTGTCATAGCTGTACTGGAACAACTTGGCTAAGGCAGTGACAGGTTCTGGAGCACAGGTCTTCAGTACAATTACTAGAACGTTGTCAGGGCCCATAGCATTTGCAGTATCCAGTGTCTTCAGCCATTTCTCATTATAACAAGGAGTGAATCGATTTGGCTGAAGACCGGCATCTCTGGTGCTGGGGACTACTGGAAGAGGCCAAGGTGGATCATCCACTCGGCACTTCTGGCTGAAGATTGTTACATTTGCACTGATGTGCTGGGTTCTCCCATCCTTGAGGATGGGGATATTTGTAAAGCCTCTTCCTAGAGAGCTATTTATTTCTCCACTCACATTTATGACTGTAAATGACAGGAGTGCAAAGCTTAGATCTGATCTGTTGATGGTTGGAATCACTTCACCCTGCCTAACACTTGCTGCTGGTGCTGTTTGGCACGCAAGTAATCCTGTTTAGTAGCTTCACCACTTCATTTCTAGCTATGCCTGGAGCTGCTCATCCTGCACTTTTTCTTGAACTGTATCTTTTTTTGCCCCTTAGTTTGTTTGTACACTTGGAGACATGCCAGACCATGAAGTTGCAGATTACGTTGGAGTACAATTCTACCTCTGCTGATGGCCCACAATGCCTCATGGATGCCCACTCTTGAGTTGCTGGATGTATTCAAAACCTGTCTCATTTAGCACATTGGTGGTGCCATCCATCTTCATTGAGGATATCCTCAATTTGAAGACAGGACTTTGTCTCCAAAAGTGCTGTGTGGGGTCTTCACTGCTACTAATATGGTCATAGATAGATGCACTTTAGGCACGTAGTTTGTTGAGGGTGAGCTTAACTATGTTTGTCCCTTTTATTTGTTCCTACACTATCTACTGCAGACCCAGTCTGGCAGCTTTGTCCTTTCAGAATTAACCAGTGTTGGTGCTGCCGAGTCAATGTTGATGGATATTGAACTCCTCCACCCAGTGTATACTCTGCACCCTTTTCCCACACTCAGTGCTCCCTCCAAGTGGTGTTCAATATGATCCATCAGCTGAGGGAGGGTAACCAGCAGGAGGTTTCCTTGCTCATGTTAGACCCGATGTCATGACATTTTGTGGGATCCAGACTGAATGATGAGGACACCCAGAGCAACTGTATCTCATTGTGCCATCACCCCCGCTGGGCTTATCCTGCTGGTGGGACAGGACATACCCAATGATGGTAGTAGCTGAGACATTGTCTGTAAGTTATGATTCTCTGAGCATGACTGTGTTAGGACATTGCTTGATGAATCTATGAGACAGCTCTCCCAATTTGTCACTGTGACACCCTTCAGATTTAGATTTCGGTTTTATTGTCATGTGTTCTTAGATGTGGGGTGCAAGAGTACAGTGAAAATGCATAATGTCACCATAGAGGGCACTATCTTACGTACAAAGTACCAAGGTACAGAATCTTAGTTACAGAAGTAGAAAAATAAAGAATTAACTTTTAAAAAGTACAGTCCTCTTAGTATAAATGTAGAAATATAAAGAAAAACGTTAATAAGTTCAGCACTACAGTCGGCTTAGTAGAAAAGAAACATAAAGAAATAAAGTTAAAATGTAAACATTACAGTCTTTCCTTAAGCCATGGGCCTGGTCCAAGCTGAGCTTTCTCCAAGAGGGTTCGCTCTCCCCTGCACTGGGCATGCTGTCCCACAACGGGCTACAACCTACCTGTGTTCGCCAGCGGCCTTCACCACTGCTGACCTCCATCGGGCACACCAGGCCTCGCAGCCAGCCGTCACCCTTCACCGCTGGCCACCATCCGGCCTCATGCTGGGCTCCAGCTGCTGCCATGTTCCACTGCCGCGTTAGCGACCTCACTGCAGGGTCCCGCTCTGATGCCATTCCAGGACATTGATGATGCCGCTGACTGCCGATATTCCTCCTGGGCATACCAGCTGCCTTGTGGCCGACTGTCAAAGTCTCCCAAATGCTGCCCTCTCTGCTGCTGCTGCCTCCACCACCGAGCTCCCTCCAGAAGGTCAGTAAAGAAAGAAGAAACCTAAAGGACTAAAAGTCCTAAACTGAAAGAATTAAAAGAAAAAAAAGCCTAAGAAACTAGATAGCTAACAGTTTTTCCCCAGGGTAGGGGAATCTAAAACTAGAGGGCAATTGTTTAAGTTGGGGGGGGAGGGTGCGAGATTTAAAAGGGACCTGAAGGATACCTTTTTCACACAGAGTATCTGGAAAGGGCTGCTATAGGTAATGGTGGAGATGAGTATAATTTTGTCATTTAAGAAGCATGTGGGCAGGTATATGGATGGGATAGGTATGGAGGGATATGGACCAAATACAGGTTTAACTGGACTGGTTTAGTTGTGAAAACTGGGTGGCATGGACAAGTTGGTCTGAAAAGTCTGTTTCCATGCTGTGAACCTCTATGATTCTATGCCTGTAAATATTTACAAAAAAATTAAACATGCACTGTACATGACACTTATGCAGGTAGCTCAGAGCCGGCTTTTAGAGTAAGTAGAACCCCTGAAACTCCTGTTTATATCTGTCAGCCAGGGCTCCCTGTTTGGCACTGTCAACCTGGTCTAATCAGGGACCTCATATTCTATGAAGTCCACCTGGCTGACCTTGTTCCAATCACTCCAATTGTGAATTTGGTTAAAGTGGTAAGTGACTAGGAGCAAGTTGTCACCACTGACAGTGAAAGAAACTGCTGAATGTTTGAACAAATAATGCAATGCTGGTTGTCATTATTGGACTGGTGCAGTGCATGAAAAGGAATTAACATTCATAGTTTGTGTGCTGACTCTCAGAAAGAACAATTTGCACTGAGACACTGTCTTCTCACTTTACCCGCACATTCTTCCCTCTCAGATAACAGTGTTGTTTTTCCCCAGGAATGATGCTATATACTTGCGTTTCTATATTTTTGTGGACTTTGTAACCATTCACATTGTTTATTACTCTTAGGTTATAAATTTGTATGTTCCAACAATACTTCAGTTTCTTAGATCCAATTCCTTCCAACAATGCAATGCTTTTCACATCATCTACTTGAACATCAGCCAAGTATTTTTTAAGGTCCTGTACGCAACAGTGATAGCAAAGGTAAAGAGTACATCCAAGGAGATTTGGCAAATTGGATCCAGATTTGGATGAGTGACCGGAAGCAGAGGCTGATGGTTGAAGAATGCTTTTGTGACTGGGTCCTAAATACATGATGAAAGGTAGCACCCTGGGAAGCATCGAGGATCAGTGGGAACTTGGTAAGCATGTCCAACGGTCCCTTAAGGTATCAGGATAGGTGGATAAATGGTTAAGAAGGCTTGTCTTTATTAGCTGAGGCATACAGTTTATGGGTAGAGAGATTACTGCAAGATTATTGTGTGCAGTTCTGGAATCCATATGATAGGAGAGCTGTGATCGCACTGAAGAGTGTACACTGGAGATTTCACAGGATTTTCCTGGGCTGGAGAGTTTTAGATCAGAAGAGAGACTTGGAGGGCTTATTTTTCTTGGAGGAGAGGCATGATTCAGCGATACAAAGTATAAGGGATATAGATAAGATAGAAAGGAAGGAATGTTTCCCCATATCTAATAGATTAAAGACTCAGTGTGTGTGGATGAGGTAAATGGCGTGGGCGGCACAGATTTAGGGAAAGGGGCAAGAGGCTTGGAACGGATGAGGGGAAACTGATTTTTTCCAACCAGAGTGTGCGGTGACTCACAATCTGTAAGGGTGGTAGAGGCAGAAACCCTCATGAAGAAATATTTAGATGTGCACTAACATTGTCAAGGTATTCAAGGTTTTGTGCTGGACATTAGGATACAGAGAGTTAGGTTCTTGCACTTGATTGGCGCACACTAGATGGGCCGAAGACCTTTCTTTTTCAGTGCAGTAGGCCCTGACGGATCCATTACTCCCCATCTTTACTGATCCTTGATAGTATTAGACATCATCTCAGCAAAGAGTTTTCCAGAAGCACCGAAAGATTGACCAGGCCATTCACGGCAAGTCGCAGTGCACTGCATGGCAAATTTGATAGATTTTGCCAAATTCATGTATCCAGCCAGAATTTTGTTTTACCTTGTGAAACTGAACAAGTGAAGTCTGGGAACTATAGACCAATGAGTCTGATATCAGTAGTTGGTACTTTGTTGGAGGGGTTTCTGAGGGATGGGATTTACCTGCATTTGGAAAAATGAGGACTGATTAGGGATAGACAGCATGGCTTTGTGCATGGGAAATCATGTCTTTCAAACTTGTTTGGGTTTTTTTTAAGGACGTGATGAAGCAGATAGATGAGGCAAGAGCGGTAGACATTGTCCACACGGAATTTAGTAAAGCCTTTGACAAGGTTCCCACATGGTTGACTGATTAGCAAGATTGGATCACATGGGAGTCAGGGGCAGTTTGCCAACTGGATGCAAAATTGGCTTGACGGTAGGAGGCAGAGGCGGTGGTGGAGAGTTGTTCTTTGCACTGTAGGCCTGTGACCAGTGGAGTTCCGCAGAGATCAGTGCTTGGTTCACAATTGTATGTGGTTTATATAAACAATTTGGTCGAGAATTTAGGAGGCATGGTTAATAAGATGACACCAAAATTGTTGGCATAGTGGACAGTGAAGAAGGTTATCTAAGATTACAAAGGGATCTTGATCAATTGGGCCAATGAACCAAGGAGTGGCAGATGGAGTTTAATTTTGATAAATGCGAGGTATCACATTTTGATCAGACAAACAAGGGCGAGACTTACACAGTAAATAGTAGAGTTCTGGGGTGTGCTGTCGAACAGATAGACCTAGGGTTTCAGGTATATAGTTCTTTGAAATTTCCATGACAGGTTGACAGGGTGGCAAAGAAAGTATTTGGCATGCTTGCCTTCACTGCTCAGATGATTTGAGTATAGGAGTTGGGAGATCAAGTCGCGGTTGTACAGGACGTTGGTGAGGACACTTTTGGAGTACTGTGTACAGTTCTGGTTGCCCTGCTATGGAGATATTATTAAATTGGAAATATTACAGAAAATATTTGCAAGAATGTTACTGGGACTGGAGTGTTTGAGCTAAAAGGAGAGGCTGGTTAGGCTGGGACTTTACTCACTGGAGATCAGGAGGTTGAGGGGTGATCTCATAGAGGCTTATAAAATCATGAGAGGTGTAGATAAGGTGAATGACAAGAGTCTTTTCCCTGGGACAAGGGGAGCTCAAATCAGACAGCATAATTTTAAAATGTGTTGAGAATGATTTATAAGGGAACTGAGGGACAACATTTTCACATAGAGGGTGGTCCCTACGTGGACTGAGCTGCCAGAGGAAGTGGTAAATGCAGGTACAATTGCAACATTGAAAAGACATTTGGACAGGTACATGAATAGGAAAGGGTTAGAGGGATACGGGTTAATTGCAGTCAAATGGGACTCATACAGTTTGGGAAACTTGGATGGCGTGGGCAAGTTGGGCCAAAGGGTCTGTTTCCGTGCTGTATGATTCTAAAGCTCTGTTAGCAAAGGCCATAATGGAACTCTGCAACCGTTTCCCTGAGACAGCCTACAATATTTTTAACAAGCGTTGAGTAATTCTATCTGATGCCAAGCTGCTTTAAGACTCTTGATATTGACTTAAGGAACGCAGGTGAATTACTGAATCTTTGAGCTGTTACACATTACTGCTACTGCACATCGGTGTTAGAGAGAGTGTATGGCACCAAACATACAGGCTACAGTTTCCAGGCAGGGCAAGCCAATAGATTTCCTGACCAATGATTTCTCCTTTGGAAAAATCTGAGCAGAGGACGATCATTTTGAAGTTATGCATTATCAGTTTCACATATCCACAAAAATGGAAGAGATAAAATGACAGGACAGACTCTACCAAGTTGAGACATAAGATAAACAAATCAATGTGGAAATGTGGCTGAATTATTTTCTGAAACCAAGCAGTGTCCCTTCATGCTATTCCCCAGCTAGAAATGAGCTTGATGCTTTTAATGGCACAAATCTCCAAAGTCAAGTGATCCAAAATTGAGAAATATCAGTTGGCAAAAAGCATTAGTGAGGTTGGTATATAGAACGCTGAACTGTAGCGGTGATGGTGTGAATGGCATTCAACAGGGTATCAGAGCTGCATGCAGTAAAGAAATATTGGTGATTATGGGGGACCTTAATCTGCATATATATTGGGCAAATCAAATTAGTCATAATACCATGAGGAGAAATGTTTAAATCATGTACAGGATGATTTCCTGGACCAATACATTGTGGAAGCAACTAGAGAACAGAACATCTTAAACTGCAGTGAGAAAGAGATAATTGATAATGTAGTGACCCCTTGGGGAAGAGTGATCATAATATGATTGAATTCTTCATCAAGGAGAGCGACGCTGTTGATTCTTTGACTCGGGTTCTGAATCTTGAATAAGGCAAACTACAATGATATAATATGAGGCGTGAGTTAGTTATGGTGGGTTGGGATATGTTACTAAAAAGAATGAGAGTGCACAGGCAATGACAAACAAGAGTGAATTGATAAACTACAAAAAAAATGTTTATTCCTTTCTGGCACAAGAGTGCAAAGAGAACAGTGGCCAAACCATGACTTACAAGAGAAGTTATAGATTATATTAGATACAAAAAGAGGCATACAAATTGGCAAGAAAAATGTAATAAACATGAGGACTGGGGTGGCACAGTGGCTCAGTGGTTAGCACTGCTGCCTCACAGCAATTTCAGCCTCGGGTGACTGTCTGTGTGGAGTTTGCACATTCTCCCCATGTCTGTGTGGCTTTCCTTTGGGTGCGCTGGTTTCCTCCCACAGCCCAAAGATGTGCAGGTTAGGGTGGATTGGCCATGCTAAATTACCCCATAGTGTTCAGGGACGTGTAGATTACGAATATTAGCCATTGGAAATGCAGTGGTAGGGTAAAGGGATGGGCCTGGGTGAGATGCTCTTCGGAGGGTTGATGTGGACTTTTTGGGCTGAGTGGCTTGTTTCTCCACTGGAGGGACTCTACGGATATGATTGGGAACAGTTCAGAAATCAGCAAAGGAGGACTGAGGGATTTATGAGATTGGGACAATCATTTGACGGTAAGCTTGTAGGGAGCATAGATCAGACTGAAAAAGTTTCTATAGGTATGCAAAAAGACAAAAATTGATGCAAACTGTTGTAGGTTCCTAACAGTGAGAAGTGGGAAATTCATAATGGGGAATAAGGAAATGGCTGACAAACTAAATTCATATTTTGTTTCTGTCTTCACAAAGGAAGACATGAATAATGTACCAGAAATGAGGGGAGCATTGGGTTTAGTGAGAAGGAGGAACTGACAGGAATCTGCATTAGCAGAAAAATGATGTTGGGGAAACTGATGAGATTGAAGGCTAGTAAATCCCCAGAGCCTAATAATCTACATCCCAGAGTACTTAAGGAAGTGTCCCTTGAAATAGTGGATGCATTGGCAGTCATCTTCCCAGATTTCTTAGACTCTGGAACAGCTCATTCTGATTGGAGGGTAGCTGTTATAACTCCACTATTTGAAAAGGGAGGTAGAGAGAAACCAGTGAACTTTAGAGCAGTGAGCCTGATGTCAGCAGTGTGGAAGATACCAGAGTCCATTTTCTAGGACTTTATATCAGAGCACTTACAAAACAATGGTAGAATCAGGCACGGTCAGCAGGATTTACAAATGGGATATCATGCTTGACATATCCACTAGAATTCTTTGAGGATGTAACTGGTAGAGTTGATCAGGAGTACTGTATTCACTGGAGTTTAGAAGAATGAAGGGAGAATCTCACAGAAGCCAATAAACTTCTAACAGAAGTAGGCAGGTTAGATGCGGGAAGGATATTCTTGACTCCCCCAGAGATATGGTATCAGGATAAACCTTTCAGGACTGAGGTGAGGAGACATTTCTTCACTCAAAGAATGGTGAGTCTGTGAAATTCACCAGTACAGAAACTGGTTGAGACTGAAACATTATGTGTTCTCAAGAAGGAGGTAGATATAGCTCTTGTGGCGAAGGTGATCAAGAGATATGGGGGAGGGTGGGATTAAGGAATTGGGCTCAATGATCAGCCATGATCATATTGACTGGCAGAGCAGGCTTGAAAGGCCAAATGGCCTACTCCTGCTCCTGTCTTCTATGTTTTGCCATTTCTATATTCCAGCTATAGGTCGTCGTCACTTACAAAATAAGGAACTCATAGTGTTAAGACCATAAGACCATAAGACATAGGAGCAGAAATTAGGCCATTCAGCCCATCAACTCTGCTCTGCCATTTAATCATGGCTGATAAGTTCTTCAACCCATTCTCCTGCTTTCTCCCTGTAACCCTTGATTTGGCCTCCACAGCCTTCTGAGGCAGTGAATTCCATAGATTCACCACTCTCTGGCTGAAGAAGTTTCTCCTTATCTCCATTCTAAAAGGTCTTCCCTTTACTCTCAGGCTGTGCCCTCGGGTCATAGACTCTCCTACCAAAGGAAGCATCTTCCCAACATCCATTTTGTCCAGGCCATTCAGTATTCTGAAAGTTTCAATTAGATCCCGCCCCCCCTCATCCTTCTAAACTCCAATGAGTATAGTCCCAGAGTCCTCAAACGTTCCTCACATGTTAAGCTTTCCATTCCTGGGACCATTCTCGCGAACCTCCTCTGAACATGCTCCAGAGCCAGTACATCCTTCCTGAGATATGGAGCCCAAAACTGCACACAATACTCCAAATGTGGCCTGACCATAGCCTTATAAAGCTTCAGTAGTAAATCCCTGCTTTTATATTCAAGTCCTCTCAAAATAAATGCCAACATTGTATTTGCCTTCCTGACTACTGACTCAACCTGCAAGTTTACCTTGAGAGAATTCTGGACTAGAACTCCCAAGTCTCTTTTGCACTTCTGACTTCTGAATTTTCTCCCCGTTTAGAAAATAGTCCATGCTTTTATTCTTCTTACCAAAGTGCACGACCTCACACTTTCCTACATTGTACTCCATCTGCCACTTCTTTGCCCACTTTCCTAACCTGTCCAAATCCTTCTGAAGCCTTGCCACCTCCTCAATACCACCTGTCCCTCCACCTATCTTTGTATCGTCTGCAAACTTAGCCAGAATGCCCACAGTTCCTTCATCGAGATCATTAATGTACAAAGTGAAAAGTTGTGGTCCCAGCACTGACCCTTGTGGAACACCACTTGTCACCGGTTGCCATCCTGAGAAAGGTCCTTTTATCCCCACTCTCTGCTTTCTGCCAGACAGCCAACCTTCTATCCACGCTAGCACCTTGCCTCCAACACCGTGGGCCGTTATCTTACTCAGCAGCCTCCTGTGTGGCACCTTATCAAAGGCCTTCTTGAAGTCCAGATAGATAACATCCATTGGCTGTCCTTGGTCTACCCTGCTCGTTACTTCCTCAAAGAATTCCAGCAGATTTGTCAGGCATGGCCTCCCCTTGATGAAACCATGCTGACTTTGTCCTATTTTACTATACATTTCCAAATATTCAGAAATCGCATCCTTTACAATGGACTCCAAAATCTTACCCATGACCAAGGTTAGGCTAATCGACCTGTAATTTTCCATCTGTTGCATTACTCCCTTTTTAAACAGGGGTGTCACTTTCACGATTTTCCAGTCCTCTGGGACCCTCCCTGACTCTAGCGATTCCTGAAAGATCACCACTAACACTTCCACTATCTCCTCAGCTATCTCCTTTAGAACTCTGAGGTGTAGTCCATCTGGTCCAGGTGATTTGTCCACCTTCAGGCCAATCAGTTTTACTCGCATCTTTTCCTTGGTGATGGCCACCATACTCAGTTTTGCCCCCTGGCTCTCTTGAATTTTTGGGATTTTACTCGTGTCTTCCACCGTGAAGACTGACACGAAGTAATTATTCATTACCTCAGCCATTTCCTTGTTCCCCACTACTATCTCTCCACTGTCATTTTTCAGTGGTCCATTGTATACTTTTGCTTCTCTTTTGCCCTTTATATACCTAAAGAAACTCTTACAGTCTTAATTTATGTTACTGCTAGCTTATCCTCATATTTAATCTTGTCTCTCCTTATTTCTTTTTTTGTTGCCCTCTATTGACCTTTGTAAGCTTCCCAGTCCTCTGGTTTCCCACTGCCCTTTGCCACATTATATGCTTTCTCTTTTGCTTTTATGCTATCCCTGACTTCCTTAATCACCCATGGTTGCCTCATCCTCCCTGTACCATGCTTCTTTTTCCTAGGGATGAATTTTTGCTGAGTGTCCTGAATTACTCCCAGAAACTCTTGCCATTACTGTTCCACTGTCTTTCCTGCTAGGCTCCTCTTCCAGTCAATTCTGCCCAGCTCCTCCCTCATACTCTGCAGTTGCCTTTATTCAGATGCAATACCGTTACCTCTGATTCTATCTTCTCTCTCTCAAATTGCAGAGTAAATTCAATCATATTATGATCACTGCCTCCTCAGGGTTCCTTTACCTTAAGCTCCCTTATCAAGTCTGCACAACACTAAATTCAGTACTGCCTGTTCCCTTGTGGGGTCCACCATGAGCTGCTCCAAAAAGCCATCTCGTAGACATTCCACAAACTCGTTTTCTTGCAATCCACTACCAACATGATTTTCCCAGTCCACATGCAAATTGAAATCCCCCATGATCACTGTGCCTTTGCCTTTCTTATACACCTTTTCTATCTCCTGGTGTATCTTGCGCCCCCGCTCCTGACGACTGTTTGGAGGCCTGTATATAACCCCAGCTATGTTTTTTTTCACCTTTGCGGTTCCTCAATTCTACCCACACAGATTCTACACCATCTGACCCTACTTCATTTCTTCCTAATAAGGCAATCCACTCCCTTGGCCCACCTGCCTATCTTTTTGATAGGATTTATAACCTTGGATATTCAGTTCCCAGTCCTGATCCCCTTGCAGCCACGTCTCTATGATGCCTACCACGTCATACTTGCCAGTTTTGATTTGCGCCACAAGCTCATTTACCTCATTCCTTATGCTGCAAGCATTTAGATACAACACCTTCAGTCCTGTATTAACCCTCCCTTTTCCCATTTTCATTCATTTTTCCAGTGTTTGATCACTAGCCTTTTCCAAACACTCTGTCCTGTTTGTGTCTGTGCTGGAGACTTTAATAACCTCTCCTGAATTTTCCTTCCCTGTCATTTCTTTTGTATGGTTCCACTTAGTTGAATCCACCGCAACAGATGTTAACCTGCTGCTTTGTTTCCCACTGGGGCAAGTTTCACCATTCTCTTCACCCCCACTTTCTAGTTTAAAGTCCTGTTGACCAGCCTATTTACCCTTTTCGCTAGAACGTTGGTCCCAGCTCGATTCAGGTGGAGACCATCCCAACGGTACAGATCTCTCCTGTTCCAGTACTGATGTCAGTGCCCCATGAAAAGGAGCCCCTCTTTCCCGCATCACTCTGTTAGCCACATGTTTACTTCCCTTATTCTCATGTCCCTATGCCAATAAGCACGTGGCTCAGGCAGTAATCCGGAGATTATAACCCTTGAGGACCTGTTCTTTAATTTGGTTCCTAGCTCCTGATAATCTCTGAACAGGTCCTTTTTCCTTGTCTTGCCCATGTTGTTTGTTCCGGTGTAGACCACAACAACTGGATCTTCCCCCTTCTGCTCCAATATCCTTTCCAGCCGCTCAGAGATATCCCTTACCCTGGCACCGGGCAGGCAACACACCATGTGGGACTCTCGATCCTGCTTACAAAGGATACTATCTATCCCCCTAATTATAGAATCCCCTATAACTACCACCTGTTTTTTGCTCCCCCCCCTCTCGAATGGCCTCCCGCCCCACAGTGCAGTGGTCAGTTGGCTCATCCTCCCTGCGACCCTGTTTCTCATCCACACAGGGAGCAAGTACCTCATACCTGTTGGACAAGGTCAAGAGCTGAGGCTCCTCTGTTGCTGACTGCAGGATCTCTTTACCTGCCTCGCTTACAGTCACACCCTGCTGTCCCTGGCCACTGACCAAATTTGAATTACTTAATCTACCAGGTGTGACTGCCTCCCCTCCCCCTCCTGGATGTGCTGCAGTGTTTGAAGCTCCGAGTCCAGCTCATCAACTCTGAGCCAAAGTTCGTCGAGCAACCAACACTTGCTGCAGATGTGGTCACTGCAGTTTGCAATGGGATCAGCCAGTATCCACATCATACAGATACAACACATCACCTGTCCAGCTATTTCTACTTAGTTATTTACTTTATTAATTTATTATAATGAGTTAATTAAATTTGTTGAGAAAGAAAAGAAAGATTTACCTTACTTTACCGACCCTCCACAGTCTTCTTTTTGGTTAGAGGAGGAGGATGGGTGTAGTGTTTCGGGTTTAGCCAATGCCCGAATATAATAGTTCACTTCCTGGCTTGTGCTCTCACCACTCCCGCCACTCGAATCATAGTGAATCATGCAGTTATTTTGAAGCATTTGATTGCCCTAAGTATTAAATGGGACTGATAATGTTTGGCACAATACCACTAATATTTGGCATAATACCACCTTGTCCAGAACTCTGAACTGTTCAAAGGCTCTATCTATTTGAGGTGTTGTACTTCCCTGTGAGTGCAAACTGGCTGATAAAACAGAGGGCTTTGAGAAGAGCTGTTAGTAGCTGCACTGTAGGAAAACACCAAAGAACAAAGCGAAGATGAAGCTTTTATTAGGCATTTTCATCATTTCTACCTATGTTTCTGGAGGTGAGAATTTTTAATAGATGTGTTGCTTCTAATATCTTCTATTCCAACTGCTTAAATATAATCTGCTCAAGCTCCTGACCTGTGAACTGTTCCTTCAAGTTCGAACATTATACTTACCATTGCACCAGTTAAGAAAGTGACTGGTTGAAACTAAAGGATAACAGATAAGTTAGCTGAACAACTTCATTTTTTAAAGCTGCTGCCATCATTAACAAGGGAGAACTTGTCTAGACAGGTTTGCCAGTTTTGGTGGGTGACAGAAAGTCACAAAGATTTTTCAAGCACTTGTCATAACTACAAAACCTGAGTTTCTTGAAGACAAACTCAAGTAGTGGATAGTCTGGTTTTGGATATTATTTGCATTAACAGGCAGTAGTCATTTGATAAATTACTGTTGACCTAAAGGAGACTGTTAGCTAACAGCATAGCTCATGGAATCAGAAACAAAAAACTTGATTTGGTTAGGAAGTTGCTGAACTGATATCGAGGGAGAACAGGATCTTAAGGATAATTTCAATATTATGTGTTGCTGAAATATTAATAGATATTCCAGGGCAGCTGCTGCATTGAAATAAGACTTGAACCTCTTCTGCGCACAGTTAGTTGCAACATTTGATCTTTGTTCTGACAGACTACATTCCAATCATTAAGACATAAGAGAAAATACAGCTTCTGTTGTACATAGACATGTAGAGATAAACTTTGGGTAGCTCAGTATTTGACAACGTTCACACTATTTAATATTATTCAAAAATGCGAACATAACTTTTCTACAGTCTAACCCATTTGCTGTGAGGAGTGGCATTAAGACATCACTTAAGTATGTACAGATAAGGGCTAAAAGGAGATCAAATATACATTGATGAGAGAAACTTTCAAAGGCCTTTGAAGGAACAGCAATATGGACAGGGGGCCAAGTGTTCTAATATTTTTTTCTTGCTCTCATCTTTCTGTGGATAGAACAAATGTTCAGCATAGAAGCAGCTCTTAGTTTCACTGCAATGTTAGGTATGTTATTCTGCTTTTCTTTAAGAACTGGCAAAATGTGATGACAGAAAAGATACGTTCTCAACCTTTTATTTGCAACATTATAATTAGGTTGTTAAAGGAGCCGTATTACTTCTATCATGCCAGCTTCCCTGCAGCCACTCCAGAAGACTTCAGATTCACTGACAGTGGAACTACATGACTCTGGTGAAAGACAGGATGCACTTGTAGCCTTGACTCTTGTTAGATCTCGTATTTTCAATGAGTCCGAGTCGCGGGGCAGATTCAGGTGATCTTTATTTGCGATTTGCAGCATACAGCAAGAATGGCGATAAAGGCACAAAAGCATTTTGATTTACGCAATTTAAACTTAAGGTGGACACGGCCCTCCCCTTTTTAGTTACTATTGGTCAGTGGAGCCGAGTTGTCCATTTATAATTGGCTCTCAGCTTGCTACTCAGTGAGAGGGACAGGCTTTTTGTCCATCCCTGCTCACGATGTTTTCACAGACTTTCTTATCTTTCTGCACCGTTTTAATTGCCAATTATTTAGATCAGGAACTTTTAAATTTCTCATTACAGGGAATTGTTTCATTTGTCATTTTGGAGCATTGCTTATCTCTGGCTCCTTCAATTCTTCAAACAATGGGAAGAGATATTCCGCAGGAAAAAGAAAGGTTATAGTTTGCAATGAGTTGTAGGAGAAGGTTTGATGGGGTGGAGGGGGGTGGGGGAGGGGCGATGGTGGGTGGTGGTGTGCAGGGGGTTGGCGTTTGCATTTTTACTGTATGAAATTGGCTTGCGTCTTTTTTTTTTAGTGTATTCTAGTTTGAATATTGGATATTGGCTTTCAATGATGAAACCATGATCAACATCCTGGTCATCTATTATTGAACAGAAACTCAACTGAATTCTCCATATGAGTACAATTGCACCACAAATAGGTCAAAGGCTCAGAATATTGCAGCAAGCAGCTCACCTCCTGACTACCTAAAGCCTGTACACAAGGCTGAAGCGAAGAGCCAGATGGAGTATTCCAACCCTTCCTGGATGAATGAAACTCCAACAACACTAAAGAAGTTTGACCCCATCCAGGGCAAAGCTCCTTGTTTGATTGGCACCACATCCACAAATATCCAAACCCTCCTCCATCACCAACACTCAGCAGGAGCAGTGCTTACCATCTGCAACATGCACTGCAGGAATTCACCAACAATCCTTAGACAGCACCTTCCAAAACCATGCCCACCAGCATGTCGAACGACAAAGCCAGAAGATACATGGGAATCTGATGATGTTTAAGTTTCCCATGAAGCCACTCACCATTCTGAAATCGAATTATGTCACCGCTTCTTCAGTGGAATTCCCTGGAACTGCCTCCATAATGGCACACGGATTACAATGGTTCAGGAAGGCAACTCACTATCACCTTCTCAAGAGCAACTAGGGATGGGCAATAAATGCTGGGCCCAGCCAGCGATGCCTGTGTCCCACAAATGAAATATATGTATATATATTATAAATAACAGTAGAACATAAGTTTTGATTGCACTATTTAGGATTGAAGCGAAGGTTCAGATTAAAAGCTCAGTTCTGACGAAGGGTCACCGGACCCGAAACGTTAACTCTGTTTTCTCCTTCACAGATGCTGCCAGACCTGCTGAGCTTTTCCAGCAACTTTGTTTTTGTTTCAGATTAAAAGCTGCTGGATGACAATCTCTGGAGGTGCTCTGGAAGGTAAATGGTAGTGGTGATTAAAGCTGAACTTGCTCTGAATCTCATGCTGATGCCCATGTTAGACTGAAGCAAGGTAGATCGTTGCCACAAGTAAGAAGTCCATTTGATTCATCATGACTTTCCTTGCTTTCAGAAAGAGCCGTTCAAGGCCTTTGCTCCACATTCTGCAGATATTTCATTTCAGATAGTGACCGTACTTCCTTTTGAACACCATGATTGAACATCCCTCCACTATACCGTCAGGAAAAGCCCTTCAGATGACGTCCAGTCATTCTGTAAATAAGCTTTTCTCCCTGTCATCATTGTTTAATTTGGCATTTTTGAGCATTGCTTATCTCTGGCTCCTTCAATTCTTCCATCAATGGGAAGAGATATTCCGCCGGAAAAAAAGTTATGCATTTGCAATGAGTTGTAGGAGAAGGCTTGATGCTGTGCTGTCGTGCTTCTGTGGACAACATAGGCTACTACCACAAAGTTTAATTTGGCTGATTATCATTCAATTCTAGCAGATGACTT
Source organism: Rhincodon typus (assembly GCF_021869965.1). NCBI lineage: Eukaryota > Metazoa > Chordata > Chondrichthyes > Orectolobiformes > Rhincodontidae > Rhincodon > Rhincodon typus. Next base: position 5,828,628 of record NC_063378.1, on the reverse strand, counting down.
TATCCTAGACAGCGTTGTTTATTCTCAGCTGTACATATCCAGGCATCAAATACTCAACACGTACGTTTGAAGTGATGAAAAGTCTTTGCATTGGCGAGAAGTGGTACCTTAACAATTCCCTGATCAGAGCGTGATGAAGGGGGTGTCTATGAAGTTTCTTTTCAAAGGCGACCACCGTGTTGTTGAGAGAGGAAGTCGAGAGATTGGACAATGGCACTGAAAGCAACGGACTGGTTTCACATTCTTGATTGAAATAATCATCCTCTGACCCTTCTGTGGCATGAATGTTCTTTGCCATCCTTTAGCACAGGCACTGAAGCTGCTCAGATGCAAGTGCAAGCGGGTCCTGGCCAGCTGCATTGTTTGAGCAATTGTGGATGAACCTGAGCGCCATTCAGAAAGGCCAGGTATAAACAGCTAAAGTGGAAATTGAACCCAGGGAGTCGCAACTGAGGGAATAATAAGCCTCATCATGACTGTCGAAAAGAGGAACAACATTTCGATTTCTATTTCTATTTCCTCTGCACATTTTTGTTACTGGCTGTTAACAGTTCGCTGTACTTTGTGCAAATCGTTTCCGGTCTGACGCCCGGAATTCGGGCCAGTTCGCGGCGCCTCTTTCGAAACTACCTTCAGTGATCTGCCCCAGGAGGAGAGGGTCGGTCTCTGAATGCAGAGGAGACTGGAGGGGTGCATTCGGGATGGCGAGACTGCCACTTACGACGATCTCCGTTTGCTTGTTAATGGCAGTAGGTAAGGTGCACTTCCTCATACGAACTAGTATAGATATTTTCCGACATCACCTTTGCAGGAATGCTTTTAAATTTCTCTGGAGAAGGTAAGACTTGTAGCTGTGGGCCCTGGCTCAGAGGTAGGAACACTAACAATTGCAATCTATCTGGGAACTTGGAGAAACGTGACAACAAGCGATTGTTAAAGAGTCAGAGTGATGTACATGATTTTAGAGAAATATATATATTGCGGAGAGAGTTTCTGTTTGCAACTTCCTTAATGATGTTTATTTCTCCAGTTGAGCCCCAGTCGTTCACGATCCAGGCCGAACACAGTCGGATTAATGCGAGTGTCGGAGAAACGGCGTACTTTTCAGTGAAACCATCACGTCCTATGCAGAATGGGGAATGGGATTTCAACGGCAAAAGAATTGGGCGGTGGATCGGTTCATCTGTTTCTATACAGAATGAATACAAGTCGCGTGCTGAGATATTATTGCCCAATGGATCACTCCTACTGAAATCACTGAAGTCCTCAGACAGTGGGAAGTACACTGTTACCATGGTCCCTGCAGTGGGTGGTCCAGCATCAGCGACCCTCACCCTGCATGTAATTGGTAAACTGCATGTTCTATTGCTCTGTGCCCTGGGGTTATCTGCGTTGCTGAGGTGTGCTGGGGGGAGGTGGGAACGCGATTTTCAGGAGTGGTTTGCTCTGTGTACATTCGTGGTTGCGGGTTGGGGGTACCTTCAATCTTGCTCCGAGTTCCGCTCACCCAGAGCTGTGCACTGCTGTTATGTATGGCTCCTGAACACCGAGACAGGTTTCTCTTCCTTTTCCAATGTCTCCCATCAGAGGTTTGCTTCTGGGCAGTCCAACTTCACATGGGTCATGGAAACAGATATTGGAGTGAGGTGGGGAGAAGCTGGGGGTGGAGGACAGAAACCATGAGAGGGAGGATTGGTGGGACAGGATATCAGTGACTGTACCTGAGCAAGTTTCCTTAATCGTTCTGCCTTGTAACGTGGCCGTCACTTACAACGGCCGCTTTGTGGCCATCCTCATTGCTCCTTCAGCTTAAGGACCACTTACTGGGGAGGACATAACCTCGTGGTATAATCCCTGGACTGTCAATGCAGAAACCTGGGTTCTTCTATGAGGTGGAGTTCAAATCAGCCGATGGTGGGATTTGAATTCAATAAAAAAATCTGGAATGAAGAGCCTCATGGTGACTGTGAAACCATTTTTGATTAAAAACCGAAAAAACTGCGGATGCTGTAGATCGGAAACAGCAACAAATTGTTGGAAAAGCTCAGCGGGTCTGGCAGCATCGGTGGAGAGAAATCAGAGTTAATGTTTCAGATTGAGTGACCCTTCCTCAGAACCATTTTGAAACCGACCTGAAATGTCAACTCTGATTTCTGTTCATAGATACTGCCAGACCTGTTGAGCTTTTCCACAAATGTCTAGCATTATTGATCATCCAGGTCTGTGTGGGTGTGTGTGTGTGTGTGTATGTGTGTAGGTTAATATTCAGTGTTGTCCTTTAGGGAAAGAAATCTGTCATTCTTGTCTGATCTAACATATATGTGACTCCAGACCAGGAATTTGGTGGCTGTTAACTGCCCTTTGAGCAGTTAGGCATGGGCAATAAATACTGGCCAAGATGCCCACATCCTGTCAATGATTAATAAAGTCACCTGTATGAGAAACCAATACATGACATGGGATTCCTTCCCAAATTGACATCAGGATTTTTCCATTGATTACACTTTTTGATCCACCGGTATTATTGTACTGTACTGTCCACTGTCTTTTCCACGGCATCCATTTGCCACAAGCAAGGGTTTACATATTTTATGTTCATCATACAATATTAATCAGTAGACTATACATCATCACGCATATGCCTCGACAAAAATCATTTACTCTTCTAACTAACGCTGTCACGTGAACAAGGGGTAAATTTTACCTTTGAATCATTGCGTTTTCCTTTCATAGTACAATGCTGCTCTGAATTACAGTCATGTTTTCACCTTTTCTGAACCTAAAGGAGAGACAATCGTCATTATGTTGTTGGCAATTAATATCCACAGTGCCAAAAAGAGAGATTTTTCTGGAACAATGCCTAAACCATCGGAATAAGCTTAAATGCATGAAACACAATATTGTGATACAGCAGACACAACACAGCATGGAGTTGGAGGAACAGAGCAGGCCAGGCAGCATGAGAGGAGCAGGAAAGCTGACGTTTTGAGTCGAGACCCTTCTTCGGAAAATGCTGTGATACAGCATTTGTTTCACTTTAATATTTCTGAATCCTAAACACAATTTAAATGATCCGCAATGTTCCAATGTCATTGATGGTGGCTGCTACAGTAACACAGGAATTAAACAAACACTGTAGGAAAATCTTTTCTATGACATAATGGGGTTTGAACATCTAAACTTCCAACCGTCTAAGTATTCCCGCCCTTAGATGCAGATTGGAAATTGTCCTGCAAAAGTATTCACAGATAGACTTCGGACAGCTCCGGCTTTGGTAGCATCACACAAGTTGTTGATGCAAATCTGTTAGCTACAATAGTTTTAAAGGTTTGTGGCACTAATACGTCAATTAAATACGTATGCGCAAGTACACGAGGTTCAGCCAATGTAAACTGATGGGATTATTTTTTAAATTGCTTTCAAAGAGCTGGAACATGTCTGCAGGCCACAAAGTTTCATTTCTCCTTCTGAAACTTTCCTCTGAATTAACACTCAGCATAGACACAATTACTTCAATGTTAAATACAAGATACCCAACATAATTATTACGCAGGAAGCGATTGTTCTGAGAACAGTGCCTGCAATGCCGCTATTACTCAGCGTTAATCTGCCTTTTCCCCAAAATCCCTGCACACCATTGCCATCCAAATAAACAGCTAACGCCCTCATTAGCTCCGTCTGTCCTCAATCACAACCTCACCCCTGTTTGTTTCAGTGACTGAAGCATGAAGACAGCAATCAGTTGATAAGGGAAAAAAAAGGTCAAGTTAAAAAATGCCACTGTCATTTTAGAGAATTCAATCTTGGGTCAGGTTTCCGTTCAACTCCTCCTCCCATTCCTCAGACGACATGTCCATCCTGGGCCTCCTGCAGTGCCACAACGATGCCACCCGAAGGTTGCAGGAACAGCAACTCATATTCCGCTTGGGAACCCTGCTGCCCAATGGTATCAATGTGGACTTCACAAGTTTCAAAATCTCCCCTCCCCCGACCGCATCCCAAAACCAGCCCAGCTCGTCCCCGCCTCCCTAACCTGTTCTTCCTCCCACCTATCCCCTCCTCCCACCTCAAGCCGCACCCCCATCTCCTACCTACTAACCTCGTCCCGCCTCTTTGACCTGTCTGTCTCCTCTCCACCCATCTTCTCCTCTATCCATCTTCTATGCGCCTCCCCCTCTCTCCTTATTTATTTCAGAGCCCCCTTCCCCTCCCCCATTTCTGAAGAAGGGTCTAGGCCTGAAACGTCAGCCTTCCGGCTCCTCTGATGCTGCTTGGCCTGCTGTGTTCATTCAGCTCTACACCTTGTTATTTCCGTTAATGATGTTTTTTTTCTCTCATTATGCCCCAAGAGTTGCAGATCCAGACCGAACACAGTTGGATTAATGTGAGTATTGGAGAAACCGCACTTTTTTCAGTGAACCCATCACTTACTGTGAAGACTGGAAACTGGGATTTCAATGGGAAAAATATCGGGTTGTGGATCGGTTCATCTGTTTCTCTAAGTGAGCAATATGAATCGCGTGCTGAGATTTTATTGCCAAATGGATCACTCCTGCTGAAATCACTGACGTCCTCAGACAGTGGGAAGTATACTGTTAACATGGTCTCTGAAGTGGGCGGCCCAGCATCAGCGACCCTCACCCTGCATGTATTCGGTAAGCTGCATGTTCTATTGCTCTGTACATGGGGTTGTCTGCATGGTGGGGGTGGTGAAGTACGTGATGTTCAAGAATGTTTTGCTGTGTGCGCAGTCGAGGTGGCAGGGAGCGAGCTTCAAACTCATTCCGAGTTCCACCCACCCAGAGCTGTGCACTTAATATCACTGTCACGTATGGATCAGGAACACCGAAACAAATTTCCCTTCCGTTTCCAATGTTTCCCACCAGGGCCTTGGCTTCCGGGCAGGCCAACGTCACATGGGATATGGAAAAAAATATATTGGAGTGGGTGGAAGGTTTAGTTGGAGTTAGGATTAGGGTTGAGATAGAGGGCAGACTTCACGAGAGAGATAATGAAAGTTAGGAACAAAAATAAAGTTGCTGGAAAAGCTCAGCGGGTCTGGCAGAACTTCTGAGGAAGGCTCACCGGACCCGAAACGTTAACTCTGTTTTCTCCTCCACAGATGCTGCCAGACATGCTGAGCTTTTCCAGCAACTTTGTTTTTGTTCCTGATTTACGGCATCCGCAGTTCTTTTGGTTTTTATAATGAAAGTTAGGTAAGTTTTGGAAAATTTCTGGGCCTGAATATCAGTGAGTGTGCCTGAGCGAGCTTCCTTAGATTTTCCGCCTTGTAACATGGGTGTCACTTGCACTTCCTGCGTTGTGGTCATCCTTAATTGCCCCTTCATAAGGACCATTGCTTGGTGAAGAGGTGGACTAGTTGTGTCACCGAAAGACTATTGCTTCAAGAACCGGGGTACTATTCTGGAGACCCGGGTTCAAATTAGTGCCTGGTGGCATTTGAATTCAATAGAAATCTGGAATATAGAGCCTCATAGTGACCCTGAAACCATTGTTGATAATCAGGATGGGGGAGAGGGTTCATGTTCATTGCTGTCCTTTAAGGAAGGAAATCTGTCATTCTCGTCTGGTCTGACATATATATGACTCCAGACCAGGAATTTGGTGACTGTTAGCTGCCCTTTGAGCAGTTAGGCATGGGCAATAAATGCTGGCCAAGCCGGCGATGCCTACATCCTGTGAATGATAAAAAAAAACAATTGGCAGTTTATGGAAAATCATGTGACTGACGGTCTGGAGTCACCTGTATGAGAAACCAATATATGACATGGAAAGTCTTCCCAAATTGACATCAGAATTTTTCCATTGATTACACTTTTCATCCACCGGTATTATTCTACTGTACTGTCCACTGTCTTTTCCACGGCATCCATAGGCCACAAGCAAGGGTTTACATATTTTGTGTTCGTCATACAATACTTATCAGTAGAATATACATCATCGTGTATATGCCTTGACCCACCATTTGCTCTTCTAACTGAAGCTATCATGTAAACAAGAGGGGTAAATTTCAACTTTGAAACATTGCATTTTTCTTCAATATTCATGTGAACTGTGAGGAGTACAATGCTGCTCTGAACCACAGGTATCAATCATAGAATCCCTACAGTGGAAACAGGCCCTTCGGCCCAACAAGTCCACACCAACCGTCGGAGCATCCCAACCAGACTCCTACAACCCAATCACTCTACGCATCACTGAATACAACGGGCAATTTAGTGTGGCCAACCACCTCGCCTGCATATCTTTGGATTGTGGGAGGAAACCAACGCAGACACAGGGAGAATGTGCAAACTCCACACATCGAACCCGGGCTCCCGGCACTGTGAGGCAGCAGTGCTAACCACTGAGCCACTGTACCGCATATGTTTTCACCTTTTCTGAGCTTAAGGAGTGACAATCCTCATTAGGTTACTGGCAATAATCAGACTTTTTCACAATACAAAAACCATCAGAATAAGCTTAAATACATGAAATGGAATGCTGTGATACAGCATTTGTTTCAGGTTAATATTTCTGAATCCTAAACATGATCTAAATGTTTTGAGATAACAAGGTGTACAGCTGGAAGAACACAGCAGGCCAAGCAGCATCAGAGGAGCAGGAAAGCTGACATTTCGGGTCTAGACCCTTCTTCAGACCCTTCTCCGTCTGTCCTCAGTCAGTGAGAATTACATCTTCTCCCTGTTTGTTTCAGTGTTTGAAGCATGAAGACAGCAATCAATTAATAGGGAAATAAACTGGTCAAGTTTTTCTGAAGAAGGCTCTAGACCCGAAACGTCAGCTTTCCTGCTCCTCTGATGCTGCTTGGCCTGCTGTGTTCATCCAGCTGTACACCTTGTTATCTCAGATTCTCCAGCATCGGCAGTTCCTACTATCTCTCATCTAACTGTTTTGTAACGTTCCAATGTCATCTATGACATCTTCTGCCGTGACACAGTTAATTACCAAAACACTGCTGCAGAACCTCTTCTGTGACCTAATGGGTTGCAACATCTGAACTTCCATCTGACTAAACACATCCCTGTCATTAGATATAGATTGGAAATTGTTCTGCACTGGCATTCAGAGCAAGACTTTGGCAAGCTCATGTTTTGGCAACATTGCACAAGTTGTTGATGCAAATCTGTTCGCTACAATACAACTAGTTTGTGAAGGTTTGTGGCACTGATATGTCAACTAAATATATATAGACAACTACACGACAGCCATTGCATGCTGATGGGGTTACTTTTCAAGTTGTTTTTAAAGAGCTGGAACATATCTGCTGGCCACAAAGTGTCATTTCTCCTTCCACAAACATCCTCTGAATTAACACTCAGCATGGACATAATTACTTCAGTGTCAAGTAAAAGGTATCCAACACAATTATTACCCTGCAGGGAGAGGTTATTCTGCAAACAGTGTCTGCAATGCCTCTATCATATAGTATTAATCTGCTGCCTTTCCCCCAATATCCCTGCACCGCCTTACTATCCAAACAAATAGTTAATGCCCTCATTAGCTCCGTCTGTCTTCAGTCAGTGAGAATTACATCTTCTCCCTGTTTGTTTCAGTGATTGAAGCATGAAGACAGCAATCAATTAATAGGGAAATAAACTGGTCCAGTTTAAAAAAAAATAGCCATTGTCATTTTAGAGAAATCTATCTTGGATCAAGTTTCTGTTAATGATGTTTATTTTTTCATTGGGCCCCAAGTGCCGCTGATCCAGACCGAACATAGGTGGATTAATATGAGTGTCGGAGAAACTGCATTGTTTTCAGTGAAACCATCAGCTGCCGTGAAGAATGGGCAATGGAATTTCAATGGGATGAATATTGCGCTGTGGATCAATACATCTGTTTTTCTAAGTAGTGAATATCAATCACGTGCTGAGATTTTACTGCCAAACGGATCACTTCTGCTGAAGTCAGTGACCATTTTAGACAGTGGGGAGTACACTGTTATCATGGTCCCTGAAGTGGGCAACCAAGCATCGGCGACCCTCAACCTGCATGTACTTGGTAAGCTGCATGTTGTCTGTGTTAAAAGGGGGGGTTGCATGATGTTCAGGAATGGTTTGCTCTTGCTCTGTGCACAATCGAGGTGACAGGGGTGGGGGAGTTGGGGGCGAGCGTCATTTGGTCAAACATAATGGGATTAAAGGCAGATAAGTCCTCTGGTCCAGATGGCTTGCATTCCAGGATCCTAATAGAGGTAGCTACAGAAAAAGTGGATGCATTGGTTGCAATGTTCCAAACATCTATGGAATCTGGAGACATGCCAGAGGACTGGAAAACTGCCAATGTGACACCATTACTCAAAAAAGGAGGGAGTCGAAATGCAGCAACGAATCAGCTCAACATCTATTGTTAGACAAGTATTATAATCAGTTGTTATGGAGGCAATGATAGAACATTTGGAAAATCATAACCTAATCAAATTGAATCAGGTATGTAATTCTTTGAAATTTGCATCACAGGTAGACAGAGTGGTTAAGAAAGCATCTAGCATGCTTGGCTTCATTGGTCAGACCTTTGATTATAGGAGTTGGAACATCATGTTGAGGTTGTACAGGAATGGAGGGTTGAGTTATAAAAATAGGCTGGAAAGGCTGTGGCTTTTTCACTGGAGCATAGGAGGTTTAGGGGTGACCTTACTGAGGTTTATAAAATCATAAGGTGAATAACAAAGATCTTTTCCCTAGGATGGGCATGTTCAGAATCTCTTTGGCTTCAATGAAATGTAGATGCATCCCAATGCAAAATGGGCTGTAGTATCTACATCAGGAAAGTTGAGCATTCCTGGAAAAGCAATGCTCCTTAGACACCTCCTTTTTTTGCAGAAATTCACCAGCAGTTCTTAGACAGTATGTTCCAAACCCATGTCCATTCTGATCTAGAAGCAAATAGGCAGCAGATGCTTCAGAACACTGCCACCTGCAAGATACTCTCTGAGCCATTCACCATCCTGACCAGTAACCATATCACTGTTCCATTAAGGCCATTGGGTCAACATTATTGTACTTTCTCCTTGGAGTATTTTGGAGATACTTGCACCAAACAGACCCCAGCGGATCAAGATAGCAGCTCACCAATGCCTTCTCAAAGTCAAATAGGGATGCGAAATACATGCTGGCAAGAAACGTAATGCCTTTTTTTTAATGTTAAGAGTTTTGAAATTCTAGTTATCAAGTAATTGAGATTGCATTCAAAGCAACTCCGCACTTGATTCAGCCTGTAAGATCTGTAGAAGGAAGCATTAAATATTTGATTTTACCAAGAGCACAAAAGTCTATTATTTGGTCATTCTCAGAAGTTAGTTTCTTTTCTTATTTTTCATGGATTGTGGACATCACTGCAAAGACCATCATGTGTTGTCCTGGTGCTCTGTAGCTTTCATAACTATGACAGAAGGCATTTCAGAGATCCATATTACTGCAGTACGGGAGTTACATGTAAGACAGACCGTGAAGGACAGCAGAGTTCCTTTCATGAAGGAAATTTGTGAACCAGAGGATTTTTACAATTGATAACATTTTACATTCAACATCACAGAAGCCAGCTGTACATATTTGAGATTTACTCACTGAATGTAGCTGTCACAAACTCTCATTTCATTAGCCAGCCTCACAATTACAGGTCTAATGACATTACTACTATGTTTCCGTCTTATGAGCCATGTATGTAAGTAAAGTGACTGTTAAGCTCTGGAAGTTGCAGTTGTAGCCATTTTATTACACGATTCTTCAATACCTCTTCCTGTTGCATTTTCAGATCAGTTAAATTCCGGGAATAATATCAGTGATGGTGCCATAGCAGGCATAGTGATTGCTGCTCTTCTTTGTCTGGGTTTTATCATTGCAATCAGTGCATGGTTAATCAAAAGGAAATCAGAAGGGTAAGTACATGACATAACGTTTTCCTTGAAATTTACTATCTTCTTCATGACCAGGTAATTTTAAATAATGTGGATCTGTAAAAGCTTGCTTCGTGATATTTCTATATCAATCATAGATAAGTGCAAAGTATGTCTACACTGGCAATGTTGATGTTTTATATGTTGCATTGATAAAAACCTTTCTCTGTGTTCACTCCTCATTTTAGTTCAACAAAAAACTCTTTTTAATGTTGATGCAGTGATATGGTTTTAAATTGCCAATACTGAAGCTGCAATGTAGAAAATCTCCTAGATTTCATCAATTTAACTCTGCTTCTAAGCAGTTTCAAATTTTGACTTTTGACCAGTTGTAACAATGTAAATGACAGGCTAAACTAATTCAAGTTATGCCTTAATGTCCTGATCATTTTGTTTGTTCAATCCATCATTATCTGAAGTATTTGGGCTAAATTCCTAATATGAAAGGTTGCCACTGAGTAATAAATTTGTGCTTTACACTTTGAAAACAAATAGTTTTCATGAACTATAACATGTTAACAGTAGAATTTCTGTTCCAGGTCATAACAATTACAACACAATAGTCTCGTGAAAAGCTTACAATTTTCTATTTTGCACAATATTTGTTTAGAATGAAATCTCCAAAACAAGGGCAAAATACTAGCTCTGTGGAAAATGGTAAGTGAATTATTTCATCATTTCCATGTTGCTATGATAATACAAGACTTAAGAGTGTTTGCTGATTTGAAGTTAATTTGATGAAGCATGTATCATACTGACTTGAATGTTCATGTGTGCAGCTACATTAGGATAGGTTAATGTAACAATTGCTGCCACATGCTTTCCAATTGAAATCATTGCAAAACATAACTAAAGCCCTGTTTGGAATGATGATTTCAGCATTTGTATGAATCAGTTCTTTTAATAATAAATTTGTTGCTAAGTAACAGTCCTTTATATAATGCATATTCTATTGCAAATTCTATGACTTTCAAATCACACAGTCTCAATTTCTAACCTATTTTCACATTTTGTTATATTTTTCACAACATTGTGTATTCCTTTATTCTCAAAGCCTAACAGATTCAGCCTAACAGCCTAATAGTAGCATAGAGAGCATATCTTGATATGGATGCTATATACAATCTAATTATTTATTATTTACCAGTCAGGAATTCAGTCTGTAACTTCAGTCAACTCTGATACAGCCATATTATGTTTTATTTGTAATTACCATAATGGTTTGAGTATTAAAATGACAACCAGGAATCAACACCCTACTTCACAGCACAACAAATGTATTTTGCAAAATGGAAATTCAGATCTTGACTCTTATCACGTAGTTAACATGAACATGTGCAAGAAGAATCCAGGGTATTGTTTGGTTAGTTGACCTTCTTTGCCTTCTTTAATTGGAACAATTCCAAGTATAAACTTTGATCCTATATTCACTGCAACTACTAATAATGACGAAGTTAGGGGATACAAAACTCATTCAAAAACCAGCAAGTGAATAATGAGGAATAGCAGTTTCAATTTCACACGTTGTAACTCAGTTATTCTAAATATATTGAATTTAGAATTATCCATTGTTTTAGACTCAATGGTACCGCCTGGAATGTTGTTACAATAGTTCCAGTGATGTCAGTTTACAGTTCATCGGAGCAGTGAGGACAGTGGGTTGATTTTCCTGGATGATGGAGGTGAATAGCAGATTTGACAGCTGCATAAAATTTTGTAGAAGAAAGAATGAAAAGCTGCGATCCTCCATTTAATGTTAAATAAATAGCAACTAAAAAGTTGTCATTTTTTTTCTAAAATGAGATTGAGCTGTGAGACTTTGCACTTTGCTTTCAGACTTTGAGTTGCTCAGATCTGGAACTCAGACTGAAATGTTGTTTTAAACAAATTGCATAGGAATGCACAAGAAAACTGGATAAATATTTAGAGGAAAACTGTTGACTATGCTGCGATAAAATAACAGGGGAATGAGTTTAACTTTATCACTGAAAGGTGGTACTTGCATGGAAGGATAAAAAGCTTCCTTTGCTATTTTGACATTCTGTGTCTCTGCAATTATCCATTCATTGTAAATTAATTACCTTGTATTCTCAGACCACTCTGCAGCACCCAGTGAGATCTATGAAAATATTCCAAATAAGAAAAGGTTGGTACAATTATTATAATTATGTTTGTTCAATTAATATGCAGTTAAAGTGCTGTGTGCATTAATCCAAAAATGACCCATGTGCACAGTGTAAAATAGCTATAGCTCCACCAGATCATAGGGCTGCTCTCTCATTAGAGACAGTCGATTGGTAGTGGTTTAACCTGTGGGTCACCATGTCTCAGGCAAGGGCAGAAATTGGGAAGGCGAATCCTTCATGGTAACCTCAACTTGGTGAAGCAATTAAAATGATCTTGTTGCTATCACTCTACATTGCAAACCAGCCATCCAGCCAATAGAACTAACAGAACGTCCAGGTCAAGATATAGTACTGGGTTGAATGTTCAATTCTGCCACTAAAATGAAGTTGAGTGCTGTGGAAACTGAATATTAATTGAACTGTTGCCTTTCATGTTGTATTGAGCAGCACACTGGCACAATTGTGTGCATTGCTGCCTCAAGGGCATAGGTTTGCTTTGAGCCTTGGGCGACTGTCTGTGTGGAGTTTGCATGTTCTTCAGTGTTTGCCTGGGGTTCCTCCGCGTGCTCTGATTTCCTCCCACAGTCCATAGATGTGCAGGTTAGGTGGATTGGCTATGCTAAATTGTCCGTAGTGTCCAGGGATGTGCAGGCTCAGTGGGTTAGCAATGGGAAATATAGAGGTTTGGGTGGAATGCTGTTCGGAGGGTCAGTGTGGACTTGGGCTTAATGGCATGCTTCCACACAATAGCGATTCTAAGTGAATAAGTGTGCCATGCGCATGCTTCCCCTCTTTAGAATTAAGCACCAAACTCCTATGGACATTTTATTGTTTGTACATATGATTTATGGTTTTAGACTGCCAAATTTATTTATTGTCCTACATTTGCCTAATTTAATCCATATCTGAACTGCAACTGTATACAAAATATCCCTGATTTGCACTGTATAGCTGTAATGATTAAAAACTGTGTACATGAACATACAGAATACTGTAATGCTACTGTATCAAGTGACTGATCTTTTAGGTGGCTCACTGTTAAAATCTTCACAAAGAAACAAATATAAATCAATTGAGGGGATGTGAACATCTTCAGTTATATTTATCATAAATTTAAAAAGTGCTTGGAAAATTTTATGCTTTGCCAAGCAAAAATATTTGGAGACGAATTCACATTGACAAGATTATTAAGAATTGCATCTCTAACACTAAAACAATGCATTAATGGACTGTTGAATTTCTCTATTTAAACAAGAAATGAAGAACCTATCATGTAACATCTGTGCACCATATTTCAGCTTCTGATTTAATCATCAAACGTGAAAGACATGCAAAACTTTGAGTTCGGAGATAGTAGGAACTGCAGATGCTGGAGAATCTGAGATAACAAGGTGTAGAGCTGGATGAACACAGCAGGCCAAGCAGCATCAGAGGAGCAGGAAGGCTGACGTTTCGGGCCTAGACCCTTCTTCCTTTTCTGAAGAAGGGTCTAG
>NC_063378.1:5803081-5810090 GCF_021869965.1 Rhincodon typus | reverse complement strand
AAGCTATGTCCCCTCGTGCTAGCCATCACCATCCGAGGAAAAAGGCTCCCACTGTCCACCCTATCTAATCCTCTGATCATCTTGTATGTCTCTATCAAGTCACCTCTTAACCTTCTTCTCTCTAACAAAAACAGCCTCAAAACCCTCAGCCTTTCCTCATAAGACCTTCCCTCCATACCAGGCAACATCCTGGTAAATCTCCTCTGCACCCTTTCCAATGCTTCCACATCCTTCCTATAATGCGGTGACCAGAACTGTACGCAATACTCCAAGTGCGGCCGCACCAGAGTTTTGTACAGCTGCAACATGACCTCATGGCTCCGAAACTCAATCCCTCTACCAATAAAACCTAACATACTGTACGCCTTCTTAACAACGCTATCAACCTGGGTGGCAACTTTCAGTGATCTATGCACATGGACACCGAGATCTCTCTGCTCATCCACACTACCAAGAATCTTACCATTAGCCCAGTACTCTGTATTCCTGTTACTCCTTCCAAAGTGAATCACCTCACACTTTTCCGCATTAAACTCCATTTGCCACCTCTCAGCCCAGCTCTGCAGCTTATCTATGTCCCTCTGTAACCTACAACATCCTTCCGCACTATTCACAACTCCACTGACTTTAGTGTCATCCGCAAATTTACTAACCCATCCTTCTACGCCCTCATCCAGGTCATTTATAAAAATGACAAACAGCAGTGGCCCCAAAACAGATCCTTGAGGTACACCACTAGTAACTGAACTCGAGGATGAACATTTCCCATCAACCACCACCCTCTGTCTTCTTACAGCTAGCCAATTTCTGATCCAAACCGCTAAATCACCCTCAATCCCATGCCTCCGTATTATGTAAATATATTAGCATTGTTTAAATATTTTGGTAATAATCTTTGCCTCTTGGCATTTTTTAATTTGTTTGTAATAAAGAGCTTCTATGTGTCTTACTTAAAGAACCTGATTGGTTTATCTGAAGTTGAACCCCAACATTCCTCCTTAACTACCAGACACATATTTCCGTCCCTTCCCTTGTCCGCCTTCCACAGGGACCGTTCCCTCTGGGACACCCTGGTCCACTCTTCCTTCACCCCCAACATCCCCCCTCCCCCCCACCCTACCACAGCACCTTCCCCTGCAACCGGTGAAAGTGCAACACTTGCCCATTTACCTCCTCCCTCCCCACTATCCAAGGGCCCAAATATACCTTCCAAGTGGAGCAACTCTTCACCTCTACTTCCCAGAATCTCGTCTACTGTATTCACTGCACACAATGTGGTCTCCTCTACATGAGGGAAACAAAATGTAGACTGGGTGACCAATTCATAGACCGTCTACGTTCTTCTTCCATAAAAGACTCTGAGCTACCGGTTGCCTGCCACTTTAACACACCACCCTGTTCCCTGGCCAACATCTCTGTCTCTGGCTTGCTGCAGTGTTCTACTGAAGCTCACTGCAAGCTGGAAGAACAACCTCATTTTCCGCTTGGGGACCCTGCAGCCCTCTGGACTCAATATCAAGTCAATAACTTTAGGGCCTAAACTCTCCCATGTCTTAGCCCCCCTACCCCAGACACCAGGCCTTGTTATCACATAGCCTGCCATTACACACTATTTAGGAGATAGTAGGAATTGCCGATGCTGGAGTCTGAGATAACAAGGCGTAGAGCTGGATGAACACAGCAGGCCAGGCAGCATCAGAGGAGCAGGAAAACTGACTTTTTGGGTCTGGACCCTTCTTCAAAAATGGGGGAGGGGAAGGAGGCTCTGAAATAAATAGAGAAAGGAGGAGGAGGCGATGATAGAAGGTGGATAGAGGAGCAGATAGGTGGAGAGAAGATGGATAAGTCAAGGAGGTGGGGATGGAGCCAGAAAAGGTGAGTGTAGGTAGGGAGTTGGAATGGGGGTTGGTCAGTGAGGAGGGAAGGGCAGGTAGGTGAGAGGGATGACAGACAGGTCAAGGAGGCGGGAATGAGGCTGGTAGGTAGGAAGTGGGGGTAGGGGTTGGTCAGTGAGGTGGGAGGAGCGGATGGTTGGGAGAAAAGATGGACAGGTCAAGGAGGCAGGGACGAGATGGGCTGGTCTTGGGATGAGGTCAGGGCTGGGGAGATTTTGAAGCTTGTAAAGTCCATATTGAGACCATTGGGCTGCAGGGCTCCCAAGCGGAATATGAGGTGCTGTTCCTCCAACCTTTGGGTGGCATCGTTGTAGCACTGGAGAAGGCCCAGGATGGACATGTCGTCCAAGGAGTGGGAGGGTGAGTTGAAATGGTTCGCGACTGGGAGGTGTTGTCATTTATCGCAAATCGAGCGTAGGTGTTCCACAAAGCGATCTCCGAGCCTCCACTTGGTTTCCCCAATGTAAAGGAGGCCACATCGGGAACAGCGGATATAAATACTACATTAGCAGATGTGCTGGTGAACATCTGTTTAATGTGGAAAGTTTTCTTGGGACCTGGGATGGGGGTGAGGGGGGAGGTGTAGGGGCAGGTGTAGCATTTCCTGCAGTTGCAGGGAAAAGTGCTAGGGGTGGTGGGGCTAGTGGGGAGTGTGAAGCGGATGAGGGAGTCACGGAGAGAGCAGACCCCTGGAAGGCAGATAAGGGTGGGGAGGGAAATATATCCTTTGTAGTGGGGTCAGATTGCAGGTGGTGGAAGTGGCAGAGAATGATGTGTTGTATCCGGAGGTTGATGGAGTGATACATGAGGACAAGGGGAATTCTGTCTTTGTTGTTATTGTGGGAAGGGGGTGTAATGGCTGAGGTGGGGGCAAAATGAGAGATGCGGTCGAGGACGTTTTCGACCACTATGGATGGGAAATTGCGGTCCTTGAAAAACAAAGACATCTGGGGTGTTTGGTGTGGAACGCTTCATCTTGGGAGCAGATGTAGGAGAGGCGAAGGAATTGGGAATAGGGGATGGCATTCTTGCAGGAAGGTGGGTGAGAGGAGGTGTATTCTAGGTAGCTGTGGGAGTCAGTGGGCTTGAAATAGATATCAGTTTCCAGGTGGTTACCAGGGATGGAGACAGAGAGGTCCAGGAAGGAGAGAAAGGTATCAGAGATGGTCCAGGTGAACTGAATGTTGGGGTGGAAGGTGTTAGTAAAGTGGATGAACTGTCTGAGCTCCTCGTAGGAGCATGAGGCGGTGCTGATATAGTCATCGATATAACGGAGGAAGAGGTGGGGGGTGAGGCCAGTGTTGCTGCGGAAGAGGGATTGTTCCACGTAACCTACAAAGAGAGGCAGGCATAGCTTGGGCCCATGCGGGTACACATGGCCACCCTTTTGTCTGTAGGAAGTGGGAGGAGTTCAAGGAGAAGTTGTTAAGGGTAAGGACAAGTTTGGTTAAGCGGGTAAGGGTGTCGGTGGAGGGGGACTGGTTGAGCCTGTGGGAGAGGAAGAAGCAGAGGGCTTTTAGGCCATCTGCATGGGGAATGCAGGGATTGGCTGTCCATCATGAAGATGAGGTGTAGGGGGCCAGGGAATCGAAGTTTTGGAGGAGGTGGAGGGCGTGGGTGGTGTCCCGGATGTAGGTGGGGAGTTCCTGGACCAGGGGGTAGAAAATGGAGTCGAGATAAGTGGAGATAAGTTCGGTCGGGCAGGAGCAGGCAGCAACAATGGGTCGACCAGAGCAGTCGGGTTTATGGATTTTGGAAAGGAGATAGAAGCGGAGGGTGCGGGGTTGGGGAGCAATGAGATTGGAGGCTGCGGGTGGGAGGTCACCTGAGGTGATGAGGTTGTGGATGGTTTGGGAGATTATGTTTTGGTGGTCAGGGGTGGGGTCATGATCAAGGGGGCGGTAGGAGGAGGTGTCAGAAAGTTGGCACCTGGCCTCAGTGATGTAGAGGTCCATACCACAACTGTCCTCCCTTGTCCGCACGTTTTATAGTGAGGTTAGGGTTGGAGCGGAGGGAGTGGGGGGCTGCACATACTGTGGGGGAGAGGTTGGAGTGGGTGAGAGGGGTGGAAAAGTTGAGGCGATTGATGTCACGATCGCAGTTGGAGATGAACAGGTCGAGGGAGGGTCGGAGGCCTTGGGTTGGTGTCCAGTAGGAGGGGGTGTGTTGGAGGCAGGAGAATGGGTCAGTAGAAGGGGGGTTAGGCTCACGATTAGAGAAGTAAGCGCGGAGGTGGAGGCGGCGGAAAAACTGTTCGATGTCCAGGCGTGAGTGGACCACACAACATCTATTGTTAGTCACTAACAGTCCCCATTAACAACTATTCACCCTCCCAGACAGATCATTTACTGGAGATAGTAGGAACTGCAGATGCTGGAGAATCCGAGACAACAAGGTGCAGGGCTGGATGAACACAGCAGGCCAAGCAGCATCATAGGAGCAGAGAGGCTGATGTTTCGGGCCTAGACCCTTCATCAGAAAAAGGATCATTTACTGGGGTGGCCCGGTGGCTCAGTGGTTTGCACTACTGCCTCACAGCACCAGGAACCCGAATTTGATTCCACCTTTAGGTGACTGTGTGTGTGGTGTTTGCACATTCTCCCCGTGTCTGCATGAGTTTCCTCCGGGTGCTCTGGTTTCCTCCCACAGTCCAAAGATGTGCAGGCTGGGTGGATTGGCCATGCTAAATTACCAGTTGTGTTCAGGGATGAATAGATTGGGGGAATGGGTCTGGGTGGGATTTCTCAGGATTGCACTTGTTGGGCTGAAGGGCTTGTTTCCACAGTTTAGGGATTCTATAAAACAAATTATCAACTCCTTTGTCTATCCAACTGCTCTTCTCTCTCTTCAGGCTCTATCCTATTATTTACTCTGTACCCCATCCCCTTACCTATTTTCTGCATATAAGCCGACTTTTTCCCAGCTACCATCAGTTCTGAGGAAGGTCACCAGACCTGAAACATTATTGTTCCTGATTTACAGCATCCCCAGTTATATCGGTTTTTATTCCTCCTTACCTGTATACCCTGCACTAGCTCATCTATATAGTGTTCACGTCTCGAGCCTCCTTCTACCTTTTCTTATCCAGCCCATTGCAAGCCTCCAGACCTGCTCCAGCCTTAGAACACATACCTGTCCCTACTACACAAATCCTGAATAAGTGCCCATGAGAGAGCCTCCCCAGTCAACCTGCTCAGCGATGTTGTAACAGGCGTAGAGAGGAGTTGGGATTTGAACCCAGCTCTGCTCGTCTGAGGGTATCAACATTGCCAGATACCACAGAAACTTATTTTATTGTTAGTTTACGAATTTAAAGGTGATCATTACAGGTTATTCGCGGGCGCTTTATCTGACCATTTTACCAATGTTTGAGTCTTACGTGGTCATGGAAGCATAGAGGCGTATATAGAGAGAAATTAAATATTTATAATCACAGGAAGGCGCATTCACAATCCAGGATAAATTTTGACTAGAGGCACTCTCTCAACAGTCTTACCTCTGACACTCAAATTCACAAACACTTCTGTTTTTGCATGTTATTGTGTGAACGTGTTTCTGTGTGTGTGTGTGTGTGAGAGCGTTATGTTTCTGTGCCAGTTTACAGGAATGCCCATGGGAGAGTCAGCATGTGAGTATCCCCATCAAATCCAAAATAGTCCCCACATTTTAGAAGCTGCAGTCATGATTGTCCTCTATCTTCACGCTCCCCCTGCTCTCGTATTGCACTGTATGCCAGCTGATGATGTTACCCCCGGCACTGTGACACCCTTGATTTAGTGCCTTGATGTTGTTTGCCGAAAGGACGTAGTCCCACAAGTGGACATCTGTCAACTCTCCCACGAAACTCTGCTTGCTGTCAAACTTGCCCCCGACCTGGTCCTGGTCCTTTTCCTGCCCCAGCATAAACGTGCCCCCACTACGGACCACCCCACCTTTGTTGCCGACTTTCCGAAGGCTCCGGACTCCATTGAGCCAGAAGGTGATGATTCCAGTTGGGGAGTCCCAGCTCACGCAGATGTGTCTCAGCAGAGCGTCGGTCTCCGGGAGGGCGAAATGGAATATATCGCTGCCAAAGTAGAGGGACAGCTTCGTGTTCTCGTTGTGCCAGAGGAGCAGCTCATTGTCCGTATTCGCTGTGGCATAGGATAACAAGCTGTAACCTCGCTTCGCCTCTGAGGCAGCCCTCAGGCAGAGAGTGAATGTCGAGAGCTGGGAGAAAAAAGACGGCGTTGAGTCTTCGGAAGGGAGGAGCGTGAGATGCAGAGACAAAGGGACAGGCAGAAGTGTGAAAAGGTCGGATCTTCCAGCCGCATCCTCCTCCCCACCGTTTCTCAATGGCTCACACACTCACACACCCTCAAGCTGACACAAACACACACCGTCAGGCGGTTGCACACAAACTCTAAGAATTAACACTTTGGAAACGATAATACACACAAGGACTAATCATAGCCATATAAAATATTTAAACTGGCGGGCAGAATGAAAATTAAAAGGAGGGATTGTTTCCTGTTCTGGGGTCATTGGACATTTGAATGTTTTATTTTTATTGTGATAGAGTGCTTTGTGCATTGAACACCACATTGACTCGAAGAGTCAGTCAGTTGTATAGCTGAGTCAGAATGAAAGAGGGAATGAGCTATGATGCAGTTTAACCACAACTATATGACCCACAAACGTGTGCCAGATGAAATTCATTTATTGGACATTGCACAATGGGCAGCAGATATTTAATACTGAACCTCCAACAGTCCCACAGCAGTCCCACAGAACTGACCCCCTGACAGTACTGCGCTCCCTCTGTACTGACCCTCTGACAGAGCGGCACTCTTTCAGCACTGACCCTCCAACAGTGCAGCCATCCTTCAGTACTGACCCTCTGATAGTGCTGAACATCAGGCTATGCAGCACTCCCTTGGTACTGACCCTGTGATGTTGCAGCATTCCCTCAGTAATAACCCTCTGAAATTGCAGTGCTCCCTCAGTACTGACCCTCTGACTGCACAAAACTTTGTCAGTACTGACTATCTAATGTGTGGTACTCCTTCATGTACTGAACCCCAATAGTGTGGCACTCCATCACACTGAACTCTGATAGTGCGGCACTCCCTCAG
>NC_063378.1:5712952-5803071 GCF_021869965.1 Rhincodon typus | reverse complement strand
CAATGTGGCACTCCCTCAGCACTGACCCCTCCGACAATGTGGCACTCTCTCAGCACTGAACTCCGGCAGTGCGGCACTCTATCAGTACTGACACTCCGCTAGTGCAGTGCCTCCTTGGTACTGACCCTCCGACAGTGCGGCACTCCGTCAGCACTGAACTCAACAGTGTGGCACTCCCTCAGTACTGACCTTCTGACAGTGCAGCCGTCCCTTAGGACTGACCCTCCTTCAGTGCTGAGCCTTGGGCTATGCAACACTCCCTTGGTACTGACCCTGCAACATTGCAGCGTTCCCTCAGTAATAACCCTCTGAAATCGCAGTGCTCCCTCAATACTGACCCTCTGACTGTGCAAAACCTTGTCAGTACTGACTATCTGATGGTGTGGCATTCCCTCATAAACTGAACCCCGATAGTGCAGCAACTCCTTCAGTACTGACCCTCTGACAGTGCGCCTCTGTGTAAGCATTGATCCTCTGACAGTACGGCACTCCCTCAGCAATTGAACTCCGACAGTGCGGAACTCCTTCAGTACTGATGCCCCAACAGTGCAGCGCTCCCACAGTAATGACCCTGCAACAGTGTTGCACTCGCTTCTGTAATAGTGAAATGCTCCCAGAGTCATTGCTTCAGTGTCACTGAGTCAAAATCCTGATATTCTGCCCATAATGACATTGTGGGTTTGCGTACGGCAAGTTGATGAAAGCAACTCAGGAAAGCCACCTATCATCACTTTCTTAAGAGCAGCTAGGAGTAGTGGCAATGTGACACACATCAGCTCAGTTGTCTGGATGGCTACTGTGGGATGTTAATTAATGACAGTAGCACAGGTTCTATTCCTGCAGCTGGTTGAGGTTACCATGATGTTAATTGTACCGCACTGTCAGAGTTCAATGCTGAGGGAGTGCCGCACTGTCAGAGGATCAGTGCTTACACCGTGCCGCACTGTCAGAGGGTCAGTACTGAAGGACTTGCTGCACTACCGGGGTTCAGTTTATGATGGAATGCCACACCATCAGATACTCAATGTTGCCCCTTTCCAGAGTTACCTCTAGGTTAAACCGGTCACTAGTTGCTTGTCTGGTGAGAGATTGGTCCTCTGGGGCTATGGTGTCTTCACTTACCATATTCTTATCAGAAAGCCAAGAGACACGAGAATGTAAAACTAACCTGCTAAAGACTGAGGGAGTCAGGAATTTTGTGCCAGCATTGACCTGTGATCTTCAGCAGACTAGTGATCTTCTCTTGGAACAAATATTCACATTCACCACAGTGTCCCATACATTTTATCATTAATCATCACCATGTCTGTCATATTATGGTACCCTTCAATTCTGTTTTCCTTCAATATTCAAAAGCTTAATTGTCTAGCTATCATAGAGACCATAGAAGGAAGAAAATACATCGCATCCTCTTTTTGAAATCACCACTCCTTCCTCATTTTAAATGCATAATCCTGGGAATGTTGATATTATGCGAGAGAATCAACGTACACAGGATGCCTACACGTGAAGGAGCCCCTGCTGAATTCCTCCAGGATACCCGCACAGGGAATCGGGACCAGTGGGTAGACTGAGCAAGCAATAGGAGTATTGTAACAATCCCACTCTCCAATGATAGATCTCTTTGAATTCTCCACAGATTTCAATTATCATTGACATCTTACGCTTCCCCTATGTATGTTAGAGAAGGCGAACTGCCATCCTAATTTGGCTTGTCTGCCGTGTCACCACAGATACAGAGAAATGTGATTGACTATTAACTGCCATCTGAAATGGACCAGGAAGACAAGGGACAAGGGATGCTGAAATTTCCAGTGAAGCGCCCTCTCTTGCAAGAAGGAAGAGCATTGATCAAGGACAATAGACTTGTGCTTGTAGGTTCAACTGTCAATGCTGTTAGAAGCAAGTCTAGTGGAACAAGTCAGTGAAAATGATTGAAGTGATCTGTGCACTGCTTTGGGTGTAGAGAGTGTAAAGTCAGTGAGCGAGATGGAGTTTGCAGGTAATTGGTATTTAAATGTATAGGGTAAAGAAACTGGTGTGCAACCTGAAAGTTATTCTGTATCCTCATTATAATAAATGGCTTTAAAAGTTTTGGTATGGCAGGTCAGCTTGGCCACATAGCACATATATCCTGCAATATGTGTTGAGTCTTGGATGCAACATGTGTCCTACCTATATGAGGGGACTGCCACTGGCCTAACAAGCTTCAGCTCCCATGTTTCAGAGCCTGAGCAGCTGTGGTAGCCATGATTCTGCATCCATGATAGATAGAATTACATTAATATCATGATTATGGAGGATTCCACATCACATATCAGGGAAGTGCAGGCAGAATAAAAAATGGATGACTACCCAGCCATATAAGAACACAGTTGGAATTTGTATACAATTTTTGTTTAAAAAAATCTGGAAACAAGAGTCTATCATTCTTGATTATCAGGGGGCAACACTCATCTGGTTCACTAACATCCTTTAAGGAAGGAAATCCACCATCCTCACCTGGTCTGGGCTACACGTGACTCCAGATACATAGAAATATAGCTGACTTTTAATAGCCCTCTGGGCAATTAGAAATGAACAATAATGAGTATGTGGTCAGTGATGCCCACATCCTTTGAATAAATAAATAATAGGGTATAGGAGTACAATAGCATCTAATTAGATTCCCATTTTGAGTACTGATGAGGGAAATGTTTCCATTGACCTCCAACTCTCACAGTTTTGCCCTTAGTCTATCAATATGCCTTTGTAATTTTATGCTGTCATCGACATTGTCTACAAGGCCACCTAACTTTGTGCAATCAGAAAATTTGGAAATGTGAGTGGCTGAGGCCCTTACACAAATCCTTGTGGGACACTGGCCACATTCTGCCAATTTGAATACCTATATGTCATCCTGATTTGCTGTCGCCTGCCACTCAACCAATTTCCCAATACAAAGAAAAGTGCCATCAAGGGATCTTTGTTGAATTTGCTAAGGATTTGTTTGCAGGCCACTGGACACTGATGTTTGTGTAGGCCATAACGATAATTAAGAGATTAAAGAAGCATGTAGCCTGGTCAATACAATAACGATGGATACCTTCAATCAATATATGGCTTGTTGCTGAGGATGAGATGCTAGAGTGTACCAGTGATGGTTGTCTGAACAGTTTGCTGAAGAACACCTGGGGAGAAGGCTACTTGGGACCTAGTAGTATACAAAGAGCAAAGAAGCCCAACTAATAAACTGGTTGTAAAAGCAGTTTGTGGATCAATGCCCAATTTGATAGAATTGCACATTCTGCTTGATTGTGAGGTAGTTCAATCCTAAGCCAGAGTGTTAGGTTTGAACAAGGGAATTTCTGGTGGTGTAAGGGGTAAACTGCCTGAAGTGGATTGAGAGAATACAGTGAAAAGCTATTATAGTTCATAACAAATAGGTATTTGTTAAAGAAGTATTTCAGGTTTACATGACCAATTCATTCCAGGAAGGTACAAAAACACAAAAAAATCATTCAACTGTGGTCTACAAAGGAAGTATTAGATGAATAGTGAAGGCATATAAGCTTAGCAAAAATAGTTATAAATCTGAAAAATTGGTGGAATTTGGAATGCAGCAAAAGAGGTTCAAGAAGCTGATAAAGAAGGCATGGGGATCAAATATGCATGCAAAGTAATAAAAATAACAAAACAGAACATACTGAAAAACTTGTACAGGTACATTATAAAAAATTATTTGGACAGACATGGGTCAATTGTAGGCAGTGACAACCCCATTTCACCTGGCACTAGGAGTGGCAGAGAAATAGAGGAAAATGTTTGTGTCTTCCATGAGAGTGATACAATAAATCTCCCAGAAATAGTGATCCAAGGGTAAAATGAGTGCAAGGAATAGAAGGAGATTAAAATGTGGTTTTGGAGAAACTATTGAGATTGGAGTTTGATCCACTCACTGGACCTAATAATCTACATTGCAAAATTTTCAGAGAGATAAACATTGAAGTACTGGATACAATGGTAATTTCTCCTAGGGGAAAGAGAAAAGAGGAAGTAAAGAGCTGTTAGCCTAAAATGACTAATACAGAAAATATTCAAATGTATAAATGGCCATCTGGGAAATAGTAAATTGATTGAGTATTCTCAAATGAATTTGTAAATGGAAGACAGCATTTGATGAGCAGGTTAGAGTACCTTGAACAGAAGTGATAACATCGATTTGGTGGATTTACTGTGCGTGGATTATCATAAAACTTTGATAAAGATTTCCAGTAGGGTGGTGTTCCTGAAATTAAAATAAAGAGGGTATGTTGGAAATAACACAGTATGGAGCTGGAAGAACACTGCAGGCCAGGCAGCATCAGAGGAACAGGAAAGTTGATGTTTCGGGTTTCTGAAGGGCCCCGACCCAAAACGTCATATGAAATTTTGACCACATGTTATCTGGCGTATTTTATGCAGTTTTAGTCTACTTACTGAAGGGTTTTTAGAATTTTCACAGAAGGAGTGCAACAAAGACTTACTTAAGGATGACAAAACTCCACATTGCGGAATATGGGATTGTAATCTCTGCAGAATCTCAAAGAATGAAAGATGCTGTCACTCGAATCTTTTAAAAAAAGTTCAAAACCTACACAGGCTAAATGTAGATAAGATGATTACCCATGTTTGGGAGGGAGGGGTGAGTGGTTTAGAACCAGGCAAAAAAGCTACAGCATCAGGGAACATCTAATTATTAGCGAAGTGAGGATTGTTTCTTTATCTGACGGCAAGGAATCTCTGGCGTTCTCTATTTTGTGGAAGCTCAGTCACTGAGTCCGCTTAAAGTAGACATTGATGGATTTCTTCATGCCAATGATGTAGAGGGCTTTGGGAAAGTGCTCTTAAGTAGGATGATTATACAAGACAACATTGAATAGAGGGTGTGCTGAGTGCCCAATCCTGATTCAGTGATCTTGTTTTCACAGGAACAAATCCTACTTTCAATTGGTCACCGAATCGGACACAACCAGATTTCAAATTTTCAAACTGACTGCATTGGCAGTTAAATTAATATAAAAGAAGGAAATGTTGACATAAATAAAACTGAATGCGAATCTTGGTGTTAGAAATAGAGTCATAGAGTCAAACAGCACGGAAACAGTCCATGCCAATCATAATTCCAAAATAAACCAGTCCCGCCTGCCTGCTCCTGGCCCATATCCTTACAAACCTCTCCTATTCTTGGACTTATCCAAATGCCTTTCAAATGTTGTAATTATACCCACATCCATCACTTCCTCAGGAAGTTAATTCCACACATTTGTGTAAAAAAATTGCCTCATGTCTTTTTTAAATCTCTCTCCTCTCACCTTAAAAATGTGCACTCTAGTCTTGAAATCCCCCATCCTATGGATTAAATCTACCAACACCACATTATTTTTAAAAAAAGCTTCTATCAGGTTGCCTCTGAACCTCCTACACTCCAATAAAAAGAAGTCTCAGCCTGTCCAGCCATTATTTATAACTCAAACCTTCCATACCCAGCAAAACCTTGATAAATCTCTTCTGAAATCTCTCCAGCTTAATAACATTCTTGCTATAACTGGGCAAGCAGAACTGGACACAGTATTGCAGAAGAGGCCTCACCAATGTCCTGTACAACCTCAACATGACTTTCCAAACCCTGTACTCAAAGAACCGAGCAATGAAGGCAAGCGTGCCAAATGCCTTTTAACCGCCCTGTCTATACGTGATGCAAACTTCAAAGAATTATGTATTTGTACCTTTAGATCCCTCTGTTCTACAACAGTACTGAAGGCCTTACCATTATTTGTGTAAGCCCTAACCCTGTTTGTTGCACCAAAATACAATACCTTGCATTTATCTAGATTAAACCCCATCTGCCATTTTTCAGCCCACTGACCCATTTGATCAAGATCCCTCTGTAATCTTAGAAAATGTTATTCACTGTTTGCAATGCCACCAATTTTGGTGTTGTTTGCAAACTTACTAACCATGTCTTCTATATTATCATCCAAATCATTGATAAATATGTGCTGAACTTTCATGTGGTATTCAATATCATGGGGTGTCTGGGGAGATAAATAGGATGGCTCAGTTCTCATTGCTTAAAGGGTTGAGAATCAGAGGGGGCAGGTTTAGAATCAATGGGAAACATAGGAAATAAGAACAAGGGGAGGCCAATAGGCCCTTGGAGCATGCTCCACCATTCAAGACGAACTTGGCTGCTCATTCAACTCCCAGTTTATCCTTTGATCCTTTTTGCCCTCAGAACTATATTTATCTCCTTCTTGAAAATATTCAATATTTTGGCCTCAACGCCGTTTTGTGGCAGAAAATTCTTCAGTGAAGAAGTTTTCCTCATTCTCAGTCCTAAATGGCCTCCCCCGTGCCCTTAGATCCCCTGGTTCTGGACTCCCTAGTCATCGGGAACATCCTTCCAGCGTTTCCATTGCCCAGCCCTTTTAGAATTGCATAGGTTTCTACGAGATCCCTCTCTCATTCTTCTAAACTCCATTGAATACTGTGCTAAATGATCCATTCCCTCTTCATACATTCCTCCTGACGTCCCAGGAAAAGAGACAGAAGC
The DNA here is from genome assembly GCF_021869965.1 of Rhincodon typus. Classification (NCBI taxonomy): domain Eukaryota; kingdom Metazoa; phylum Chordata; class Chondrichthyes; order Orectolobiformes; family Rhincodontidae; genus Rhincodon; species Rhincodon typus. The sequence continues at coordinate 5,796,497 of NC_063378.1, read as the reverse complement.
AACATTGGAGAATATCCCTTAGGGCACGCTGCATTTAGGATGTGGAATGAACTGCCTGACAGTGTGGTGGAAGCTGGTGCAATCAGCTCCCTGAAATTAAATTAGATCGTCATTTGAACGTGAAGCCTGATGGGCAACAGAGAGGAGGGGAGAAGAAGTAAAAGTGGATGAGGAAAATAACAGACTTGTGGCGGTTAACCAAAGTGAAATGTGTAAGGATCAGCAGGAGGACAGGCAGACAATGTTGCGGGGAACAAATTCCACCAAAAAAAAAATCAAATGTAGGATCTGAATCAGTCCCAAGCGATGAGACAGTGAGGATCTCGAATTAATATTGCTTGGGAGCAGAGTCAGTGAACACTCCATTCCTAAATTAATTGATCAAAGTGAAGCACACTTTACAAGTTGCATTTCCCTTTTCTGCTTCAAGGGCGCCTGATTTTCACGAAACAATTGCCTTACCTCTTCAACTCTCATATTATCCCTGTCGTCGTGTGTTTCATTCCTGTTTTAGGACTTTACAACGCGAAAAATTTCATGTCCTTCTCCAGTTCTTCCTGTGAGAAGAGGAGAATGCAATATCAGCAATCGTTTCAGCAACGGGAGAGGAACGGCAAGGCTTGGAATAAAAACAGTGATATTTTGCAGACATTTGTCTTGTCGATACTTCCAGCGTAAATCGCCTTTAATTTGAGCGATTTATTCGGTCATTTCAGAAAGCTGCTAAGAGCCAGTCACGCAACTGTGAGTTTGGAGTCACCTGCAAGTCAGAATTACTATTGACGGGAGTTTTCCTGATTAAACATCAACCAGATGGCAATTACAAAAAGGAAAAAACATTCATGGTCACAGAGGTGAACTTTCAATTCTAGCATTTTTCAAATTAAATTTCCACACACGGTCTGAGTGAGGATTGAACCTATCTCCCGAGTACACTGAGCTCGGACAAGGATCACATACTCCCATTGGAGCTCATCCAGCGTCTCAGAGAACGGGACCCTGGGAAATGCAAATCGCACCAGATCGAGGTATCTGCAAGGTGCACACGGATCTCTCAATTACCTCTCACTTCCCCTCACCATTGGTATCGTTTCCCCGGTTACATCCGGTGATACTTCTCTTTGGAAACGGAAAACACAAACCAATGTCTCCAAATGGAAAAATAAAATCACCAAATTGTGATTGCAGCAGCTCGGATCTGTTGACCTGACTCAATTTCTAAGGTGAAACTAGAACTGTGAAGACCCAACGTCGTATCTAAAAATATAGCACATAGACTGGGTTAAACTGTTACCTGGAAAAAAAAACACACACACACACCTCTATATCACTGGCATTTGAGCTACAGCCTTTTGCCTGGACAGTTGAAGGTGTGAAAAGTATACATCTACCCAAATAGTAACCGCAACAAACATTTATAACGCATTGACAGGCAAACAGATAAAATGTGTGAGATCAGAGATCACCTTGTGGTCAGGTTATTCTTGGTATCCGAATCTGAAGTTCATTTCCTGCCTTATGACTGATAACAGGAAAAGGCCAGTTCGCTGGTCCAGATCCTTGTCTCTGTTTTGGCGTTGTACCCTGTAAAGTGGGGGATATCCTCACTCCCAGCATCATAGGATTGGAAGGATTAGCAGCAACCCTGGGGGTCTCTAAACGTGAGTGAGCTTTCCGAGGGAACCCAGTGTGCCAGGCAGCTGATCTCCCCCTGCTCGGATTCGCTCTTATTCGATGAGTAATATATTATCAAAGAGCGGAATCTTTCTGAGCCATATTTCATCATCCAATTGCCTGAGAAAACAGTTCACAGTCATGCAGATTGTTGTGTTCCTTTCTCTCGTTCTGTTACTTGACAAAGGTACGACATTACCTTTCAGAGTTACTGAATTCTGCAATAACTTAATTTCTGAATTTGCCATTATTGTTTGGGTAGAATGATGGTATTAGTTGACTGTATCAATATGTATGGTTAGATATGGGGGGAAAAAAAACTCACGTATATTATGCTGGGTACTTGGTCCTGCATTTCATCGGAATTTATTATTTATTATTTATTAGTATGCATTTTAATTTCTTCAAACGGAACTTTTCTTGAGTTTGTAGATTCTCAATGATAATTTGATGGATGTGTTGTTATTGGTGTCTATATAATAGTGGATGTTTGAAGATTGAGTTCACATTATTTGACTGTCGTTTAATGGAATGGTTTAATTTGGTTCTCGTCACTGAGTTCACTGGAATTTTTCATTTTCCTTATTCAGCTGTCCATAGTTCCCGATGGGCTGTGAAGGTTCCCTGGAAGGTATTGGCAGTGAACGGGTCAAGTGTGGAGATCCCATGTACGTTTGATTACCCCGCCGGTGGCAGAAATCCACAGGTTCTCTGGTTAAAGGGAGGTCCCAAACCGGGAGCCTCAGGGGTTATCGTCATCGACAGTAGCCGAGATCCAGACAGTGTGTACCCTAAATATAAAGAGAGAACGGAATTGAGGGGGAATCTGACAAAGAAACAATGTTCATTACTAATAAAACACGTCAGGAAGAGAGATGAAGGAGAGTATTACATCAAGGTGAAGATTACTAAGAACGGGAAAAAACCAGAATCCTGCTCCAATGCTATTCCTGTCTCTCTCTCTGTTCTGGGTAGGTACTTCATTAATTTCAGGGCCTGTAAAATGTATTGTTGTATCTGTGCATGTGATGTAATCATTGCTAACTGGACCAACATTTATTGACTATTCATAATTTTGCTGCCAAAAGATGGAGCGACCTGCCTTCCTGAGCCATGGCTGTTCCTGGATCTTACAACACCCACAGTGCAGCTAGGGAGGGATTTCCAGTACTTTACCAAACGCCTGAGCTTCAGCGGCGACCTCCTTCCAAGTCTGGATGGTGCGTGGCTTCGAGGGGAACTTGCAGAGGATGCTGTTACCATGTATCAGCTACTTCTGTCCTTCACAATAGTAGATGTTGTGTGTTGAGAAGCTATGTGCCATAACCGATCCCTGCAGCACACAGCTGGTCCCGGGCCTGCATTCCAAAAAACAACCCTGCATCACCATCTTCAGTCTCCTAACTTCAAGATAATTTTTTTAAAAAATCCAATTGGCTAGCTCCTCTTCCATTCTATGCGATCAATATTGCTAACTAGTCTACCATGCACACCCTTGTCAAATGCTTGACTGAATTCCATATGGTCAATTCCTACTGCTTTGCCTTTATCAAATTTCTGTGTTACTTCTTCAAACAAAATACTCAATCAAGTTAGTGAGACATGATTTCCCATGCACAAAGCCACGTGACGCCCCCTATTCTGTCCTTGCCTTTCCAAATGCAAGTAAATCCTGTCCCTCAGAATACCCTCCAATAACTTGTCCACCACTGACGTCAGGCTCACCGGCCTATAGATGCCAGGCTTTTCCTTACCACCTTTCTTAAATAATGGTACAACATTAGCCAACACCCAGTCTTCTGGCACCTCACCTCTGGGTATTGATGATACAAATATCTCAGCAAGAGGCCCAGCAATCACTTCCCTATCTTCCCGCTTGCTTGCTGCACGATTCCTCTTCTCTTGACCTGTGCTTGTAGCAATAGTATTCTTCTGGCTAGTTCAGTCAATTCCTGGACAATGGAGATCCATTTGGTCAACAACATCATCAGTGCAGGACTAGAGACTGTTTCTGGCTCAGTGCAATGAGAAAATGGCATTGTAACTTTCAAAACAGCCATTGGAAAGCTTAATGCAGTATTGATATGGTGCTCACAAGGCTAAGTAAAGGGATCTGCACTATGGTAGAGGAAAATACTGGAGTGTAATGAATTATTGTCAAAAGGAGATATTGTCCTCACACAGTGTGCATCTCCCCCTGCTTATTAATACATAGTGCCAGAGAGGAACTGTTTGGAAACATGAGATTCTACAGCCTAAACAAGGATATTGAGTGATCAACGTTGTAAATAAACCTACAGGACCAAAAAGTGGGTGGGGCTACTAGTAATGGAATACAAGTACGTTTTTATTAAATCTGTCAATCTGAGGACGCTTAGACTGTAGCAGAGATGAAGAAGAAAATGTAGTCATGCATTTATTTGTCATTGTTTATACATCCCTCCCGAGTATAGACTTGAAATCTCTGATTGTGCAAATTTTCCTTTCCACTGACAGAGAAGCCTGAAATTGCAGCCTCCAGACAATTCATTGCTGGAAAACCAGTGCATCTGAACTGTTCAGTCACCTACCATTGTTTAACTTGTAATTTTGAATTGAAATGGACACAAGGGCGAGGTTCAACTCCTATTCGGCCAGCGTCTGAAACTTCAATAAAAATCAGGAACAATTTCGAGAATTCCTGGACTGTTTTATCAACTTTCTCCTTCACTCCATTCGCTGACCATCATGGGCGGACCCTGGTCTGTGAACTTAGAGGGCCTGGCGGAGTGGTGACCGGTCGAGAAACTCTTCAACTAGACGTAAAATGTAAGTAGATGCTTATGCACTTTACTCAAACATTCAAGCTGTAAACAGTTTCGAATACTGTCTCTTTGGTTCACCTATCACCATCCCACCTACCTTCCCGAGCATCACCTCTCCTCTCTATTTATTTCTGAGCTCCCTTCCACCTTCCCTATTGCTGAAGAAGGGTCCCGACACGAAACGTCAACTTTCCCGCTCCTCCGATGCTGCCTGGCCTGCTGTGTTCCTCCAGCTCCGTACTGTGTTATCTCTGGCCAATGGAGATCCATTTGGTCGGCATCGGTAGTTCTTACTATCTCTGTTCAGGAAATGAAGATGTGGAAACAGATATGATAAAGGCACAAAAATTACTTGCAGTATTTATGTACAGCCCCCTCAACTGTAAGAACATGGTAGGCTAGAGTATAATGAATAAATCTGAGAGCATGCCAGAAAGGTACAATGATAATCATGGGTATTGTGCATGTAGACTGCGAATGTCCGCCCAGAAAGATAGCCGAAATGAGGCCGTCATAAAATGTTTTTGGTATCTAAAACCAAAAAAGAACAGGTTATAGCAGACCTGATATCATACATTAGTTAACTTTAGCTTGACAGTTGCGCCCTATTGATGGTGAACACACTGTTATTATCTCTTGATATTGAAATTGTTCTCAGTGATAATATCATTACCTTCTCCAGTTAATTAAATTAAATACACTGTGCAATCTAGATATTATATCTGTATGATTGCAAGCATGACAATGTGAATCTGCTGTTTTTCTTTAGATGAACCCATAGCAGTATTTGGTCCGAACTGCACCATGACCAAGAAAGAGCTTTCTTGTATCTGCATCGTCAGATCCAATCCTCCAGTCACCGTCACATGGAACATCAGTGGGAAAAACATCACGGGCAACACTTCAGATGTTACTGTCTATTCCTGGACAGAGAATGATGGTCTGCTTCAGAGCTCGCTAACACTGACTCACCTTCATGGATCTGAGGAGCTGATTATATGCAGGGCAGAGAACGAGAATGGTGTTAGTGTCAGTAAATACCAGCTCAATTCAACAGGTGAATCCTAATTTTATTTTTAATTCATGTGTCACTGGCTGGGCAGCATTGCTTTGCCTGTTCCGAGTTGCACTTGAGAAGGTGGTGGTGAGCTGCTTTCTTCAACATCTGCAGCCCATGTGCAATGCATCCTGAATCCTATTTGGAAGGGATTTCTATATCTTTGACTCAACACACTAAGGAATGATGATATATTGTCAAGTCAAGATAGTGAGGACCTTGCAGAGAAATTGCAGGCAGTGGTGTTCCCATGAATCTGCTCTGTTGCCCTTCTAGATGGAGGTGGTCATGGATTTGGAAGCTGCTGTCTAAGGAGCCTTGTCTCTTTATTCATTAACAGGGTGAGGGCATCACTGGCTAGGCAGCATTTATTGCCCATCCCTGACTGCCCAGCGAGCAGTTAAGATTCAACCACATTGCTGTGGGTCTGGAGTCACAGGTTGGTCAGACCAGGTGAGGATGGCAGTGCATCTTGTAGAATGTCCACACTGCTGCTCCTGAATGTGGGTGATAGAGGGATTGGATGTTTGTGGATGTGATGCTAGTCAAGTGGGCTGCTTTATCCTGGATGGTGTCAAGCCTCCTGAGAACTGTTGGGACTGCACTCATGCAGGCAAGTGGGGAATATTCCATTACACTCCTGACTTGTGCCTTGTAGATGGTGGACAGGCTTTGGGAAGTCAGGAGATGAGTTACTTGCTGCAGTATTCCCAAATTCGTGGCTGCCCTTGTAGCATCTTTGTTTATATGGCAAGTCCAGTTGAATGACTGGTCAATGGTAACAGCTGAATGTTGACACTTGGCAATTTAATTCTGGTAATGCCAACGATTGTTAAAAGGCAATGGGTAGATCGTCTGTAATCGGAGATGGTGATTGCCTGACATTTATGTGGCACATTGCTGAGTGGTTAGCACTGCTGCCTCACAGCACCAGGAACCCGGGTTCGATTCCACCCTTGGGCGACTGTCTGTGTGGAGTTTGCACATTTCCCCTGTGTCTGCGTGGGTTTCCTGCGGGTGCTCCACTTTCCACCCACAATCCAAAGATGCGCAGGCTGGGTGGATTGTCCACGCTAAAATTGACTGCAGTGTTCACGGATGTGTAGATCAGGTAGGTTATAGGGGGATGGAAGTTGTTGGGGGAGGGGGGGCGATGCTCTCAGGGTCAGTGTGGGCTTTTTGGGCCAAAGGGCCTGTTTCCACACTGCAGGGATACAATGATTGTTTCCTGCCACTTGTCAGTTTGAGACTGGATGTTCATCTTATTGTATTTCGGTATTGACTACTTCTGAAATGCCTTGAAATTTAATGCTGGAGACAGTTTACTCCATTACAAAGACAACTGGCTCTTTCATTGCAAATACCCCTTCTGCTGAGACTGATATTATTTTCCAAATTTGCACTTTACTCATACAATGAGTGCGTAACAAAATATTTCTCTTTGGAAATGAAACAAATTATCATGAAATGGACCCTGCCACATGTTCAATGCAGGTACAACATTATATTTACACTGCATATTCAATGTCAAGCTTGCATTCCGAGTGGTCCTCAACAGTTTCCACCCACTTAGTACATGATGGCTGTACACGCTGTGTCAGTATCTGCTCTCTCCTTGACTCAACCATATTGGCAGATAACGCCTGCACTCTTTCATTTCCTTGGATTAAAAGTTCAACTGGAAAAGTGAGCATCTCAAAACTGAGATCCGATTCTTTTTTCAAGTAATGTATCAATCATGTCAGTGTGGAAAAAAGTGGTAAACAGGGATGATCTGTCTGAATGCCAGGAGAGATTCTGATGGATGAATGGCTCTTTCTTCCATAGTCTGTAACTTCTGCTGGCATCAGAAAATGGTTTAAATACAGTATTCTGCATTGAGTTAGCTGGGAACGTGATCTGGTGCCCAGTAGCCTCTGAAACTGGTCTCAAATTTGACTGATCAGAATGGATCAGAAATGATTTGGGATATATCACTGTGGTCACTTCAATAAATAAATTGTTGTCTGTAAACAGGGTGGCACAGTAGTTCAGCGTTTCGCACTTCTACCTCACAGTGTCAGGGACCTGGGTTTAAATCAGGCCTTGGGTGACCGTGTGGAGTTTGTACATCCTCCTTGTATCTCTGTGGGTTTCCTTTGGGTGCTGCAGTTTCTTGCTGGAAATGTGCAGTTGAGGTGGGTTGACTATGCTCACTTGCCGTGTAACATTCAGCAGCAGGCCATAGGGAGGCGATGGCCTCGTGGTATTGTCACTGGACTGTTAATTGAGAGACCCAGAGAAACATTCTGAGTGATCCCAGGTTCGAATCCCACCACAGCAGATGGTGGACTTTGAATTCAATAATAATCTCTGGAATGAAGAATCTAACGATGATCATCCATCCATTGCCAATTGTTGGAAGAACTGACTGGTTCACTGATGTCCTTTGGGGAAAGAAACTGCTGTCCTTACCTGGTGTGCCGACATGATATTACAGACTCACAGCAATTTGGCTGACTCTGAACTGCCTCTGGGCAATTAGGGATGGGCAATAAATGGTGCCTAGCCAGCAACACCATCTTCCCGTTGATGAATTTAAAAAAATGTACAGGCTAATTGGGTGAGGCATGTGAAATGTGAGGTTTGGCAGATGATGAGGGGCTGGGACTGGGTGGGGTGTTTCTCAGAGGGTTTGTGCTGACTTGATATGCTGAATGAATAAAATCATGTACATTCCCATTGGGCAATGAAGTGATTTTGGTGGAGTCATGCTTTTTTTTTCCCAAATATAATATGCATTTGTAATTGCTGATCAGCAAGTTGAATTGAAGCCTTCAAGCTGGATTTAGATGATTATTTCAGTAGAAACAACATGCAAGTGTATGCGGAAAAAGCAGAGGTATTACACAATATCGTAATCATTTGGTGATCTGTTGCAGAAATGATGGGCCAAATGGCCTTCTTCTGCTCCATGACACTTCAATAGTTCATAGTTTTATAACAAATACTGCTGTGAGAGAAGTGTTTTCGAGTTCAAGCGCACTGTCAGCAGAAATACTGAAAGTGGAATATGTAGCATTGGGGCAGATTCCATCTGAACTTGCTGGCACTATTGTTCTTGCTGTCTTGGATCAAAACAGAATGGGGGAGAGAAGATATCAAACTTGGGGCAATGTATTGAATCAAAGAGTGAGTTAAGGCCAAAGACAAAGATGTTAATGTGGGAAATGACAAACAGACTGTGACAGGGAGAAAAATCTAAGAGTCAACCAACAGATAAGATCAGAATTTATAAAGACAACAAAGGCATGAAGCTGAAGACTCTGTATCTGATAGACGATTGTATCTGAACCAAGCAAATGATCTGAGAACGTATGGATAAATGAATCGGTATGATCTGATAGCTTTTCCAGAAAATAATTCCATGATGAAATGAAATGGGGCATGAATCTTGAAGGGTTAAGAATAATTAGCGATTACAGAAATAGGAAAATGAGTCGGTGTTAGGGGGAGTTGGCCTTGTTAACTGATGATGGCATCAACACACTAGAGAGGGTTGGCCTACATTCAGGCAATCAAGGTATGGAAATGGATTTTGTGACGTATGATAAATGATAAAGGCACAAAAATTACCTGCAGTATTTATCTACAGCCCTTTGAACTGTAAGAACATAGTAGGCTCGAGCATCATTAAAAAAAATCTGAGAGCTTGCCAGAAAAGTACGATGGTGATCATGGGTTATTTCATATGTAGACTGCTCATGTTAGATGGGAAAAGATAGCTGAAATGAAGCAATCATAAAATGTTTTTGGGATCTCGAGCCAATGGGAGATCAGTTTATAGTAAACCATCTCTCATACTTTACTTAACTTTATCTTGACAACAACAGTGGTGAACACTACTCTTGTTATCTCTTCAGAGATAGTAGGAACTGCCGATGCTGGAGAATCTGAGATAACAAGGTAGAGCTGGATGAACGCAGCAGGCCAAGCAGCATCAGAGGAGCAGGAAAGCTGACGTTTCGGATCTAGACCCTTCTTCAGAAAAGGGTGATGTTATCTTGTTATCTCTTACCTCTTGTTATCTCTTGATATTTAAATTGTTGTCAGTGATAATTTCATTAACTTCACCGGTTAGTTAAATAGCATATACTTCACTCTCTAGACATTACGTGTGGACAGTTGTAATCATACAATGTGCATCTGCTTCTTTTCTTCAGATGAACCCAGAATGATATTTGGTCCGAACTGCACCAGTTCCAAGAATGAGACTTCTTGTACCTGCATCGTCAGAGCCAATCCTCCAGTCACCGTCACATGGAACATCAGTGGGAAAAACATCATGGGCAACACTTCAGATGTTACTGCCTATTCCTGGGCAGAGAATAATGGCCTACTTCAGAGCTCTCTGACGCTCACTCACCTTAATGGATCTGAGGAGCTGATTATATGCAGGGCAGAGAACGAGAATGGTGTTACTGTCAATGAATACCAGCTCAATTCAACAGGTGAATCCTAATTTTATTTTTAATTCATGCGTCACTGGCTGGGCAGCATTGCTTTGCCTGTTCCTAGTTGCACTTGAGAAGGTGGTGGTGAGCTGCATTCTTGAACCTCTGTAGTCCATGTGCTGTCCTTCCTGAATCTTATTTGAGAGGGATTTCTGTATCTTTGAATCAGCAGCACTGAAGGAACAATGATATATGGTCAAGCCAGGGGAGTGAGGACTTTGTAACGAAACTTGCAGGCAGTGGTGTTCCCTTGAATCTGCATTCTTGTCATTCTAGATGGAGGTGGTTATTTATTTGGAAGGCTGTCTAAGGAGCCTTGGTGATTTTTTTTCTTTATTCATTAATGGGATGAGGGCGTCGCTGGCTGGGCAGCATTTATTGCCCATCCCTGACTGCCCAGCGAGCAGTTAAGATTCAACAATATTGCTGGGGGGCTGGAGTCACATATAGGCCAGACCAAGAAAGGATGGCAGTGCATCTTGTAGAAGGTACACACTGCTGCTACTGAGTGTCGGTGGTGGAGGGAGTGGATGTGATGCCAGTTAGGTGGGCTGCTTTATCTTGAATGGTTTCAAGCCTCTTGAGGACTGTTGGAACTGCTCTCATCCGGGCAAGTGGGGAATATTGCATCATACTGCTTACTTCTACCTTGTAGATGGAGGACTGGCTTTAGCAAGTCAGGAAATGCATTACTTGCTGCAGTATTCCAAACCTCTTTGCTGCACTTGTTGCCTCTGTATTTATATGGCAAGTCCAGTTGAATGTCTGGTCAATGGTAACACCTGAATGTTGACAGTTTCCAATTTAATTGTGGTAATGTCATCGATTGTTAAAAGGCAATGGGTATATTATCTCTTATCAGAGATGGTCATTGCTTGGCAGTTATGTGGCATGTGGCTCAGTGGTTACCACTGCTGCCTCACAGTGTCAGGGGCCTGAGTTTGATCCCACCCTTGGGTGACTGTCTGTGTGGAGTTTGCACATTTTCCCCGTGTCTACGTGGGTTTCCTCTGCGTGCTCCACTTTCCTTGCACAATCCAAAGATGTGCAGGCTGGGTGGATTGGCCATGGGAAATTGCCCGTAGTGTTGAGGGATGTGTAGATTCAATGGGTTTTAGGGGGATGTGTCTGGGGGGATGCTCTTCAGATCAGTGTGGACTTGTGGCCTGTTTCCACACTGCAGGGATTCTATGATTGTTTACTACCACTTGTCAGTCTGAGCCTGCATGTTTATTTCTTAATGCATTTTGGTATTGACTACTTCTGAAATGTCCTGAAATTTAATGCTGGAGAAAATTTACTCCATTACTAAGACAATTGGCTCTTTCATTGCAAAAACCCTCTCTGCTGAGACTGATATTATTTTCCAAAGATGAATTTTCCATAAAATGAATGCGTAACAAAATATTTCTCCTTGATAATGAAACAAAACTCATGAAATGCGCCCTGCCGCATGTTCAATGCAGGTACAACATTATATTTACGCTATACTTTCAATGTCAAGCTTGCATTCTGAGTGGTTTTCAACAGTTTCCAGCCACTTAGTGCATGATAGTTGTACATGCTTTGTAAGTATCTGCACTCTGCTTGACTTAACCATCTTGGCAGCTGACCCCTTCGCTCTTTCATTTCATCGTAGTAAGAGCTCAACTGGAAAAGGGAACATCTCAAAACTGAGATTGTTATGATCCAAATCATTTTTCAAGTACATGTACCAATGATGTCATGTGGACACAACATTAAAGTGATATACAGGGATGACTTGTCTGAATGCCAATAGAGATTCTGGTAGATGAATGGCTCTTCCTTCCAGAGTCTGTGACTTCCACTGGCCTCAGAAAATGGTTTAAATACAGTGTTCTGCATCGAGTTAATTGGGAACGTATTCTTGTGCCCAGTAGCCTCTGAAGCTGGTCTCAAATTCGACTGATCAGCATGGATCAGAAATGATTTGGGACATTTCACTCTAGCCATTTCAATAAATATATTGTTGTCAGTGAATAGGGTGGCACGGTAGTTCAGTGTTTAGCACTTCTGCTTCATGGTGTCAGGGACCCAGTTGGAATCCAGCCTTGGATGACTGTGTGGAGTTTGCACATTCTCCTCATGTCTCTCTGGGTTTCCTTTGGGTGCTCCAGTTTCTTGAAGGAAATGTGCAGGTGAGGTGGACTGACCATGCTTACTTGCCGTGTAATGTTCAGCGGTAATACCACTAGTATCGCTGGACTCTCAATCCAGAGACCCAGATAACATTCTGGGGAACCCAGGTTCGAATCCCACCATGGCAGATGGTGGAATTTGAATCCAATAAATATCTGGAATTAAGAGTCTAATGATGACCGTGAATCTATTGTCAATTGTAGGAAAAATCCATCTTGTTCACTAATGTCTTTTCGGAAAGGAAACTGCCATCCTTACCTGATCTGTCCTACATGTGACTCCTTACCCAATGCAATGTGGTTTGCTCTGATGCTGTGACCATTCAAATGACAGGAACCATTGTGTTAATTTGGTTCTCTTTGATGTCAGAAACTCCTCTCAACCTTACAGACCGTGTTCCTGGCTGTAGTTCAGTTAATTTAATGAATTACAGCAGGAGTAGGCTATTTGGCCCATCAAAACGCCTGTACCATTTAATTACACCATGGTCATTCTGGGTTTGAACTGAACTCCACTTTTCTGCCTGTTCACACCGTAGACCATGTCTCATTTGTTGAGCAGAAATTTTCTAAATGTTTTAATTTATTCAAAGTCCCACTGCTCGCTGGTGAATTTGAATAAGAACAAAGAACAAAAGAACAAAAAAAATTACAACACAGGAACAGATCCTTCAGCCCTTCAGGCCTGCACCAACATGCTGCCTGTCACACCTAAAACCCCCTACTCTTCTGGTGACCATATCCCTCTATTCCCATCCTATTCATGTATTTGTCAAGACGCCCTTTAAAAATCACTATCATATTTGCTTCCACTACCTCCCCCGACAGCGAGTACCAGGCACCCACCACCCTCTGTATTAAAAAAACTTGCCTTGTACATCACGTTTAAACTTTGCCCCTCGTACCCTAAACCTCTGCCCCATAGTAACTGACTCTTCCACCCTGGGAAAAAGCTTCTGACTGTCCTTTCTGTCCATTCCCTTCATAATCTTGCAGACCTCTATCAGGTCTCCCCTCAACCTCCGTCATTCCAGTGAGAACAACCCAAGTTTCTCCAACCTCTCCTCATAGCTAATGCCGTCCATACCAGGCAACATCCTGGTAAACCTTTCCTGCACCCTCTCCAAAGCCACCACGTTCTTCTGGTAATGTGGTGACCAGAATTGAACATAATATTCCAAATGTGGCCTAACTAAGGTTGTATAAAGCTGCAACATTACCTGCCAATTTTTAAACTCAATGCCCTGGCCGATGAAGGCAAGCATGCCTTGTTGACCACCCGCTTTCAGTGACCTGGTATTTGTACACCCAAATCCCTCTGCCTATCAATACTCTTAAGGGTTCTGCCGGTTACTGTGTGTTCCTCTGACAGAGAGAGAGAAGTTACTCAGCCCCCTTGGACTTTCGACCATATCAGTTGATCCTTTTAGCCCTAAGAACTTTATCTAGCTCCTCCTTGAAAACATCCAGTGTTTGGCCACAAGCACTTCTGTGGCGGAAATTCCACAGGTTCACCTCATGTCGCCTCATTTCAGCCCTAAATAGCCTACCCCACACCCTTAAACAATGACCCCCGCCAGTTCTGGACTCCCCAGTCATTGGGAGCATATTTCCTGCATTTGCTCTGTCTAGACTTGTTAGAATTTTGCAGCTTTCTTTGAGATCCTCCCACTTCATTCTTTTAAAGTCCAATGACTATATTACTAACCATTCCGGTCCCTCTTCTTACATCAGCACTCCTACCTGAATCTAATCCCTTGAACTGAAGAGAGCAACCCCCGTGGTCTATTTCAGAGGGAAGACAAGAGTTAAACATGTTACTGTCTGAAATCACATATTGGCAAGTCAGGGTTGGGACTGAAGTTTTCACTCCCATGTCTTCAATGTTTCTTTTCTCCATCTGTATGTGCGTGTTGTCACACTCAGCGTTACTGAGACTACATTTCAATCCTAAATATAATATTTATATTTGAATTCCAGCCTAATTGGGATTTTAATTCATATCTCCAAAGCATTATCTACAATTTCAGGATTGCTAGGCCATCTCATCTTTGTAAAATAGAGCAACTTTAACCATATGTTTTTATGTCAATATGTAGGAAGGTATATTTTCATTCAGATAAATGTTATGTCGCTGCCAAATCATAATCTTAGAGCACTGCCTGTTTTGAATATTCCTAGGAATGCTTCCCTGGATAATTGGAATCCCTGTAGGAACAAGTTTGGCCATTATCATTCTGATTCTGATTGCAGTGAAAGTGCAGAGGTATGTGTTTATCCTATGGTATGTTTAAACTCAGGTATCACAGTCTGCCTTTTAAGGCTAATAACATCAGATGACCACATATTTAGAGCTCTCAGGTAAAATAATTTACTCTGAGATTCCTGAGACTGCAACTCAATTGAGAATTAAAAAGGAAGCAATTTAATGATGGAGAGATTATTTCTCAATATTTCTAATCAACCTATCGTTACACCTCTCTGGAGCAGAAGGGGCTTAAGCCTTCTGTCCCAAAGTTAGAGACGCTACCACATCGGTCATAGGAGCCTCATAAAGAAGGGGTGGTACAACTTGTGAATGTATGGGTTACAAGTTAAATCAAGCTTTTCCAGTGTATTGTCCTATACTCTAGGCATAAGTGGAACTTGAACCTCAAATCCTCTAACCCAGAGGTAGAGGGACGCAGCAACTGAACCACAGGAGCCAATATTCTGAGCTTCTGACAATAGGGGAATGACTGAAACTTACGCCCCCTGGTGGGCATACCACTGGCCGTTTGCTAATCCATCGTTTCTCTCAGCCGCAGTAACAAGCGAGAAATAATTGTGTTTTAGATTTTGTCTTCCTGGCTTCACAAAGCCGACTATCCACAGAGAATGTCAACCCCCTGCAGGACTTGCTTCTATTGATTATCTCCCGCACTATATTACTTTTCAACACATCTCATTTGAAAACCTTTAACAATTTTTGTTATTATCAGGAAGAAGGAACGTGATACAGTCGTTGTCGCTCCCATAGCCCATTTGACACAGCACCCATCGAACACGGAGGTAAGTGAGAATAAAGAAGATAGTCCGGTCGGAAGGAGCTGTCACATCATTTTAGATTCTGGTTCTGACCAACTCAGTGGAAAAACCCAACAAGTATTGTCCCAGTTTGATGGAACTTACACTTCAGGGACCGTCCACCTCAGTCCACAGCTTGGAGGTGACTCACTGCGCTATTGTTCTGGGAAATTAGTCACAGACTTCTTCTGTGTCACAAACTTTAAAATGGCCCAAGATTAGACTTATCTTCCACATGCACATAATAACAAGATTAAGCATTTTCTTAGTTTTTTCTTAAAAAATGCATACGCTACATGCGTTTCACAATAGCCCCAGTTCAACATCACGGAAAATGCAAATGTTGCTCAGTTACTTTGCCTCCAGTCTGCAACACCCTGCAGTACTTCAAAGCAGTTACAAACAAGTTAGCCTTGTGATGTGGTTTTCATATCAAATGTCTTCTGGTTTGTTACGACTCACCTTAGACTCATCATTGAGTAGCCCCGCTATTCCACAAACAGGAACATGTGTGTCTAGTGTGTATACCGCAGAAACCAATATACGTGACTAACTACAGTTCAGAATATATCCTTTGTTTCATCATGAAAAGGACAAGTTACTCTGTTTGTTATAAATATTTATCCTACAATAAAATGGCCAAGATTACCAAGAGAGGGAGTGGGTCAGACAAGAGGGAGGGATCGAGACAGAAAGAGAGAGAGAGACACTTTTGACAGAAAGCGAGAGAGAGTGAGACAGACAGACAGAGGAAGAGAGAGAAAGACCGATAACACCAGTATAAGTGAGGGAGAGAACCCAAGAAGACAAATAGAGAGAGTGAGACAGAAGGACAGAGAGGGAGGGAAATCTCAGCGAGACAAACAGAGAAAGAGAGAGAGAGTCCCTTGGGATTTGCCACTGAAAATCCTCGTTTCATACATTTCTTACATGAGGTCGCCGCTCCGTGATACCCCACCCCATGCCACAGTCTCTGCCCCTCGGCCCATCTCTCCTCCCTTTCTCTGTCTCCAACCCACACCACGCCCTCCCTGTGAATCTCTGTCCCCTTGCTCAGCCCCCGCTGTCTCAGCCTCTCTCACATCCTCCTTGTGAACTCCTGGTCAAACTCTCTCTCCCTCAGGAACAGGGACATTCCCCCACCCCCTCAGCAGCTCCGTTCTCCCACCCACCCACACCCACAGTCTGGACGACAATGGGAGTAAAACTTGTGAGACACAGTGCTATGAAGAAGACAGATCCAGACTTGCAATTGAAAGACAAGGAAGGGATGCTGATGTAATAGCAAGCTAGGATTGTGTGTGGTTTGGCAGGGAACTTGCAGAGGACGGTGTTCCCATGCTCGTGCTGCCTTTGTCCTTCTGGGTGGTAGAGTCCATGGGTTTGGAAGGTGCTGCCAGAGGAGCTTTGGTGAGTGACTGCAGTTGGTAATGTACATTGTACACATGGCTCCTCCACGCATCATTCTCCACCACTTCCGCCACCTGCAATCTGACCCCACTACCAGGGATATATTTCCCTCCCCATCCTTACCTGCTTCCAGAGGGACCGCTCTGTGACTCCCTTTTCCGCTCCACACTCCCCACCAGCCTCACCACCCCTAGCACTTTTCCCTGCAACAGCAGGAGGTGCTACACCTGCCCCCACACCTCCCCCCTCACCTCCATCCCAGGCCCCAAGAAAGCCTTCCACGTTAAACAGATGTTCACCTGCACATCTGCTAATGTGGTCTATTGTATCTGTTGTTCCCGATGTGGCCTCCTTTACATTGGGGAGACCAAGCGGAGGCTCGGAGACCACTTTGTGGAGCACCGACGCTCAGTTCATGACAAACGACAACACCTCCCAGTCGCGAACCACTTCAACTCCCCCTCCCACTCCCTGGATGACATGTCCATCCTGGGCCTCCTCCAGTGTCACAACAATGCCAGCCGAAAACTGGAGGAACAGCATCTCATATTCCGCCTTGGAACCTACAACCCAATGGTCTCAATGTGGACTTTACGAGCTTCAAAATCTCCCCACCCTCGACCTCATCCCATGACCAGCCCCCCCCCTCTCGTCCCTGCCTCCTTGACCTGCCCGTCTTCCCTCCCACCTACCCGCTCCTCCCTCCTCACTGACCAACCCCCATCCCAACTCTCTACCTACACTCGCCTTTACTAGCTTCATCCCCGCCTCCTTGACCTGTCCATCTTCTCTCCACCTATTTGCTCCACTATCTACCTTCTATCATTGCCTCCCCCTCTCTTTATTTATTTCAGAGCCCCCTTCCCCTCCCCCATTTCTGAAGAAGGGTCCAGACCTAAAACGTCAGCTTTCCTTCTCCTCTGATGCTTCCTGGCCTGCTGTGTTCATACAGCTCCACACCTTGTTATCTCAGACTCCAGCATCAGCAGTTCCTACTATCTCTGGTTCCTCCTTGTGTTAGTTGTACCATTTGCAAGATACACTACTATCGGTCCCACCAGATCCATATCTAACGCATGGTTTTCTGTCACAGACCAGGTCAGATGACAGCGAGGAGGTTCTGTATTCAGCAGTCTGTGTCTTCAATGTTCGCAAACCTGACCTTCCAGCCCAGGAAGAGGAGCCCAGTGAATATGCTTCAATTAAATTGAAAGGAGATCAAGGTTGATTCACAAAATTCATGGAAATGGAACTGATCCAGAGCTGAACACAGAGTAGTTTCACAACTTGGGACAGAAACTTTATTGACCTGAAAGTGTTGTTGGAATGTTCATCTTTTATTAATAGTTAACATGGTAAAATCTCATTGTGGGAAAATGTCGTTTAGAATCCTAAATCCAAGCTTACGTTTGAAAGGGCGTGGAAAGAGAGCTTCAGGAACCTTTTTCATCCAAAGTGTAGTGGGGGGTCTGGAATACACTACCTGGGAGGGGATTTGAGGTGGGGGATCTCACAACCTTCAAAATAACATTTGGATTAGCACTTGAAGTGTCACAACATTCAATGCTATGGGAGTGGGACTAATATAGGTAGTCGTGTATTTTGTCAGAACAGACTCGATGGTCTGTTCTGGCAGATAGAGGGAGAGAGAAAGAGAGAGAGGACAGCCTGAGTGATAAATATATGGAAGGAGAGATAAAGGCGGAGAAACCAATAAATCAAGTTGGAAAGGAGAGAGAGAACAGCAGAAAGACTGATAAAGGAAGATAGAAATGCAGAGAGATTAATAAGGATAGATAGAAAGACAGATAGACAGAAAAAGAGAGGTAATAGGAGAGATGGAAAGGCAGAGAGACTGATAAAAAAGATAGAAAGGTAGAAAGAGAGACACACAAAAGCAGAGATAGAAAAACAGAAATCCAAGGCCATACTCTGTACTGTATGTTTCTGTGATCAAAACAACATTTAATCATTTAAGCTGAGAAAATGGGCGTTTAGGATTTCCAGTGGGATTTTACTTAAGATTTCAAGTCACACTTTTATTACACGAAGTAATACAAGCAAAGCTTCTCATTCCGGAGGGAAAAGAAAACAACTGCATGAAGCTGCCCATGTAAAAGCAAACGTTTAAAAACAATGTTAAGATTCTGGCAATACGTCTTGTTGATTATTACCTCTCATTTCTCAATGTACACATTGGGCTTGAGGCTGCATGTACCATTGTGGATTGAACATGAGGTGACGCTGTTCTCCACTAGGGAGCTGCGTCCAGTCGCCAACAGAGGGCAGCATTTCAACACTTCCAAAATAGGAAAGAAACAAAGTTTGAGAAGTTTCTCCATCCCTTCACAACTCAGCTCCTTTTGGTTTTGTCATCTCTCTCTCTCTGTTCATTCCATTATATTCTGTATTCCCTGTCTCTTTACATTGCTTTGTCTATTTATCTGTCTCTCTGTCCTTCTTTCTTTACCTATCTCTCTGCCTTTCTATCTCCCCATACCTATCCCAATGCATTCCTATCTCTTTACCTGTCTCTGCTTTATCTGTCTGTTTAACAGTCTCTCTGACATTCTATCTCTCTTTGAGTCTCTTTGTTTTTCTATCTCTCCTTTCTCTCTTTTTATCAGTTTTTCTCCCTTTCTCTCTCTCTATCAGTATATGTGCATTTCTGTCTCTTCATCTGTCTTTCTGCCTTTCTATCTCTCACTATCCGTTTGTCTGCCATTCCATCTCTCTAAATCAGTCTTTCTGCCTTTCTCTCTCTCTTTACCAGTCTCTGTGCCATCGTATCTCTCTTTACCTGTCTCTCCTCTATTCTATTTCTCTTATCTGTCTTTCTATCACTCCTTATCTCTCTTTCTGCCTCTATCTTTCCTGCTGTATATTTCTAGCTCCGGTTGTCCTCTTATCCTCTCACTTTCTGCCTGAACAGACCCTCCAAAGTCTCCACCCAAACCTCTGCCTCCCATTTTCCAGAGTTTGGAACCAAAGCAGACATCAGCAATAGCAAAAGCCGTCAGTGTCTGTGATGGATAAGTCAGAGATGGTTCTGGGTAGAACTGCAGCCAATGTCAATGTATTCCTAAAGTAGGTAGGGAATTTTAGAGGGTCATATAGTGTCCTTCACTTACACCTCCGCCTGCTTTTTAAATGGGGAGAGGGAGCAGGGGAAAAGGAATAGATTGTCCAGTGTAGGGCAGCAAGTGTCTCCTGTGGAAACGGGAGAACAATGGACCGAGCAGTGTCTGAACTCAGGAATTCCCTGAGCTTTGGTTCTGTACACAGAACCCCTCGACTTTAACTCATATCCAATCCAAACCTCAATTGTCATTTGCTCAATCAACAATGCACATGAATATCAGATTGTTTCAGAGATTGTAGGAACTGCAGATGCTGGAGAATCTGAGATAACAAGGTGTAGAGCTGGATGAACACAGCTAACCCTAACCCTAGCCCTAACCCTAACCCTAACCCTATCGCAGCCCAATGGTATCAATGTGGACTTCACAAGCTTCAAAATCTCCCCTCCCCCTACCGCATCCCAAAACCAGCCCAGCTCATCCCCGCCTCCCTAACCTGTCCTTCCTCCCACCTATCCCTTCCTCCCACCTCAAGCCCCACCCCCATCTCCTACCTACTAACCTCATCCCAACCCCTTGACCTGTCCGTCCTCTCTAGACAGACCTATCTCCTCCCTACTTCCCCACCTACACTCACCTTTACTGGCTCCATCCCCGCCTCTTTAACCTGTCTGTCTCCTCTCCACCTATCTTTTTCTCTATCCATGTTCTATCCGCCTCCCCGCTCTCCCTATTTATTTCAGAAACCCCTTCCCCTCCCCCATTTCTGAAGAAGGGTCTAGGCCCGAAACGTCAGCCTTCCTGCTCCTCTGATGCTGCTTGGCCTGCTGTGTTCATCCAGCTCTACACCTTGTTATCTCTGAATATCAAATTACTTGCTTTTCCAAATATGCAGCCATCCTTTAAAACACTGGGTTTTGTTTTGAAAACAGTTCCTTCTCATATCATCCCACAATTTTAAAAAGGAACAAAATAATAAAATAAAAGAGACACGGTCTTTCCATTTATTAGAAGTGTTTATTCATTGGAAACTAGTGTCTGTGACTAATGAGATACACTCAGTAATTACCTCAGCTGAGATATTGCTTGGGGATAAAAAAGAAATAAGCAAATTGCCATCGTGTGCAGACAGATAGAAAATACAATAAATTACAGAAGTTCTTGATTCTTCACATGGAGCATGGTGTATCAAATAATTTATCCCCTAATATACACATACGATCCTACACTCACCTTTACTGGCTCCATCCCCGCCTCTTTAACCTGTTTGTCTCCTCTCCACCTATCTTTTCCTCTATCCATCTTCTATCCGCCTCCCCCCTCTCCCTATTTGTTTCAGAAACCCCTTCCCCTCCCCTCCTCTACTACTGTTCCTGATAATATATGGAAACCTGTCCCTAATTCTATTCTACCCTTACTCTTGCTGTTGTACACATTATCCATCTTAACTCTTTTGCTGTTCAGTAGGTTATTGTATTCACTTGTGTAGAATTTTATTTTTTGCTATTGTTCAATTTATTCATGAGTTTTAATTGCTGGTGGATTTTCAAACCATCATTGGTCCATCCACACTCAATCACTCACAATATTGCAGAATAACATACGGCTTGGTTTACACACACACTCATACACATGCGCATGCACACGCACACACCCTCATTGGCCCATCACCTTCTGTGGAGGGGTAATCATTGTCACATTAGGGGTTTGAGTGGGTTTGGATATAATGCTGGGTGGAGTGTGCTGTTCTGTAGCTACCCCAATGTGAGACTCAGCTTTCCCATCCTTCATTTGCCTGAGTCACCATTCAGGGATCTCCCACAAAATTGTTGCAACTCAATGCCTTGAACTGAGGTTTGGAGATTTTGGCCACAAGAAGCAACAAGTTCCTCACTGGAACTTGAAACCTCCTGAGGATTACCGTGGAGGTCAGCGCAAAAACAATTCCAATTTGATCCAATTCAAATTTTGAGTCACGTATCTGATTTCCAATGATCCTAAGAGTGAAAGATTTAGGACAATCACCGCGATCTTCTAGCAGCAACAATGATCCCCAGATTGTCATTGTTCTTATAAATGTCAGAATGTCCACAGGATTACTTTGCCTATCTCCAGCGAACACCCAATCTAGCAAACTTAAAACTGGAAGATTTGGCCCCTGATGTTGAGGAGATATCTTTGCGTTATTCTTAATGTTAAATGGAAATATCTTTCACTCTTTGTTTTCCTAACTTTCTTCATAATTTCATCCTGAGATAAGAAGAAAATTCTTCCCCCAGAGAGTAGTGAGCCTGCAGAGTTTGCTACCACAGAAAGCAGTCAAGACCAAAATATTGACTGTTTTCAAGAGGGGATAGACATAGGTTTAGGGTTAAAGGAATCAAAGGCTATTGGGAAGAAAGTTGGAACAGGGGGACTGAATTGGATGACCAGCCATGATAGTGATGAATGGTAGAGTGGACTTGAAGTGCTGAATGGCCTCCTTCTGTTCCTATTTTTTTATGTTTATATTTCTGCTGTGTTCAATCTGTATGTTATTCTGCAATATTGTGTGTGATTGTGTATATGTGAGAGAGTGTGATGTGAGAGAGACAGTGTGTGCGAGAGTGTGTGTGTCCATGTGTGTGTGTATGTGTGTGTGTGAGAGAGAGAGTGTGTGAGTGTGTGCATGTGAGAGAGAGAAAATGTGTGAGAGAGAGGGAGTGTGTATGTGACAGAGAGTGTGTGAGAGGGTGTGTGTGTGTGTGTGTGTGTGACAGAGTGTGTGCGTATGAAAGAAAGAGAGTGCATGTGAATGTGAGAGCATGGATGTGAGAGAGAGTGTGTGTGTGTGTGTGTGTGTGCATGTGTGAGTGTGAGAGAGAGTGCGTGTGAGAGAGTGTATGTGTGAGAGAGAGTGTGTGTGTGACAGAGTGTGCGTATGAAAGAAAGAGAGTGCATGTGAATGTGAGAGCATGGATGTGAGAGAGTGTGTGTGTGTGTGTGTGTGTGTGAGTGTGTGTGCATGTGTGAGTGTGAGAGAGAGTGCGTGTGAGAGAGAAAGAGTGGGCATGTTTGCAGGAGAGAGAGTGTGAGAGTGAGTGGGCACATGTGTGTAGGAGAGAGAATGTGAGAGTAAGTATGTGCACGTGTGTATTTGTGTGTGTGAGTGAATGAGTGTGTGTGCATATGTGAGAAATAGAATGTGTCTGTCTGTTTGTTCCTGCCCCTGTGTATGTATGGACAGAATGTCTCCTACAGAGAGTCAACCAGAGAGAAGAATACTGAAGGTTTCTGTGAATGTACAGTGCAGTATTTCATACACAGTCCAGTAGAGGGGTTATTGTTTAGTCTGCACATGTGAGAGTGAGATGGATGGAGAGTGAATGAGTGTACATAATTGTGTATACATGTGTAACCCAGAAATAATTGAACAGGTAACCATCTAAAGCGAATAAAGAGTGATTCAGGACTTGAAACTGTAGCTCTGTTTCTGTCTGCACAGATGCTGCCAAACCAGTTGAGTTTCTCCAGCACTTTCTGTTTGTGGTAAACCATATGTTTTCTGTTGTAGGTCTGCAGTGTGAGATGATGCTGAGAGAATCCTGCAAAGAGAAGGTTGATGTGTGCGTATGGGTGTGTATACACAATTGAGAGAGATTCCAATTGAGGGAAATTATAATCGATGTGTAGGTCTAGACTGTTTGATGCTGAGAGGGAGAAAAAGAGAGAAGGTTATAAATGCGTCCGTGTGACTGTTGACAGATGTTTAACAATGAGATTGAAAGGGTATTTCACCCCATTCTTCAGCTCCTCTCTGAATTTACTCTGGGTTACAACATAAATACCCATGTTAGTGCAGGTACTGAGTACTTGCAACATCTTTGATGTGCAGTTTATGGTGAAGTTAGGGTCAGTGTATGTGTAATATGTTAGCATATCTGCAATTCGCCAGTAGATGATGTACACCATGTGTAACACCCATAACAGGATGAAACTGCCAGAAATGCTCAAAAGCAAAATAATGGATTTCCTGCGACTCTCCATCTCTGGATCCTTGTGTTCATCTATGCAGCTTTTGCCCCGAAGCCCTCTTCGTATTTTATTTGCCACGGAAATATGTCTGACTGTTAAAACATTGAGTAGCAAAATTAAGAACGGGATACAAGGTGTTAAAATGTAATGAATCATTTCTAATGCAGCCCATCCAGGGGATGTATACAAGCTCTTTTTTGTGACACAATTCCAGGGAACATTACCAATTACATATTCTGGTTCCTTTACAAAGCAGCATGGGACAGACTCCAAACAGCCCAGCAAGCTCACCATTGCTATCACTACAGTCGCAGTTTTTTTGGTGCAATATTTTGTTTTCAGCTCCTCACAACAAATGGCCACAAATCGATCCATGGTGAAAGCAACTGTGAGCCACACAGAAACAACAATGGCTGCCATAGCCGAAAAATAAATGACAATACAAACAGAAGTAACGAATATGGAGGAATCTGCAAAATAAATTGAGGCTGACCACCTCAATAAAGGATCAGTGATGACAACAAATAGATCAGAGGCTGCCATTGCCACAAGATAGCAAGTGATACATTGCGAGAGGCCACACTTTCCTCGGTAAAGGATCACAATTGCCACCAGGTTTACTAGCAGAGTGAAGGAGAGAGGAAAAGTTAAATCAGCAGCTGCACATTTAATTTAGTCTTCACATCCTGCACCCTATCCATTAGCACAATATCCAAACATTGCCAACAGTGAAATCTCTGTTAATATTTCAGTTCTTCTCCAGATATTCCAAGTTTCCACCTGTTCCTGCACACTTTTCACTTAATGGAGTGCATTTCACTGCATATAGTGAAAACAATCTGAAGCCTCTTCTAGAAATATTCCCAATAAACCTCCTCACCTTGAATTTTAAACCGTGCTGTGTTATGACCCCTGCTGAGAAGAAACAAAAACAAAGAACCAAACCAATGAACAATGCAAGGGTGGTGGGGCAGAATCAATGGATAAAATTTCCTTTTATAACTTTAATACTAACATTCAAAGTAAAGTCAACATAAATTAAATCTGAATTCATGGAAATTTGCAGCAAGTTAAAAGTTACCAAGTAGACCACTCAACATATAGGGGACCAGTTAGAGCCATAATGCCTGCCAAGACTCCAACTTCCCTCAGGAATAATTCTGGCTCCTTTCCTGGGAAGATATGATTTCCCATTCATGTCAAAGAGCAGTATAAGTTAAATAATGTTTCATGTGTATGACACAATGGTGCATTTCACAGAGGCTTGTGGGTCTGCTCCTAGTTATTATTAGCTATATGTGTCAATCAGGACCTCCCTTATCTGAACTCTCAGTAGAGATATTGTGCACTGTGAGCCAATTCACATCACTCATTAGTTTTAAAGTAACAGAAACAGTTAAAAACTTCTATTTGCATATCACTATCTAATATCCAGCCTTTGATTCTCATTTTCCAACGACATCACCATCTTCTTGGCTCACAAAAATCAAACTTCATGGATCCATCTTACATCCCCTCCCTTGGTCAGGAATGTTAAGTTTTCAGACCCATAGTTCTTAACTCATACATGCCCAGGCCTGTGAATCTTCCAATCCAACTTTCTTACTGACACCTACACAACCTGCAATACAATCCATGATCAAAGTTATCCATCACCGCAGTTCCACAAATCAGGACAAACCTTCTCCTCAAAATAAGAGAAATATTTCTACATTTTCCCAGAATTACTCCGATCAAATGTCCAGCTAGACAATACCATCCACCTCCTCCTCATAAGCAGCAGAAGATTTACTTCTAAATACCCTTTATTGCAAAGGATGGGAGATTTGATAAATCCATGTTACACATGGTGCCTCAACAATCTCTGAATGAGTGTTTATAAAAACATTACAATGCAGGTTAATCCCACATAGTGAAATTATCAACACTTTCTGGTGGTCTGATTCCTGCTCTTAACACACATCCAATCGCAATATTTTCTTTGAAAAAGAATGACCCTGTATTAAGCATTAATATTTGATCAGCAATGACCACTACAGATATGACACTGTGCTGTCAATATTGAAATAGTTGTGAACAGGTTATCATGCAACTGTTAGAACTGGACAGGTGGCTGTCTAAAACAGGTAATGTTGGGAAAGGTTCACATTACTATTAACTGTGATAACATCTTATCTGGAACTCCAACAGCTGAAATTAAAGGATAATAAATGCATCTTATCTGCAATAATAGAGAATCACCCATTCTGTGAAAGACAGTGATTTCTGTTGCTTTGCATTCAAGGCTCTTACAAGTTCTCTAAGCTGATCCATTCTGATAGGTTTTTATACAAAGAATAATTCGTCACTGATGTTGTTATACCCCGGTCATTGAAATTATTTGCAAAGAAATTGAACAAACACATTATCTCACCACATTTGTCTCTGGTGTAAGTGGTGTGGTTGATAAAGCACAAACATTTCACGGTTCAGAAGCTATTGCTTGGGGCTATCGCAGTAATGAAACTGGAATCAGTTCCAAACAGCAATGAACACTTTCATTTACCAATTTCATGTAATTATACTGAGCAAAGTCAATACTGTTGATACAATTATAATGTTATAGATTTCTCCACTCTTTACCTTTACCAGGGACCCCAACATTAGTGCTTCTCTTTGTGCTACAGTTTTCCATTTACAATACTGAGTCCCTGCAATGGGAACAGATTAATGCCACATTCAGCTTGCAGCCTATGAAGAGCTGAGTGTAGTATTGGAGGATTGACAATATTACCTTTTTCCCTCCTGCTCAAGGCTGTTTCTCTGAAAGTAATCACCTGTTCATTCTACATCGACTATTACAGTCAAATCAGAAATCTCTTATCTCCTGGCTCTGTTTCTTCTTCTCAGTACTGGCTGGTGACCCTATGTCCACCTCCCATCCATGTCAATTGATCCAAAACTCTGCTGTCCA
Source organism: Rhincodon typus (assembly GCF_021869965.1). Classification (NCBI taxonomy): domain Eukaryota; kingdom Metazoa; phylum Chordata; class Chondrichthyes; order Orectolobiformes; family Rhincodontidae; genus Rhincodon; species Rhincodon typus. Next base: position 5,769,787 of record NC_063378.1, on the reverse strand, counting down.
AGGTCAGGTTCACTAATTCCCACTCCCACCTCTCCATAAGAATCACTGAAATCCATAATTTTCAAGTTGCCACATACTTTACATTCAAAATGTTTATATTTTGGATAAAAATCACTGTATATTTTTCATGGTCTATTTTATTCAAAACTTTTATAAAGTTACATTTGGTAACAGTGAAAATTGATTCCATATAATGTTAAAGATTTTTTTGTTTAAAAAATGGTAAGCAAAAGTAACAAGAGCGATCTGAGGAAAAGATTTTTCAAACCACGAGTAGTTAGGCTGTGGAACCCATTACCTAGAAATGCTCCTCTGATGCTGCTTGGCCTGCTGTGTTCATCCAGCTCTACACCTTGTTACCTAGAAATGTGATGGAGTCAGGTTCAATTGAAGCTTTCAAGGGGGCAGAGCATAGTTATTTGGATAGTAATAGTGTGTGAGGGCTTGGGACGATAAGCAGGAGATCAGCACTGGATAGCGATGTTTATTTGACACACATTTTTTGATTTTGAAAACATTGGCCTCATCAGATTGCATTGGGATCTTTCCCAATTTCAGCTCTGCTCCGCACATGCTGCTGGGTCATCTAAGGTAGTTGTCCCCTAAAATCCAGAGTGCAGCACTCATCAAAAAGAACTCATTTGGCCTGGCCGAGAGTCAGGGTTAAGACAGAAATCCCTTCGTCTTTTAGGATGCTAACTGCACTTGGTAATCTTAAGTATCTGCTGTCAGTGCGAGGAAATGGGTGAATGGATGAAAGGGTAGGGTGATGGTGTGGGTAAGTATTTGAGGAATATAGGTAATTGGGTGTGGGAAATGAGTGAGTACCTTAAGTGGGGGTGACAACTTGGTGGTTTTATTGCTGGACTGTTAATTCACAGATCCAGGTAGTATTCTGGGGACCCAAGTTCAAATCTCCACTGCGGCTGATGGTAGAATTTGAATTTATATTTTAAAAGAAATCTGGAAGTAAGAGTCTAATGATGACCAATTCATTGTCAGGAGGAAATAACCTCAACTGATTCACAAATATCCTTTATGGCAGGAAACTGCCATCCTTATCTGGTCTGGCCTACTTATCAAAACACACTTAGCTGCCCCTCTGGGCAATGAGGGACGGGCAATAAACCTGGCCTAGACAGCAATGACTTCAATGAAGGAGTTAAACAAGACTAAATTCTGTACTTTTGGGTGGCTCAGTGGCTCACTGCATCAGAGGCACGGGTTCAATTGCATCCTTGGGTGACAGTCTATGTGGATTTTGCATGTTCTCCCTGTGTCTGCATGGGTTTCCTCTAGGGCTCTGGTTTCCTCCCACAATCCAAAGACATGCAATTTAGATGGATTGGCCATGCTAAATTGTCCCATAGTGTCCAGGGATGTACAGGCTAGATGGATTAGCCATGGCAAATGTTGGGGATAGGGTTGGGAGGTGGGGCGCTCTTTGGAGGGTCAGTGCAGACCTGATGGGCCACATGGCCTCTATCTGCATCGTAAGGATTCTATCAGCAAATGTGTAAGTGGGTAGAGTGATAGGCTGACAGGTGAGTTGGTACATGTCTAGGCTGAGGATTGATTGAGTTGGTAGGAAGCTCAAGGGGCAGGTGGGTGGCCTAGTTGAGAGGTAGGTGGGAGTGTAGGTTGATGGAGTGGCAGGTAGGTGAGGTGTAAGGCGGATAGTCAAGATGGGAGGCTTGGTTAAGTCTGGGGCTAGTCAGTTCTGCCTGGAGTTAGTCGGTTGTGGAGCTAGTCAAGTCTCATTGGGGAGGTGGTTGGGTCATATCATCATGGTCAGGTTTGTAGGGGTGCAGTCTGGGCTTCTGCGGGTAGGAGGGAGATTGAGCTGCTGTGTTAGGTGATCAGCGGAGGGTGTTGAGGCCTCAGGGTGGGAGGGGTGGAATTGCTGTGGGGTCAAGGAGAATGTTGGGACTGGGGTGTTCAGTATGCGTGATCAGTGTGTCAGTCATGAAACAATAGTGAGACAAACTTATTTTTACTGTCTAGTATATGTATTCAAGTGAGCACAATGTCACTTTTCGATTTCAATGTCTGACTCTTGCTCAGAGTGTTTTTTGCAAGGTCCTGCAGCTTGTGTCCATTTGATGTTTAAACAATCTGAGCAATTCTCATGTATCAGAAGGTCTGTGCTGGTGAGTGCCCTGGTCTTGGGCGATATCCCAACAACATCTCTCATCACGCATCAGGTCTCTGACCAGGAAATTCAGGCCATTGTGATTCTGAGAGAATCCAGCCCGTCTTTTACTGATAAACCAGTTTGGTGGCTGGATTGCAGTGTGGACTGATACCAACAGCACAGGTTCTATTCCCCTCCTGGCTGTGCTGGTTCAGCCAGCTCTGCCTCCCAGCCTTCGCCCACACATCGATGTGGAGTGGTGCTTCTCATTTCTGACTGTTATCCTTCTCTGAAATAGAAAGATAACTATGGCCCCTTCAGGGGCTATGGCTCCTTCCTTGATAAACAACAAAACTCCAATGTCATATGGCATTGAGAGTGAAAACCAAAATACAAAGAGCAAATTAGAGATTAGTGTAAACCATTTGAGTTGAGTTCAAGGTTTCATCAACTTTGTAACAACAGGATTCATTTATGCTTTATTAAGAGGATGAAAGAACAGGTTTAGGCATAAAAGCAAAGTTCAGCCTGATATTAATAGAACAATGTTTTCTGTAGACATTTTGAATCAACCTCTTCAGATACCATAGGTGCAGGTGGGACTTGAACCTAGACCTCCTGGCTTATGGACCTTATCTCTGGACCATAAGGATACTATCATTTTACTCAGCTAATTCAGAAGTGCTATAATATACCTTTGGAGCAGAGCAGGTGGGACCCAAGCCCTGGTCTTCTGGGCCAGAGGTCTGAATGTTACCAACGTGCCAGAAAAGGCCACAATGTAAACTCTATACATGCTGTGTGGCATCATATTGGCAGTGCGTACTTATTTCCTTGTCGATTTTGACGTTCTTGCACCCTGGGTAGTTGTAGGATTTGCAACGTCCCGTGGGGAATTTCAGTGCTCCCCAACATCTTCCCAGAATGCCTTGGGCTCTGAGCAAGAGCCGTATTTTCCATCTCCATGGTGATGGAAGTGGGAAGCATTGCAACCTTCAAGAAATATTTAGGTGATCACTTGAAATGCTGTAACATACAAGGCTATGGACCAAGTGCCAGGAAACAGGATTAGGGTAGAGTAGCTTGATGACTAGCATGGATTCTATGGGCCGAAGGGCCTCTTTCTATTCTGTAATACCCTATGACAATGACAGAATAACTATGGCAACCTACCCAAACCAGCTGCCCACTTCCCCACATACCTCATCCATCCACCCATTCACACATTTAAACTTGCAGTAGCTATTGTATTGAAAGAAAATGTGTTCCCCAACTCCACTCAGCTTCACATCTAGTCTGCCTTCCACGTTTCTTACATCTTGGAAAGCCGCAGAAGAAACCACAAAATCGCAGGACTGTGACGGTGCAGAAGGAGACCATTCAGCCCATCGTGCCTGTACAGGTTCTGCTACTGAGTGCCAAATCTCCTGTCCTATATCCCTGCACACCATTTTTATGGAAATGTGGATCAGCATCAAATGAGCATATATCTCCTAAATGGGAGCAGACTGGTGATCCGACCCATCACTGGAAGTCCTCAGAAGAAATAGGCAGCACTCTACTGAACATCCTGAGGAGTGTCCATTACCATCGTTCCATCAGCAGTGGCCATGTTTTCAACTGCCTGAGGTCTGGAAATCCCTTCCTCCTCCAAATTGTCTTGACTTTGCTTTTCTTATTGAAGATACTTATCAAAACTAAGCTTTGGAACATCTGACCGCAAATCTCTTAAGAACTTGGAGTCACCTTTTCTTTTCATTATCTTGGGGCCTTTTCATTTGCGAGAAGAGGCACTTGGGGTGGCATGGTGGCTCAGTGGTTAGCACAGCACCAGGGACTCAGTTTCAATTCCAGACAGGAGTGACTGTCTTTGTGGAGTTTGCACGTTCTCCCCGTGCCTGTATAGGTTTCCTCCGGGTGCTCTGATTTCCTCCCACAGTTCAAAGATGTGCAAGCTAGGTGGATTGACCCTGCTAAATTGTCTGTGGTGTCTAGGGATATGCAAACTAGTTGGATGAGCCATGGGAAATGCTGGGTCACAGGGATAGGGTAGTGTGCTGTGTCTGTGTGGGATCCTCTTCAGAGAGTCGGTGCAGGGCTCAATGGGTCGAATGGTCTCTTTCCACACTGTAGGCATCCTATGATTCTATATATCAGTTTGTTGCCGTTGACTGGTTATCAAACTGATTCCAGGAAGAAAACGGGTGTTGGAGCCCCCATGTAGGCTGTGAATAGCTACTTGTTGGACACTTAGTGTTTTTGGGGTAACTCAGGATTGGGCTCAGCATCAGAGAAATCCCAAGGACAAGTTAAAACAGCACGAACTTACCTTCGGCAATGCATATGCAGACAATAGTGAAAGCAAGAAACAGCTTCATTGTTGAGTTTTGATGTCGAACACACAGATCAGTCACTTCTGTCTCTGTTAATGAGCTGGTGCTGTCTTCCTGATCACAGCTCTCCACTCCTCAGCGCAGATACTCACCCAGTGTCTGTTTTATATTGAAACAGAACCATGACATGTGATGTGACAAATAGCTCGAACAACCTCAAAATTCCTGCCAAATTACATGTGAATGAAATCATACGATTAGTCAATCTTCTGGATAATTCTCCTGTGGTAACAGCCAATGGAGTTTGGACAGGACAGGATGTAATTGTACTGGAGGCATTTTCGAGAAGGTTCTCTGGATTAATTCCAGACATGAAAGGTTTGCCTTCTGAGCAGTTTAGGCCAATTCTCAGTAGAGTTTGGACAGACTAGAAGTAATTTAATTGACGTAAACAAGATACAAAAGGAGACTGACAAAGTAGACATAGAACAGATAATTCACCTTGTGAGGCAATCTAGAGTGAGAGGCTATAGTTTTAGGATAAGTGGTAGCAGGTTTAAAGCAGAGATGAGGAAGAATTACTTCCCTCAAAGGATTTTGACCCTACAGTGCAGTGAAAGCTGGACACTGAATAAATTTAAGGAGCAGGTAGACATGTTTTTAATTAGTAATAGGTTAAAGGGCTTTGGAGAGCAGCAGGAAAGTGGTGTTGAGACTGAGATGAGATCAGCCATGATCATATTGAATGGCAGAGCAGGCTCGAGGGGCTGAATGGCCTACTCTTGCTCCTCTGCCTTTTGGTCTTAGGGCACTGAATGATACAGAATAGAAAAGAAAGGTGGTTTTAAATGAGGAGATGGTGAGAATCTTCCAGCCTTTGGTACATTCCTCAGGTCAATACTTTGAACAGTCAGAGTCGACTGTCCTGGTTCAAATATAAACAAAAGCTTTGCAGTTAACTGCTCCGTGGTGAATCTCTGCCTCCCCACCCTGGCCCCCACCACCATATTGCCCTGACCACTCTGAGTCCATTTGCCATCCAAGCAGCGCCCATTTCACACGTAGGATAAATTCGTGCTCCCTTTGAAAATTGGCTTTCTTGTGATTCTGTCCTGATGACTGCAAGACCAAAATCTTTGAAAGCACATTTCCTTCCTCAGTAATCTACAGCTGAACAATTGATCTGAATATGTTGATTCAGTACAGCAAGCCAGAACAGCAAAAATCGCCTCAGACACCTTTGTCGATCATACTTTGTTCAATGATCCTGCTAATGGTCGAGTGACATTTGCCAGATTTCATTAGATAGATCCATATTTAGCCTACAACAATGGTGCAGTCTCAGAATCATTATGAATTAAAAACTGAAATAATTATTGAGCCATTGATTCTGACAAAACAATATTTGTCCTGGTACTGATGGAAAGATGTTAATATATTAGTAGCAGTTCAGAGAAGTTTACCAGACCAAAACCTGTAATAAGTAGTTACAGAGATAGTAGGAACTGCTGATGCTGGAGAATCTGAGATAACAAGGTGTAGAGCTGGATGAACACAGCAGGCCAAGCAGCATCAGAGGAGCAGGAAAGCTGACGTTTCGGGTCTAGTTGATTCTAGGCCAGTTTCTGAAGATTTCTGAAGAAGGGTCTAGGCCCGAAATGTCAGCTTTCCTGCTCCTCTGATGCTGCTTGGCTTGCTGTGTTCATCCAGCTCTACACCTTGTTATCCCTGTAATAAGTGGGTCACCTTACGAGGAAATGCAAGGCAGGCTGGGCCTGTATCCTCTGGAGTTCACAAGAGTCAAAAGTTATAGAGTTATGCAGCACAAACACAAACCCTTCAGTCCAACTCGTCCATGCTGACCAGATTTCCAAGACTGATCTAGTCCCAGTTGCCAGCATTTGGTCCATATCCCTCTCAACCTTTCCTATTCATGTACCCATCCAGATGCCTTTTAAATGTTGTAATTTTACCTGCCTAACCACTTCCTCTGGTAGCTCATTCCACACACACACCACCTTCTGCATTAAAACGTTTCCCTTTAGGTCCTTGTCAACATAGTGTGGAGCTGGAGGGATGCAGCAAGTCAGGCAGCAACAGAGAAGCAGGAGAGTTGACGTTTCGGGCCTGAACACTTCATCAGTCCTGACAAAGGGTTCAGGCCCAAAACATCGAATCTCTTGCTCCTCTGATGCTGCCTGGCCTGCCGTGTTCCTCCAGCTTCACACTGTATTGACTGTGACTCCAGCATCTGCAGTTCTTGCTATCTTGGAGCTCCTTAGGTCCCTGATATATCTTTCCTCTCTCACCTTAAACCCATGACCTCTAATTTTGGACCCCCTAACCTGGGAAAAAGATCTTGGCTATTCAACCTATGCAGGCCTCTCGGGATTTTATAAACCTCTATCGGGTCACTCCTCAGCCTCCAACACTCCAAGGTAAAAATCCCCAGCCTAGTCAGCCTCTCCATGTAGTCAGAAGTGCTTTTGTTGAAATGTACAAAATCCTGAGGGGTCTTGAAAGGATGTTTCCTCTTGTGGGAGAATCCAGAACTAGGGGGTCACGGTTTAAAACTAAGTGGGCACCCGTTTGAAACAGAGATGAGATAACATGTTTTAATCTCAGAGGGTTGTGACATCGGAATTCCCTTCCCCAAAATATTTTGAATGCAGAAGTAGATAGATTCATAATTACCATGGTGGGTGGGATTGTTGGGAAGACACAGGAATGCAGAGTTGAGGTTAAAATCAGATCAGCCATGACCTCCATGGAGGCCACAGAAGGCTCAAAGAGCCAATTGACCTACTCTTGTTCCTTTTTTGGACATACTTCCTGATGTGTGATTCTTTCCTGTCAGAAATGTGTTGGTCTGCAATACATTTCTTGAATATGTCGGAGCTTGAATCACAACTCCTGTAATATTAATTTCCTGACACAAACATCCCACTCGGAACTTATTATTTGCAATACCAGCACTTGTTGCCCATACGTAATTTTCCATAGAGCTGTTCAGAGTCATCCACATTCTTGTGGGCCTGTAGGCTTGTCACCATGAGGTATTGCATTTTGGTAAGGCAAATCAGGGCAGGACTTATACACTAAATGATATGGTCCCAGGGAGTATTGCTGAACATAGAGAGCTTGGAGTGCACGTTCGTAGTTCCTTGAAGGCGGAGTTGCATGCAGACAGGGTAGTGAAGAAAGCGTTTGGTATGCTTGTCTTTATAGATCGGTGTATTAAGTGCAGGAGCTGGCATGTAATGTTGCAGCTGTAAAGGACATTGGTTAGGTCACTTTTGGAATACTGCATTCAATTCCAAGGTTAGGGGAGTCCAGAACTAGAGGGCATACATTTAAAGTGAGGGGAAAAAGTTTAAAAGGGACCTTTTTTGACAAGGGCAACTTTTTCACACAGAGGGTGGTGCTTGTATGGAATGCCTTGCTAGAGGAAGTGATGGAGGCTAGTACAATTACAACATTTAAAAGGCATCTGGATGGGTACATGAACAGGAAGGGTTTGGAGGGAGCGATAACAAGGTGTAGAGCTGGATGAACACAGCAGGCCAAGCAGCATCAGAGGAGCAGGAAAGCTGACGTTTCGGGCCTAGACCCTTCTTCAGAAATGGGGTTTGGAGGGATATGGGCTAAATGTTAGCAAAAAAGGACTAGATTGATTCAGGATATCTGGTCAGCAGGGTCTGTTTCTGTGCTGGACAACTTTATGACTCTACGAATGGTGATATAGTTCCAAGTGAGGGTGTTAAGTGGCTGGGATTAGAGCTTGTAGCTTATTGTGTGCCTATTCATTTGATATTAACCCTGTACTGATCCCTGTGGTAGGTCATTGCACACTGTGCTCCAGTCACACAAACAGCCTTTTACCACCAAGCTCTGTCTCCTATCACCATGCCAATATTGGATCCAACTTGCCAACTTACCCTGACAGTCTAGGTCATGGGTTTGGGAGGTGTTTCCAAATAATTCTTGCTTTGGTACTGCATTGCATCTTGTCCCAGTTCTATTGCGGGCATGACAGATGAGTTCATGATTATTGCAACATTCTGTGACTTCAATCATTCCTTGGTCTCACGTAGAGTGAATGGAATTGGCTAATGGTTGGCGTTCATGATGCTGGGAATCTCATGGAGACGAAGGTGGATCACCCACTTGGCGCTTCTGGCTGAAATTGTTGATGATGTATCTGCCTTGTCTTTTGGACTGATGGGCTGGGATTCCCCAGTCATTGAGGATGGAAGTCAGTGTTCCCCTAGTTGGCTGTTTGCGGAAGGACTGTAGGAATACTTAGATCTGCCTATTGCAAGTTGATTTTCCACTGTTGAGCATCCTGTGTTGTGATATTACTAGGTTGACTCCTTGTTTTAAGTATGTTTGGTGCTACACTATGCTAGCCCTCCTACACCTCTCACTTGGCCAGATTCATAATTGCCAATAATAATTCCCTGAGGGAATGCTGCTTTAAAAAAAATGAATTGAGATTTTGGACAACAAAAACAAACATTTTCAGCTGTAGAAATGGCGGTAAGGATTTGCTAACAGTTTTATGCACCATCAATATATACATGTAATGTACATGTTATATCAAATTCTCCCTACAGTTTCAAGGCCAGATAATCAAAAACTGAAACAAACACAGAAAACACCGCAGAAAGCCAGCAGATGTAGCAGCATCTGTGGAGAGAGAAACAGAGTTAACATCGAGTCTGAAGTGACTAGTCTTCGCAACATCAAAAAACTGAACAATTTGAATACCTTGTGAAGTTGACAAGGCATGTGGTAATTCACAGTGTCACTAACATCTGGAGGGAGCTGTGGGGTAGGGAAGGGTTTTGCTAAAAAATCAGTGGGATCTGTCTTGACAGCATTTCCTACCTGAGGCATTGTGTGATTTGGTTGTTACTGTGATTTATCTGTTACTCATGTTTGTCGCGTGTTAATTTTGAAATGGTAGATCATGTATCATGTTAATCTCTCATTTTGATTGTCTTTTTGAGTAAGTTTTCTTTGGAATAAATTAATTAAACTTTGTTTAATGAAGAAACCTCACTTTTTTTAATGCTAAATAAGATAAGGTCCCAAACCTTTGGAATTTGCCGTATCATCCATGTGGCTAAATTTAAAAATTGTTCATGATCTGTGAAGCAATTGGACTAGGAAGCAATTTTTGCATCGAACACAACTTGGTCCTGACTTATTCCATATAATTTGCAACACCAACTTTTAAAACAAGGACAGAATTAATCTCCCTTTAGAGAGGCAAGGTTTGGTCAGGGATAATCAATGTGGCTTTGTCATTGGGAGGCCATGCCTAACAAATCTGGTGGAACTTTTCAAGGAGGTGACCGTGTGTTTGGATGAGGGTAGGGAGGTTGATGTAGTTTATATGGATTTCAGTACTGCCTTTGAGAAGGTCCCACATGGGAGACTGAGAAAGAAGTTAAAAACTCATGGGATTCAGGGTAAGTTGGCAAGTTGGATCCAATATTGGCTTGGTGATAGGAGACAGAGCTTGGTGGTAAAAGGCTGTTTGTATGACTGGAGCCCAGTGTGCAGTGACCTACCTCTTCTCTGTGATCTTCCTAAATAATATTGATGAGAATGTTGGGGCTTGATAAGTAAGTTTGCAAATCACACAAAGATTGGCCCGATGATTGACAGTGAGGAGAAAGGGGTTAAGTTAGAGGAGGATATAAACAGATTGGTCAGATGGACAGATCAGTGGCTGGTGGAATTTCACCCTGAAAAGTGTGAGGTGAAACACTTTGGAAGAAGGAACAAGACAAGGGAGTACTCAAGGAATAGCAAGCCACTAGGAAGCTCAGAAGATTAGAGGGATCTTGGGGTGATTGTCCACATTTAACTGAAGGCATCAGGACAGATTTATTGGGCACTTAAAAAAAAATCATATGGGATGCTTGCCTTTATCAGTCATGGCATAGATTATAAGATCAGGGAGGTTATGTTGGAGTTGTACAGAACTTTGATTAGGTCACTGATGGAGTACTTTGTGCAGTTCTGGTCACAATGCTAAGGGAATTATAGATTCCCTACAGTGTGGCTCATTAAATCCATACTAACCCTCCAAAGAGTATCTCACCCAGACCCACCCTATCTCCTTAACCCTGCATTTCCCATGGCTAATCCACCTAGCACTAGGGGGAATTCATCACAGTCAATCCACCTAACCAGAGGAAACCCACGCAGACATAAACAGAATGTGCAAACTCCACACAGACAGTCAGCAGAGGCTGGGATCGAATCTGGGTCCTTGGCACTGTGAGGCAGCAATGCTAATCACTGAGCCACCATGCCACCATTTGGATGCAATTGTGATTGCACTGCATGGGGTTCAGAGGAGATTCACCAGGATGTTGCTGGCGATGGGGCAGTTCAGCGATTAAGAGAGGCTGGATAAGTTTGGGTTGTTTTCTTTGGAGCAGAAAAGATTGAGGGGGAGATTGAATCAGAGGTAGTAGGAACTGCAGATGCTGGAGAATCCGAGACAAGGTGCAGGGCTGGATGAACACAGCAGGCCAAGCAGCATCATAGGAGCAAAAAGGCTGACGTTTCGGGCCTAGACCCTTCATCAGAAAAGTCCTGAAATGTTGGCCAATGGTTTGGTCTGAAATGAATCCAGACACCTTGCCCTTTCTCCATCAAAACACAACCACAACTGTAAATATGCAGTGGTTTCTCTGCAGAATGTTCACAATGGGTGAGGCCAGGACTCTTGAACATTCAAGCATCTCCCAAGTACATCACTTTTTTGAAGCGATTTTTATTTTGTTTGTTCATGAGACATGGGTGTTGCTGGCTGGCCAGCATTTATTGCCATATCCAGTTGCCTTTGAAGTGAGTGGCTTGTTAGGCCACTTCAGACGGCAATTGAGAGTCAACCACATTGCTGTGGGTCTGGAGACACATGTAAGCCAGACCAGGTAAAGATGGCAGAATTCCTTCCCTGAAAGGCATTAATGAACCACATGGGGTCTTCCTGACAATCATTTCATGGTCATTGGTAGATTCTTTAATTCCAGATTATTATTAATTCAAATTCTACCATCTGCCTTGGCAGGATTTGAAACGAGGTCCCCAGGGGATTAGCTGAGGTTCTGGATTAATAGTCGAGCGATAGTACCACCAGGCCATCACCTCCCGCTAAAGATGGAGATTTATGACTGAGATTAGATGCTGTTGCTGCTTATTCTGTTCTTTGGCTGTACTTTAATTGCCCTCAGATTTCGTAGAATGGGAGTTATCAGTTACTTGGATGGTGAAACATGCCAGAGTATCAGGAAATTAATACATCACAACAGAGGCTATTAAGCCCATCTGCATCTGCTGTCCTGACGAGCATTTCCTTCACTGCTGTTTCCTTCCCTTCCCTTCGCCCTGTGATCTGCACATTTCTTCTCGAACAGTCCCATCCACTTCCAAAACCCTCAGTGGAATCTGCCTCCACTACTCTCTGGGGCAGTGCATCCCAGAGGCTAATCATTTTCCCAACGAGTGAACCCTTTCCTTCCTGCTTTCTTCACCAACCACTAAGTCCATGTTTTCTCCTTTACAATCGAGGTAGCATGATGGCTCAGTGACTAGCACTGCTGCCTCATGGCACCAGGAACCTGGGCTCAATTCCACCCTCGGGCGACTGTCGGTATGGAATTTGCACATTCTCCCTGTGTCGGTTTCCTCCCACAACCCAAAAATATGCAGGTTAGGTGAATTGGCCATGCTAAATTATTCCATAGTGTCACAGGGATGTGCAGGCTAAGTATGTTAGCTACAGGGGTTAGGTCCAGGTAGGATGGTCTTCCAAGGGTTGGTGTGAGATTTGATGGGCCGAATGGCATGCTTCCACACTGTAGGATTCTCTGACCCTTTGTTGAGTGTACTGACCCCTCATGATTGTGGGCACTTCCTCAAATCTCAAATCCACACCAAACAGTTGTAACCTCTCCAACCTATCTCCACAATCACACAATTTGTCCAGAATTAGTTTGTCATGAGCTGAATGTGTAATAGATTGCCTGTAATAACAGGAGATAGTGCACATTTAGTTTAATTCAATGTTGCGACTGTGCATGTGAACAGTTGATAAAAGTTTGAGAAAGAATCTTTTGGAAATCACATTTTCATCTTTTCAGTTTGTAACGTTGCTGAGTGGTTTCCCATGTTACTGTCAAAATGGTCAGTCCCACAATTAAGAGCCTCAGAATTACTGTGTACTTCCTCCTTGTGACATGCTGAGCTGTTTTAATCACCAAATCAGTCGATGAGCATGGTGTGATATTCATTATCAAACAATTGTGTCAAAAAATTGCTTACTTATTTACCTAGTTCAGTGTGTTAGGCTCCTGACTGAGCTTACATATGCTCTTTGTTTTACAGTTGTACAGCACAGTAGAGGCCATTCAGCCCAGCAAGTCTGCACCCACCTATCTACACTAATCTCACTTTCCATCACTTGGCCATTGGCCTTGAACGTTAAGACATTTCAAGTGCTCATCCACATGCTTTTTAAAGCTGCAAGGTATCCCACCTCAACTGCTCTCCCACTGTGTCCCTGTGTCTGATTTTCTGGTACTCCCAATAATTAGCAAGCAGCACTTAACTCAGAACCATTTGTTTCTTGAAAAAGAAGTAATAAATAGCCCGAATGTGCAGATTTACGGGCATGTTATTCCACAGTCTGCAACACAAGGGATCTGTCTGTGTTCGCAATAACTACTCTTCACATTTCAGGCATATGTCACTTTAAGCAGTGCCTAAGAGATAAATATTGGAGATGTACAACTCAAGTGAGTTCAGTTGCTACTGCCTCTAGGTAGTACTCAATAAGGTGTCCTGTTTGTCGGTATAATTACAGGGTTCAGTGGGCTGTTTGATTGTGGGATAATGCGGACATTCCTCCAATGTTTGAATCATTAGGCAGAGCAGTCTTCTTCTATTTGAATTTCCCGAAGTTTATTATCATTAAGTTCCAAATTCTGGAGGAAATCTTTCTCCAATCTCCCTCACAGATCAAAAACAATGCGATTGAGATATCTGCAGCAAGTACAAGCTTGCTGAGGGGTGCTGATGGTCTAGTGTATTATCACTGGTCTATTAATCCAAGTGACCCAGCTGGGGTTCGAGTCCCACTACAGCAGATGGTGGAATTTGAATTCAATTGGGAGGGAGAAAAAAATCAGAAAGTAAGAATCAAATGATGATGGTTGGAAAATCCCATTGACTTCACTAATGTCCCTGTGGAGTAGAGACTGTGCTGCCCTGACCTGGAGTGGCCTACATGTGATCCCCAAATGCCGTCTAATAATAAATGCCTCTCCATTCTGTGAATGAAGATTTTAAAAAAGTCAAAGGATTTTTCAACTGAAGTTCATTGAATCACTAAGAAGGTGATATCCAAAGTGAAATAACTCTGCAGAGGCTGGTATCCTGTCACCAAGTCACCCTTTATGTACACATGAACAATCCTTGACTATAGTACTGCCTCACACAGAGTTAGGCACTAGAGTGTCAGTATCCCCTGACACTCAATCTTTTTATATCAGCCCCGGCTCCCTGAATGGACCAGATTAACAGCCCCAATCAGGGAACTCCTATTCTATGAAATACCTCTGGCTGACCTTGTTACAATCACTATACAAAGGTGTTCGAGCTGTCAGCTTCTGCAAAGTACCCACTCCTTGTGTTATCACTGTTAGAGAGTCACAGAGCGTGGAAACAGATCTTTTGGTCCAACTCCTAATGGCCTAATGGTATTATCTCTGGGCTGTTAATCCAGAGATCCCAGATAATGATCTGGGGACCTGGGTTCAAATCCTGCCATAGCAGATGGTAGAATTTGAATTCAATAAAATATCCAGAATTAAGAGTCCAATGATGACCATGAAACCATTGTTGAATGTGGGAAAAACCCATCTGGTTCTCTAATGTTCTTTACCTGGTCTGGCCTACATGCGACTCCAGATCCACAGCAATGTGGTTGACTCTTAAACCTCCCCTGAGCAATTAGGGATGGACAAAAATTATTGCTTCGCCAGCAACACCCTCCTCCTGTGAACGAATAAAGAAAACAAAACCCGTCCACGCTGACCATCTTCTTTATATAAATGACAAATAAAAGTGGACCCAGCACCGATCCCTGTGGAACACCATTGCTGACAGATGTCCAGTCTGAAAAAGAACCCTCAACCGCCTCCCTCTGTCTCTTGCCATTAAGCCGATTTTGTATCCAATTGGCAAGCTCATCCTGAATCCCACATGATCTAACTTTACTAATTAGTCTACTGTGTGGAACCTTGTCAAAGGCTTTACTAAAGTCGAAGTAAACAACATTTACTGCTCTGCCCTCATCAAACTTTTTGGTTACTTCCTCAAAAATTACAATCAAGCTTGTGAGACAAGATTTCATTCATGTCCTTTTTAAATCTTTCTCCTCTCCTCTTAAACCTATGCCCCCTAGTTTTGAACTCCCCAACCATGGGAAAAATACATTTGCTATTCATATTAGCCATGCCCCTCATGATTTTATAGACCTTTATAAGGCCACCCTCAACCTCCTACACTCCAAAGAGAAAAGTCCCAGCCTATCCAGCCTCTCCTTCAAACTCAACTCTTCCTGTCCTTGCAAATCTTTTCTGCGCCCTTTCCAGTTTAATAATATCCTTCTTACAACAGGGCAACCAGAACTGTACACAGTACTCCTGAAGTGACCTTACCAAAATCTGTACAACTGCAACATGACATCCCAACGTCTACACCCCACACATACCCCTAACACCCCCACACAACCCACCACCTAACACATCTACACACTTACCCGCATACCCACACACACACTCCAACACACACACACCCAACCCAACACACATACCCACACCCCCACACAGACACACCCACACACACCCAATCTCCACACCCACACACATCCCCCCACCCCCACACACCCTCCCACACACAACCCCTATTACCACAAACAACTCCACACTCCCCACCCCCACACATCCCCCACCCCACACACACCCTTCGTCCCCACACATACGACCCCCACACATATACCCCCACACACTTACCCACCCACACCCATCCCACACACACCCCACTCCCACACAGGCACCACCCCCACACACATGTCCAATGTGACCTCTCCCCGTCATATGCTCTAATACCCTCCTCCCCCTCAAACAACTGCAATACACCAACACAACTCTGCTTTCCCCCATACACAATCCTTCTAACCCCCTTCACGTACCAACACTCCCAAACAGCCTCTTGCCCATGTGCACATCCTACCACCCCCTCCCCACCTATACACATAGTGTCCCCTCCCACCCACAGTGTCCCTGATACCCTTACACCCATACACACACACACACACACTCACACACACACACACACACAGTCCCCACAATAATCTCCACACAAGCACACAGTACTCACTCTCACAATCCCCCAATACCACCCCCCACCCGCCCACACACACACACACACATACACACACACCCACACACCCACACCCCTCACTGACACAAGCTGACCTCCCTTTGTGTACTAGCGTCCAGTCACCAACAGAGGGTAGCATTTCAACACCTCAAAAATAATAGAGAAACAGGCTTGAGGAGTTTCTCCATCCCTTCACAACTCCTTTCACTTTTGCTATCTCTTCCTATTCATCTTATTATCTGCTGTGTTCCCTGTCTCCCACTTTTTAGCTGTTTATCTGTCTTTTTATCCCTTTGTCAGTGTCTTCACCATTCTCTCTCTCTATAATCCGTCTCTCTGTCTTTCTCTCCATCTTTACCTGCTTTATTGTCTATCTCTTCAGTTTCCATGACATTTTATCCCTCTTCATATCTCCTGGTGGCTTTCTATCTCTTTTTTTTCTGTCCGTCTTACTCTTTATCTCATTCTGCTTCTGTTTTTCCTACTATTTATTTGTACCTGTAGCTGTCCTGTCACTTTCTGCTCGAACAGACCCTCCAAACTCCCTGCCCAAACTTCTGCCTCCCATTTTCCAGAGATTGGAACCAGAGCAGACATCAGCAACAGTAAAAGGTATCAGCGTCCAGGGGTGGGTAAGTCAGAGATGGGTCTGAGTAGGACCGTAGCCAATGTCAATGTGTTCCCAAAGTAGGTAGGGAATGCTAGGGGGCCATCTAGCCACATATTGGCAGCACGGTAGCTCAGTGGTTAGCACTGCTGCCTCACAGCACCAGGGACCTGCGTTCAATTCCACCTTCTGGTGATTGTCTGTGCGGAGTTTGCACATTCTCCCTGTGTCTGTGCGGGTTTCCTCCCACGGTCCGAAGATGTGCATGCTAGGCGGTTGGGCCATGCTAAATTGCCCGTAGTGTTCAGGGATGTGTAGATTAGGTGGGTTATTGGGGGATGGGTCTGGGTGGGATGCTCTGAGGGTGGGTGTGGACTTGTTGGACCGAAGGGCCTATTTCCTCACTGTAGGCATTCTATAGTGTCCCTAAGCCTCCCCCTGTTTTTGAAATGGGAAGAGTTAGCAGAGGAAAAGGAATAGATTGTCCAGTGTTGAGCAGCAAGCGTTTTCTGGGGAAGGGAGAAAACAATGGAATGAGCAGTGAATAAACTCAGGAACTCTCTGAGCTTTGGTTGAAATGGTTGCTTAAAAGGAGATGTGACCAAAAAAGCAACAGTCAGCTGTTTATATCTCCATGAAAAACTTGGTTGGGGGGATGGGGTTGCGCAGGAAACGAATAACTGGTAGATGCTTTTTTTTTCAGACCTGAGGAAGTTTGCAGTGGCTATCCCCAAACGAGAGCGGGAGAGGAGGGACTGGAATTCAATGTCCGCACGTATGGCAGGACTGCTTTAGACAGAAATTAAGAAAGAGCAAAATGCATGAGGCTTTGTTACTATGGGCTCGAAACATAGAATATAGGGAAAGGAGTTAGAGTGCTTGGTGGTGTGGTGTAAAGATAACAATCTCTCCCTCCCATCAACATTTGGGGCAGCACGGTGGCTCAGAGGTTAGCACTGCTACTTCACAGCACCAGGAATATGGGTTCGATTCCACCCTCGGGTGACTGTCTGTGTGGAGTTTGCACATTGTCCCTGTGTCTGTGTGGGTTCCCGCCGGGTACTCCAGTTTCCTTCCACAGCCCAAAGATGTGCATGCTAGGTGGAATGGCCATGCTAAATTGCCCGTAGTGTTCAGGGATGTGTAGATTAGGTGGGTTACAGCGGAATGGGTCTGGGTGGGATGCTCTGAGGGTTAGTGTGGACTTGTTGGGCCGAAGGGCCTGTTTCCACACTGTAGGGATTCTATGATCAGCAAAATGAAGGAGCTGGTCATTGACTTCAGTAAGCGGAGTGGAGGGCACACCCCTATCTGTATCAATGGAGCTGAGGTGGAGATGGTTGAGAGTGTCAAGTTCTTGTGACAGTCAAGGAGGCACAACAGCCCCTCTTCTTCCTCAGGCAGATAAGGAAACTTGGCATATTCACAAAGACTCTTAACAATTTTTACAGATGCACCATAGAAAGCATTCTATCTGGATACATCACAGCATGGTACAGCAACTGCTCTTCCCAGGACCGTAAGAAACTACAGGGAGTTGTGAACACAACCAATCATGTCGACCTTCCCTCTATTGACTCCATCTACAATTCCTGCCACCTTGCAAAGCAGCCAACATCATCAAAGACCCCTCCCACCCCAGTTATACTCTCTTCCAACCTCTTCCACCGGGCAGAAGATATAAAAGCTTAAACGCACATAGCAACAGATTCAAGAACAGCTTCTTCCCTGCTGTTATAAGACTTCTGAATGGACCTCTGAAATTTTAAATTTAGTGTTGATGTTTCTCTTTGTGCTCCATTGTATCATTGTATTCCTTGCTCTGTTCTATTACCCTTATACACTTTGTATGCTATGGGCTGCCTGTGCTGTACATGACAATAATAAATCAAATCAAATCAAAGAATTAGACCATTCAGCCCTTCCAGTCAACTCTGCCATTCAGTATGGTCATGGCTGATCATCCAACTCAGTCCCCTGTCCTCTCCCCTCCCCATATCCTTTGATCCCTTCCATCTGACAAACTACAACAACATCTTTCTTGAAAGTCTTCAATGTTTTGGCCTCAACTGCTTTCTGAAATAACTCAGCATCCCATCACCAATCACCCTGTATTCAAATGCATCGCCTTTGAAAATATTGCTGTCTCTCATTGAGTCAGGCATTCAGAGCCCCAATATTCCTGACATTCACCCTTTTATGTCAGCCAGATCTCCCTGATTGTACCAGGTTTCCATGCCCAGTCAGGTAACTCATATTCTATGAGGTCTATCTGGTCTACCTCATTACAATTGCTACATTTTCTGTGGCAGACAATTCCATAGGCCCACCCGCTGATTGAAGAAATTTCTCCTCACCTCAGTTCTAAAGGCCTACCCTGCATCCTTAGACTGTGATCTCCTGCTTCTGGACTTCCTGGTCATCTGGAACATCCTTCCTGTGTTTATTCTGTCTATTCTGTTAGAATTTTATAGGTTTCTATGAAATCCCACCACCCCCCATTCTTCTGAACTCCAGTGAATACAATCCTAACTGATCCAGTCTCCCTTCATTTGTCAGTCCTGCCATCCCAGGAATCAGTCTGGTAAGTCTTCATTACACTCCCTCCATAGCCAGCACATCCTTCCTCAGATAACGAAATCAAAACCGCACACCATACTCCAGGGGTGGTCTCACCAAAGCCTTGTAGAATTTCAACAAGACATCCCTGCTCCTGTACTCCAATCCTGAACTATGGTATATAACATTAGTTTAGCCTCAGTTAGAATATGATGACCAGTGGTACACTTTAGAATGGATACAAAGCAATGATTCACAGGAACACTTCCAGGGACGAGAAACATCAGTTATGAAGGTAGATTGGAGAACCAAGGACTGTTATCAGGGAAAACAAGCCTAAAATGAGATTTGTTTGAGGTAATCAAAATCATGATGGGCTTGGATGGAATAGAATGGGAGAGCATATTCCCATTTGTGGAAGGATTGAATGCAAGAGGATCATGCACTGACTGAATTATCACCCACTAACTGAATTATCACTGACTAACTGAATTGTCACTGACTAGCTGCATCAACACCAACACTTCTACATTGATATTGGCTTTCTTTCTGAGCTGTGAGCTTCACAATGCAACATTTTTCACAGTGGCGTTGCGTTGTCAGCGATGGGACATGAACAGAAATAGGCTCAGAATATGCCATCTCCTCAATGGGAATGTCTCAGTCCAATATCCCTTTCATCTGGAGAAAGCAAGCAGGGTGAAATTAACACAGTCTCCAGTCCAGTCAGAAGAAATTGTAAGTGGATGGGAAACCGCAGAACAATGGATTTGACAATGATTGCACTCTGAGCTCGTTGACAAGTGTTTGATCAACAGGCAGCAGTCAGTCGCTTTTCTTTTCCTAGTCTTCTTAAACTGCTCATGTGACGTGCCTGGGAACAGGAATCCAGAGAGCACTTGGATCAGAAATACTTCTGCCAGGATGGAGAGAGCTAGACTCGTCGCTTCTGTGGTGTGCTTGTTAATATCATACGGTGAGAATCTCTTTGGGTAACAATCAGGCTGGGTCAGAGAGGGCGAAACTTACAATATTTTGGGGTACAGAGACAGAACTGTAATCCCATGGGTTAAAGAAAAAGGCAGTCTCTGCATGTTGTGTTCTGCTTTGGGTTCCTTCCTAACACTGATGCCATGGAATTATTCCCGCAGCTGAACTGCAGCCTTTCAGTGTCCTTGTGTACAAGACAGAAGTGAATGCAACTGTGGGTGATACAGCCATCCTCCCAGTGAGACCTTCCTCTCCCGTCTCGAGTGGCTTCTGGAAGTTTGGTGGTGAGTCAATTGTCCTCTGGACTGTCGAGCCCCCCAACCTCAATGTCGCCTACACCAAACGCAATGTGCTTCTCTTGGACAACACTTCCCTTCTCCTCCATTCTGTGGCCCTCAAAGACACTGGAGATTATTGGGTGACAATGGATTCCCCTACTGGACAAGAGGCCAAAGCCAAGGTCACTTTGAACGTATTCCGTAAGTTCCTCATCTCTTGTAATCAACAATGATTAGATTGAGAGGGCAGAGCTGTAAACATTGTTTACTTGGACTTTAGTAAAGGTTCCACACAGTAGACTAATTATTAAAGTTATATCACATAGGATTCAGGGTGAGCTTTCCAATTGGATACAAAATTGGCTTGACAGTAGGAGACAGAGAGTGATGGTGGATGGTTGTTTCTCATGCTGGAGACCTGTGACAAAAATGTTCCACAGGGATCGGTGCTGGGTCTGCTTTTGTTTGTCATTTATATAAATGATTTAGATCAGAAAACAGAAAGCATAGTCAGTAAGTTTAAGGGTGACACCAACTTTGGTGGGATAGCGGGCAGTGACAAAGGTTATCTAAGATTACAAAGACATCTTGATCAATTGGTTCAATGGGCTGACAAGTGGCAAATGGAGTTTAATTTGGATAAATGTGACGTACTACATTTTGGTAAAATAAATAAAGACAAGACATACAATTAAAAGTAGGGCCTTGGGGAGTGTTGTAGAAAAGAGACAACTAGAGGTTCAGGTACATAATTCTTTGAAATCTGCATCACATATAGATAAGGTGGTTAAGAAGCAATTTAGCATGTTTGCCTTCATTGGTCAGACCTTTGAATATAGAAGTTGCGATGTTCTGTTGAGGATGTACAGGGCATTGGTGAGGCCTCTTCTGGAGTACAGTGACCAGTTCTGATCGATTTGCTGTAGGAGGGATATTATCATGCTAGAGGGGTATCAGAAGAGATTTACCAGGATGTTGTTGTGAATGGAGGGTTGGAGTGATAAAGAGAGGCTGGATAGGCTGGGAAACAATAAGGACTGCAGATGCTGGAAGCCAGGGTCTATGGGTGAGATGTCCTGACAAACGGTTTCAGGCCGAAACATTGACTTTCCTGCTCCTTGGATACTGTATGACCTGCTGTGCTTTTCCAGCCTCACACCTTTAAACTCTAAATAGGCTGGGGCTCCTTTCACTAAAGTGTAGGATGTTGAGAGGTGACCTTATAGAGGTCTTTATAATAATACTTTATAATAATGAGGGACATGGATAAGGTGAATGGCAGGTGTCCTTTCACTAGGGTGGGGGATGTCGAGGCTAGGGGGCATATTTTTAAGGTGAGAGGAGAAAGATTTAAAAAAGAGATGAGAGGCAATTTTTTTATACAGAGAGTGGCTTGCGTGTGGAATGAACTTCCTGAGGAAGTGGTGGATGTGGGTACAGTTACAATGTTGAAAAGACATTTAGATAAGTACATGAATAGGAAATGTTTGGAGGGATACGGGGCAGGTGGGACTAGTTTAGTTTGGGATTATGGTCAGCATGGACTGGTTAGACTGAAGGGTCTGTTTCTGTGCTGTATGGCTCTATGACCAAAACTTGAATTGGGGATGTTGTGATATATGCATATATGTGTGTGAAAAGACATTTCTGTTCATAAAACAAAGAACTGTAGATGCTTAAGATCTGAGATGAAAGGCAGAAATTGCTGGAGGAACTCAGCAGGTCTGGCTGCATTTGTGAAGATAAAAAGCAGACTTAACACTTGAGTCCAGTGACCCTTCTTCAGATCACACTGGACCCGAAACATTGACATTACATTTTCTCTCTTGGTGATTGCTGTCAGACATGCTGAGTTTCTCCAGTTATTTCCTGTTCTTGCTTCTTTCTGTTCATCGTGGTCTGGTACCAGGATTTTATTCTGTGTCAAACGTATACTTGAGACTCTGTGATTCAGTCAAACTCTATAAACTAAAAGATTTGAATTCTGTCCAGAAGACCATAAGAAATAGGAGCAGGAGTAGACCATTCGGCCCCTCAAGCCTGCTCCACCATTTCATCGCTCATCTGACATTTCTCACATCCACTTCCCGGCCCTTTCCCCATAACCCTTGATTCTCCGACTGATCAAGAATCTATCTACCTCAACCTTAAATATACACAAGGACTCTGCCCCCACAACTCTCTGTGGCAAGGAGTTCCAAAGACTCCCAATGCTCAGAAGTAAGAAATTCCTACTCTTTCAGTCTTAAATTGGCACTCCTTTATTCTGAGACTGTGCCCTCTGGTCCTAGACTCTCTCATAAGGGGAAAGATAATCTACCCTGTCAAGCCCCTTAAGAATCTTTCAATGAGATCACCTCTCATTCTTCTAAACTACAGTGAGGAAAGTCCCAATCTGTTTAACCTTTGATTCACAGAATCCCTATAATGTGCAAGCAGGCCATTCAGCCCATCGATTCCACACCGACCCTCCAAAGAGCATCCCACCCGGACCCACTCCCCCTACATTTCCCATGGCCAATCCACCCTAACCTACACATCTTTGGACTGTGGGAGGAAACCAGAGCACCCAAAGGAAGCCCACGCAAATGCAGGGAGGTTGGGCAAACTCCACACAGACAGTTGCCCGAGAGTGGAATCAAACCCAGGCCCCTGGCACTGTGAGACAGCAGTGCTAACCACTGAGCTACCGTGTGCCCCTTTGCTCATAAAACAATTTCTCTGCACAAGGGATCATTCAAGTGAACCTTCTCTGAGCTGCCGCCAATGAAATAATATCATTTCTTAAATAGGATGACCAAAACTGTCAGTTTACAGTCACTTTATGTTCCCTCAAAAAACATGCATTTTTGGTGAAATTTGTTACATTCCAAAACATGCCACAATGAGTATAACAGAGATTGTAAGTAATTTCAACTTTTCTCCAGAGTTTATTTGACTTTGAGTCGCCTCAGTAGTGTTTCAATGCTCTTAATATTCACACAGAACTTATCTTTGTAACCTATACAGCCTGAGAGGTTCCAAACAGTCCACTCTGTAAGATTCAATTCAGCCATTTTTTGCTGCCAAAGCGAGCCTGATATCTTGTGCATCCCTCAGCACATAGTTCTGGCATTGTGACACTTAGTCACAGGCAGCTCATGCATTGCAAGACATGCAGCTTTCAGGCACTACCTCAATTGAATTGATTGTCCCCTCAGTCCTGCTTGATACGATGCCCTAATAAACAAATAATGTAAAGTCTCAATAGTCCAACCAGAGTGAGAGAGAGAGAGAGAGAGAACTGGTGGTGGTTTAACCTGAAAGTCACTACACCTCACACAAGCAGAGAATCATAGAGTCGTACAACATGGAAACAGACCCTTTGGTCCAAACAGTCCATGCCGACTATTCTCCCAAACTAAATTAGCCCCACCTGCCTACTCCTGGCCCATATCCCTACAAACTTTTCCTATTCATGTACTTATCCAAATGTCTTTTAAACATTGTAATTGTGCCCACATCCAACACTTCCTCAGGAGGTTCATTCCACACATGAACCACCCTCGACATAAAAAATTTGTCCCTCATGTCTTTTTCAAATCTCTGTTTTCTCACCTTAAAAATGTGCCCCTAGTCTTGAAATACCCCATCTTAGGGAAAAGACACCTCCCATTAACCCTATTAAAAGCCCTCATGATTTTATAAACTTCTATAAGGTCACCTCTCAATCTTCTATGCTCCAGTGAAAATAGTCCCAGCCAATTCAGAATTTTTTTTAACTCAAACCTTCTGTACCTGTCAACATCCTGGTAAATCTCCTTTGAACCTTCTCCAGCTTGATAATATTCTTCCTATAACTGGGCGACCAGAACTGGACACAGTATTCCAGAAGAGGCCCCATCAATGTCCTGTACAACCTCAACATGACTTTCCAACTCCTATGCTCAAAGGATTGAGCAATGAAGGCAAGAAGGCCAAACAACTTTTTAACCATCCTGTCAATATGTTATGTGCCCAATCCCCTAGTTACCTCTGTTCTACAATAATACCCAAGGTCCAACCATTAATTGTATAAGCCCTACCAAAATGCAATACCTCACATTTACTCAGACTGAACTCCATCTGCCATTTTCCAGCCCATTGACCGATTTGATCAAGATCTCTTTGTGATCTTAGAAAACCTTCTTCACTGTCTACTATGCCACCAATTTTGATGTCATCTGCAAACTTACTAACCATGCTTTCTATATAATCATCCAAATCATTCATATAAATGACAAATAAAGAGGACGCAGCACTGATCTCTGCGGAACACCGCTACTGACAGGCCTCCAGTTCGAAAAACCACCCTCCATCACCACTCTCTGTCTCCTGCTGTTAAGTCAATGGTTTGAGAAGGAAAGTACTTCATGGTAACCTCAGCTGGTGTGAGAATTGAACCCATACTGTTGCCATCACTCACTAGCCATCCAGCCAACTGAGCTGGTTGACCCCCAACAAATAACATGGTTGAGTAAGTAAGGATTAATATGTGCGATTATCCATGATTGAATGCCAGAAGATCCAAGATACCTCACAGTTGTAAGTGGGTAAGACATTGGCAGTCTCGCTGTCATTACAACTGCAGAATCTGGAGTATTATCAGTTCCATCAATGGAAAATATCACTGATTTTTTTTTGCTTTCACCTAGCAAAGTCTACTCCTTTTATCATCAGTGTCAAAAGCAGGAAGATTAATGCAGTTGTCGGGGACACAGTCATCCTGTCTGTGAGCCCCTCAGAGGAGGTGAAGAATGGGAGCTGGATGTTTGGGGGTAATGTAGTTGCCTGGTGGTGTGACACATTCCCAGAGATCAGCCCCGATTACAGCGGACGGGCAGCAATATCTTCCAAGACTTCTCTGAAACTAAAGTCTGTGAGCGTTTTGGACACTGGAGAATATGATGTGACCATGAGTACAGCATCTGGCGACACAAGGACAGCTAAGGTTGAACTGAATGTCTTCAGTAAGTTGCTGCAATTTTCAAAATGAAGAAAAGCAGGTTGCCTTTCTAATATTGCTCATCATTTTCCAGAATTATCAACTACAAGTTGAATATGAAGTGGAACAAAGAACTGCAGATGCTGGAAATCTGAAACAAAAACAGTAATTGTTGGTGAAGCTCAGCAGGTTTGGCAGTGTTCTGAGGAAGGGTCATAGACTCATAGAGCTGTATAGCGCGGAAACAGATACTTTGGTCCAACTCGTCCATGCCAGTCAGATATCCTAAATAAATCTAGTCACATTTGCCAACATTTGGCCCGTATCCCTCCAAACACTTCCTATTCATATCCAGTTGCCTTTTAAATGTTGTAATTGTACCAGCCTCCACTACTTCCTCTGGCAGCTCATTCTACGCACACCATCCTCTGCATGAAGCAATTGCCCCTTAGGTCCCTTTTAAATCTTTCCCCTCTCACCTTAAGCCTATGCCCTCTGGTTTTGGACTCCCCCACTCAGGGGGAAAGACCTTGTCTGTTCACCCTATCCATGCCCCTTATGATTTTATAAACCTCTATAAGGTCACCTCTCAGCCTCCAATGCTCCAGGGAAAATAGTCCCAGCCCATTCAGCCTCTACTTGTTGCTCAAACCCTCCAACCCTGGCAATATTCTTGCAATTTTTTTCTAAATCCTTTCAAGTTTCACAACATCCTTCCTATGGAAAGGAGCTCAGAACTGGACCCAACTCAGCTTTCTCTCGCACAAATGCTACTAGACCTGCTGAGTTTCAACAGCAATTTCTGTTTTTGTTACAGGTTGAATATTCTTTCTAATTCTCCAATTGGCTGTTAAACATCAGCTGTGTCAAGTACTTTTGAGGCAAATCATGGCGGGAGTGTTTTTATTTATTTGTACGTGGCATGTGGGTGTTACTCACTCAGAACATATTTGTTGCCCGTCCTTAATTGCCCTGGCAAAGTTAGTGGTGAACTGCTTTTGAGAACAGTGGCAATCTTTGGAGTGTGCATGCCTCGTGGTTACCATTGACCAGAAACTCAACTAGACTTATCACATAAACACAATGGCTACAAGAGCAGGTCAGAGACTAAGAATACTGCACCTCCTGACTTTGCAAAGTCTGTCCACCATCTAAAAGGCACAAGTCAGGAGTGTGATGGAATAGTCTCCACTTCCCTGGATGGGTGCAGCTCCAACAACACTCAAGAAGCTCTACACCATCCAGGATAAAGCAGCTCACTTGATTGGGCCTACATCCACCAGCATCCATTCCTTCCACCACTGACACTCAGTCACAGCAGTGTGTACTATCCACAAGATGCACTGCAGAAAGTAACCAAAGATCCTCAGACAGCACCTGTCAAACCCACGACCACTTCCATCTGGAAGGACAAGGGTAGCAGATACATGGGAACACCACTACCTTCAAGTTCCCCTCCAAGCCACTCAACATCCTGACTTGGAAATATATCACATTCCTTCACTGTCACTGGGTTAAAATCCTGGATTTCTCTCCCTAAGGGCATTGTGGGTCAACCTATAGCAGGTGTGCTGCAGCAGTTCAAGAAGGCAGCTCACCATCACCTTCTCAAGGGACATCTAGGGATGGGCAATAAATGCTGGCTCAGCCAGCGATGCCCACATCCCACAAAAATGAATTTGAAATAAAATACAGCCACAGCACTATTTCAGGGTGACAGGATTTGTGACCCACTGGCACTGAAGGAACAGTGATATGTTTCCAAGTCAAGACAGTGAGTGTCTGGAGGGGAAATTGCAAGGGTTGGTGTTCCCATGTATCTGTTGCCCTTATCCTTCTAGATGGACGTGGTCCTGAGTTCAGAATATGCTATTGAAGGAACTTCAGTGCATTCATGTTCCTGAATGTTTTCTGCACCTTCTCTAATGCCTGCAGTATTGTGCCCAGAACGGGTTGCAGTACTTCACTTGATACCAACCTAATCTCTTCTGTAAAATCAACATCACCCCCTCACTCTTGTACTCTATGCCGGTACTAATAAAGCTGAGGGTACTGTATTCTTTTCTATCCACCCTCTGAATCTGACCTGCCACCTTGAAAGATGTGTGCATATATCCACCCAGATCCAGCTGCTCCTGTAACCCCTTTAGAGTTGCCATACATCTGTTGGAGCACAGCAACTGGAGGGTGTAAAGGGATGGAAATCACTTTCTTCAATCCACGCTGGTCATTACAGTCTTTCACAAGCGTAGCATTTGCCAAAAACACAATAGATAACTTAAATTGCACAATCTGCACGAGAAGATGCAGTAGCGTAACATTAATGTGGTTCAACTGATAGACTGAGTATCATGACCAATATTCTGGGGATGTGGGTTAAACTCAGCCTGCAGACTCTAGATTCATTCATAAATTGAATCCTCAATGAAACAATTATCATAAAAATCTACCGTGTTGCCTCATGTTTCTTCCAGGAAGGAAATCAGCTGTCCTTACCTGGTCTGACTCCAGACCCACAGCAACGTGGTTGAACCTTAACTGCCCACTGAAATAATCCACTGAACTGCTTACTTGAAAGGTAGTTAGGCTTGGGCAATAAATGCTGTCTTTCTCAGCAACTCCCACATACCATGCAATAATTAACGAGAGAGAATCTAACCACTGCCCTTTGACATTCAAGGGCATCACCATAACTGAATCCCCCTACTATCAACATCCATTATCATTGACCAGAAACTGAATGGGACCATCCATATAAATACCGTGGCTACAAGAGCAGGTCAGAGGTTAGGAATCTAGCACTAACTAACGCATCTCCTGATTCCTGAAAGCCTGTCCATGATCTACAAGGCACAAGTCAGGAGTGTGATGGAATACTGCCCCCTTGCCTGGATGAGTGCAGCTTCAGCAACACTCAAGAAGTTTGACGTCATCCAGGACAAAGCAGCCCGCTTGGTTGGCACCACATCCACAATCATTCACTTCCTCCACTACTGACGGTTAGTAGCAGCAGTGCGTACCATCAACAAGAAGCACTGCAGAAGTTCACCAAAAATCCTTAGACAGCATCTTCCAAACACACAAGCACTCCTAATTAGAAGGACAAGGGCAGCAATACATGTGAAAACCACCCCTTACAAGGTCCCCTCCAAGCCACTCACCATTCTGACTTGGAAATATATTGCTGATCCTTCACTGTCACTGGGTCAAAATCCTGGAATTCCCTCCCAAATGCTACTGTGGGTCAATATACAGCACATGGACTGCAGCAGTTCAAGACAGCAGTTCACCACCACCTTCTCAAGGGGCATTTAGGGACAGGCAATAAATTCTGGGCCAGCCAGCAAAGCCCTCATCCCATGAATGACTAAAAAGATGATTAAAAACAACGAGACCTGAATTGGTCATTGGATTTAGGTCCATCTCTCTCGGCCACATATAGAAACAGCAAGTTGACCCTCTGTAGAAATGATCAGTTGGAATAAGTTTAATGTAGTTTACTGAACCATTGTCGTGTCTCACAGAGAAACCACAGCCTCTCAGCGTCTCTCCAGTGCTCAGCAGCATCAATGCAGAAGCTGGAGCCAGTGTCATCCTTTCAGTACGTATATCTGGGGAAGTGAAGAACGGAAGCTGGAGTGCCAATGGCTACACACTTTTCCAGTGGAACAGCACCACTCAGAATATGACACAGCACAAGTTCCGGGATATGGACCTCTTACCAAATGCCTCCCTCCTTCTAATCTCTGTTTACACTTACAGCTTCTCAGAGTTTACTATCACTCTGGAGTCCCCCTCTGGTACCAAAGCATCAGCCAATATCAGTCTTCAAGTATTCAGTGAGTAGCTGCTACAATTGTTGGATTAAAAAATTATTTGCCAAAAATTTGCACTTACTTTGCACATTTGATTACGAACCAAATTATCTAGAATATCTTGTCCCTCCAGTGAGGTTTCCATCCCCAGCTAATCCAGTTTAATTAGATTAGGGTGACAGCATTTGCAATGGGTCTGGAAGTGATGGCTGTTTTGTTCCCGCTATTGAACTGCCTAGGGTGGGGAAGTTCAAAACCATGGGTCATAGTTTAAGGTGAGAGGAAAAAGATTTAAAAGGGACGTGAGGGGCAACTTTTTCACACAGGGTGGCTCACATGTGGAATGAATTGCCAGGGAATATAGTAGGTGCAGGAATAGTTACAACACTTAATAGGTATTTGGACAGGTACATGACTAGGAAAGGTTTGGAAGGATATGGGCCAAATGCAGGCAAATGAGGCCAGTTTAATTCGAGAAATTTGGTCAGCATGGATAAGTCGGACTGAAGAGTC
Source organism: Rhincodon typus (assembly GCF_021869965.1). Lineage (NCBI taxonomy): Eukaryota > Metazoa > Chordata > Chondrichthyes > Orectolobiformes > Rhincodontidae > Rhincodon > Rhincodon typus. Next base: position 5,740,126 of record NC_063378.1, on the reverse strand, counting down.
TGTTTCCGTGCTGTGTGACTCAATGTAAATATGTATATTCTCAGTCAAAATATAGAGGATTTCCTCTGTTGGACAGAATAATAGACTCACAACCTTCTAAGAGATAAAACAAAAACGCTTCATATTCCATCTTAAAAGGGAGACCTCTTATTTATTTACCAGCTTCCTCACTAGAGGAAACACCCCTCCCAATAACTAAGATGCCTCAGGGGACTTCAGGTTTCATTGGGATGGTAGTTAGCTCAGTCGGCTGGTTTGCAATGTAGAGTGACACCCCCACTCTCGGTTCAGTTCCCTTAGCAGCTGAGGTTCCCATGAAGGTCTTGTTTTCTCAACCTCACCTCTCAGCTGAGGTGCAGTGATCCTCAGGTTAGACTCATTGTCTTTCTTGAGCGAGGGAGGGGCCCTCTGGGGCTATCAGGACTATACGTCTATGTGTCAGTAATGCCACCTCCCATTTGCCCAAAGTAAGTTTAGGGATGACACCAAATTTGGCGGTATAGTGGACAGTGAAGAAGGTTATCTGAGATTTCAAGTGGATCTTAATCAGTTGGGCCAATGGGCTGAAGTATGGCAGATGGAGTTTAACATGCATAAATGCAAGGTATCACATTTTGGTAAAACTAACAAGGGTAGGACTTATACAGTTAATAGTAGGGTCCTGGTAGTGTTGTAGAACAGAGAGACCTAGGGGTTCGGGTACATAGTTATTTGAAAGTTGCATCATAATTAGACAAGGTGGTTAAGAAGGCATTTAGCATGTTTTCCTTCAATGCTCAGACCATTGAGTATAGGGTTGGGACGACATGTTGTGGTTGGGCAGGACATTGGTGAGGCCACTTTTGGAATATTGTGTCCATTCTGGTTGCCCTGCTACAGGAAGGATACTATTAGATTGGGGAGGGTTCAGAAAAGATTTACAAGGATGTTGCCAGGAGGGTATGAGTTAAGGATAGGCTGGATGGGCTGGGACGTTTTTCACTGGAGCATAGGAGGTTGAGGGGTGACTTTATGGAGGTTTATAAAATCATGAGTACTATAGATAAGGTGAATTTTCCCTAGGCTGCGGGATTTCAAAACTTGGGTTTTCAGGTGAGAGGAGAAAGATTTAAAAGGAACTGAAGGGCCAACTTTTGCATGCAGAGGTTGGTTCATATGTGGATTGATCTGTCAGAGAAAATGGTAGATGCTGGTACAGTTACAACATCTAAAAGACATTTGGACATAAAAGATACATAGTCAGGAAAGGTTGAGAGGGATATGGGCCAAACGCAGGCAAGTGGGGTGAGTTTAGTTTGGGAAACTTGGTTGGCATGTATGAGTTGAATTGAAAGGTCTTATTCCATGCTGTATGACTCTATGACTATATAATCCTTCCTCATCCCATGAATCAGTTGAGTGGAACTATTTCCAACACAATTATATAATTTTTCAAATAAGGAGACTTACACTGTGCACAGTGTTACTGATAAGGCCCCAAAATGCCTTGTACAACTGCAGTAAAACTTCCCTAAGACCATATGGAATAGAAACAGGAGGTGACCATTCAGCCCTTCAAGCCTGCATTCAATAGGATGATGGCTGATTCGTTACTTCTCATATCTATACCCCTGCCTTTTTCCCTACTTTTATATTGCATTCTACTTCTAATAAATGACAACATTCCTAATTTTCGCACCAGAAGTCAACACATTTCTTTATTTCATTGATGCAAGACCTCCTCCCACCCGAGTAGAGGCATAAAGTATTTGTAGGTCTATATCCTTTTCACAGCCTTAGCTTGTTCCAGAATGTTTTAGTCAGTTAAGCCTTTTTGTACCGCCCTGTTGTAATGTATGTATTGGTATAACTACTTTATGTCCTGCAAGATCTCACAAATGTTAACAGAATGGTCAGTCATAGAATCATAGAGGTTTACAGCATGAAAACAAGCTCTTTGGCCTAATTTTGGCCCAGTTTTCACAATTAAACCAGCCCTGTTTGCCTACATATGGTCCATACCACTCCATGCCTATCCTCTCCATGTACCTGTCAAAATGTTTCTTAAGTGACAAAATTGTATTTGCCTCCACCACTATCTCTGGCAGCCCATTCCAGACCCTCTGTATGAAAAAATTGTCCCTTTTGTATCTCTCCCCTCTCACTTTAAACCTATGCCCTCCAGTTTTAGACTCCCCTACCATTGAGAAAAGCTGTCCATTGTCCACCTTATCTATGCTTCTTATGACTTTCTCAACCTCTACAAGGTCACCCCTCTGTTTCCCACGCTCCAGGGAAAAAAAGTCCTAGTCTGTCCTTATAACTCAAACCCTCCAGTCTAGGTAGCATCCTAGCAAATCTTCCTTGCACACTTTCTAGTTTAATAATATCTTTTCTATAGGAAGGCAACCTGAACTGCATGTAGTACTCCACATCTGCCCTTACCATTGTATTGTACACCAACCAGTGTGGAACAGGTGGGCAGGAGAGGTAACCCAAGCTTTCAGATTTTCATTGTCAAATAAATTGAGTTCAAGATTGTATTCATTTTTCTTTTGCAAAACTGATCCATGAATTCCATTCTTGACAGGCTTCTTTGCAGATTGTACAGCCTACAATGTTAGTCTGACCATCTCAATTCTTCTGGTTTTGGTTTGCATTTTCTTCATTGGCAAGCACATCTACGAGAAGCAACAAAGAGCTATGGGTGAAATCCATGGTAAGTGTCAGATCCCACATATCGACCAAGCACAGAAAATAGGAACAAGAGTAGGCCATTCAGCCCATTGAGCCTGTGCCATCACTCAACACGATCGTGATTGATCCTCTATCTCAGTGCCACACTCCCAATCTCTCCCTGTCTCCTTTGATACCTTCAGCTTTGAAGACTATAAGACCACAAGAAATAGGAACAGGAGTAGGCCATTCAGCCCCTTGAACCAGCAACACCATTCAGTAGGATCATGGTTGATCCAATACTGCTCCCATTCACTTTCTTGCCCTTTTCCCATAATCCTTGATTCCCCAACTGATCAAGAACCTATCTATCTCAGCCTTAAATAAATGCAAGGACTCTGCCCTCACAGTTCTCTGTGGCAAGAGTTCTAAAGGCTCACAACCTTCTGAGAGAAGAAATTCCTCATTTCAGTCATTGTCCCTTTATTCTGAGACTATATCCACTAGTCCTAGACTTTTCATGAGAAGAAACATCCTCTTGGCATTAACTCGGTCAAGCCCCATAAATATTCTATATATGCAATGAGATCACCTCTCATTCCTCTAAATCCAGTGAACACACAACCTGTTTAGCCTTTGCTCATAAGACAATCCCTCCATATTGAGAATCATCCTAGTGAACCTTCTCTGAATGTCCTCCAATGAAATAATATCTTTCCTTAAATAAGGGGACCAAAACTGCTCACGGTACTTCATTTGTGGCCCCCACCAACGTTATGTACAGTTTAATTAAGACTTCCTTAAAACTTTTATTCCAACTCCCTTGGAATAATGGCTGATATACCATTAGCCTTCGTGAATACTTGCAACATGTGTGTGTTCGCTTTCTGTGTTCTGTGAACAGAAACCTATTTCTTTCTTTCACAAATACATCTGGGAAGGTGATAGCCTAGTGTTATTATCGCTGGACTGTTAATTCAGAGACCGAGACAATGTCCTGGGTTCAAATCCTGCTATGGCAGATAGTGAAATTTGAATTTAATAAAAGTCTGGAATTAAGAGTCTAATGAAGATCATGAATCAATTGTCAGAAAAACCCATCTGGTTCACTAATGTCCTTTAGAGAACAAAACTGCCATCCTTACCTGGTTTGATCTACACATGACTCCAGACCCACAGCGAGGTGGTTGGCTCTTAAATGCCCTCTGGGCAATTAGTGATAGCCAACAAATGCTGATCTAACCAGTGGTGTCTGCAAGCTGTGAATGAATTTTTTTAAAAAAATTAGTAACTGCTCTCTGCGCTAGAAGATTTCACAGGTTCAGCACCTTCCTCAGTGAAGAAATTTCTCCTCATTTTGGTGCAAAACTGTTACCATGTATCCTGAGAACGTGACCCCTTGTTCTGGAACCTCCAACCATGGGACACATCGTCCCTGCATCCAGTCTGTACAGTGCTGTTTGAATTCTATACATTTCAATAAGATCCTCTCTCATTCTTCTAAACTCCAGTGAAATTTAAGGGAGGCAAATGGCCTAGTGGTATTATCACTGGACTGTTAATCCAGAGACAAGAACACAAGTTGCTGGAAAAGCTCAGCAGGTCTGGCAGCATCTGAGAAGGAAAATAATCAGAGTTAACATTTCACATCCAGTGACCCTTCCTTCAAACTTTGTTCCTGATTTACAGCATCTGCAGCTCCTTTGATTTTTATTTTGTTAATCCAGAGACCCAGGCAATGTTCTGGGGACCTGGGTTCGATCCCGCCATGGCAGCTGGTGGAATCTGAATTCAATAAATACTGGAATTGAGTCTAATGATGATTGTGAATCCATCGCCGGTTGTCAGGAAAAACCCATCTGGTTCACTGATGTCCTTTAGGGAAAGAAACTGCCATCCTTACCTTGTCTGGCCTATATGTGACTCCAGACGCACAACAATGTGGTTGACTCATAACTCTGGGCAATTAGGGATGGGCAATAAATGCTGGACTAGCCAGCTCATCCCATGAATGAATAAAGAGCCCAGGCAACCCAATCTCTCCTCAAACATTAAACCTGCCATCCCGGGCTCTGTAAAGTTGCAGTACGACTGGCTCCCGAACTCAAAACCCCTTGAAATGCAAGACCAACAGCCCATCCAAGCCCAAGACCCTTTGTAAATTGATGTTTCACAATCTGTCAACATTTAAATTAAACTCTCCTAATTGGTTTTTCCCAATAAAATGGACAACCATTTCATTGACACACATTATACTGCATCTGCTACAAATTTGCCCACTCACTGAATTTACCTAAATCACTCTGAAGCCTCTTTCCACCTTCCTCACCATTCACATTCTCACCTGGTTTAATGTCATCAGAAAACTTGGAAATATTAGACTCGATTCCGTCATACATATTTCCAGCAAACTCTGTTTTAACTATTACTCTCAATAAACTGTCAGCCTCCCAATACCACCCACTTTACAGTATTATTCTGTCCAGTTATTAAAGTTTTGGTTTATTTACCTCAAAGTAAATATGCTTGTTTGTTCATATCAAATATCAACAGTTGATTTAATTTTGAGTTAATTTCTCCTGAATTACCGCAATCTCCGAGTAATCAGTTGAGGGTGCGAGTGAAAGGCTCTCTGCTGTTAATTTTAATTTAAGGCAAAGTTGCATTATTATTTAAGTGAATTGTGCTCTAAATAATGTGTAACAGTGACGTATATACTCCTTGCATTACATTTGTATCACTTATTCTGTGTTTTTACCTTGATTATGAGACCGTTTGATTATCTGGAATTTTTATCAACCAGTACAATTCTGGTCCCACAGCTGCCAGTTAAAGAACTGTTTACTGTACATATTGTGACATATATGATATACAGTGCGAAAAACTGTGTCTTAAGCACTGATCCCTGTGAAACCACATTTCTTAGAAGAAATTCAGAATTCCCTACAGTGTGGAAACAGGCCTTTCGAACCAGTGAGTCCACACCAACCCTCTGAAGCGCATCCCACCCAGACCCATCCCCTCCTACACTAGCCCAGTAACCCTGTATTTTCTATAGCTAATCCACCCAATCTGTGCACCTTTGGGCTGTGAGAGAAAGCATAAGCACCCAGAGGAAACCTAGGCAGACACAGGGAGAATGTGCAAACTCCAATTTGTCAACATTTTCTCATCCAAATACAGTTCATTTATTCCCACTGTCTGTTTCCTATCTACTAACTAATTCTCAATCCATGTGAGTATATTACACCTAATCCCATGTACCTTGATTCTGCATAAGAGCTTCTTATGTTGGACTTTGTCAGAAGCCTTCTGAAAATCTAAATAGACTACTTCCACTAGTTCTCCATGCCTATTGTACATCCTGAAAAAACTCCGATAGGTTTGGGTGGCATGGTAGGTCAGCAGTCAGTACTGTCTCACAAAGCTAGGGACATGGGTTCAATTCCACCCTCAGGTGACTGTCTGTGTGGAGTTGCACATTCCCCCACTTGTCTGTGTGGGTTTCCTTTGGGTGCTCCGGTTTCCTCCCACAGTCCAAAGATGTGCAGGTTAGGTGGATTGGCGATGGGATATGTAGGGTAGAGGTTGGGTCTGGGTGGGATGCTCTTCAAAGGGTCAGTGCGGACTCAATGGGCTGAATGGCCTGCTTCCACACTGTATGAGTTCTATGAAAAATGATTTCCTTTTAGTAAATCTGTGTCGACTTTGTATAATACTATTGATATTTTTCTCAGTGCACTGTTGTCACATCCTTTACGATAAACTCCACCATTTTTCCCAGTACAGGAGTTAGGCTAACCAGTCTTGGTTTCTTCCATCCCTCCCATTTTTTTAAATAGCTGGGTTATATTTACAATCCTCCAAGTTTCTGGGACTAGTCTTCACTCACCAAGCTCCTGATCCCGAGATTTCTTCCATTTCACCTGCACGTTAATGTGCAGATACCCAAACATGTCACTTCAGTCTATTTGTAAAATGACTGGTGCTCATGGCAATTTGAGAACAGATGGGAGAATGAAACAGGGTGAGGCAGTCATTAATAGTTAAATGCACTACTGAGAGGGAGAAAGAATGGGAGAATAAGAGGTCCTGACTACCAATCGCTCTCATTTAATGTTGTCCCGTTCAGTGTTATCTTATTTGAATGTTATTTTCGCTGCTTGGTCCCTCAAGCCTCTTCTGCCATTCAATAGAATCGTGGCTGATCTGACATTTCTCACGTCCACTTGCCCACCTTTTCCCGGTAATGCTTGATTCCCCAGCTGATCAAGAATCTGTCTATCTCAGCCTTAAATATACACAAGGACTCTGCCCCCACAGCTCTTTGTGGCAAGGAGTTCCAAAGACTCTCAACCCTCTGAGAGATGAAATTACACCTTGTCTCAATCTTAAATTTGCACCACTTTACTCTGAGACTGTGCCCTCCCCCACCAATACCAGTCCTACCTTAAATATATCTTAAGCAATATTCTATTCGGTAGTTATTAGGGCACAAATGCATTTGATCCTTCTTTAGCTTGTTGTGTGAATTATGTTGCAAACCTCTCCAGTAAGACCGTAACTAAATGCAAGTAGATGAAACATTTATGAACAAACAATCCACCTTAGAACAGTACAGCACAGGATTGGGCCCTTTGGCTCACAATGTTGCGCCGAACATGACGCCAAATTTAACTAATCTGCCAGTCCTTGGTCCATATCCCTCCATTCCTTGCATATTCATGTGCTTATCTAAAAGTTCCTTTGACAGTCCTATTGTATTTGCCTCCTCCACCACCTGCCAGCATATTCTAGACTCCTACCACTCTCTCTGTAAAATATTTGCCCCTCACATCTCCTTTGAACATGCCCCCCGCCAACACCTTAAATGCATGCCCCCTAGTATTAGACATTTCAACTCCGGGAAAATGATTCTGACTGTCAACCCAATCTGTGCATCTCATAATTTTATAGGCCTCTATCAAGACTCCCCTCATCTAGTGCCGCTCCAGATAAAAAATACCTAAGTTTTTCTAGACTCTCCTTATAGCTCGAACCCATTAATCCAGGCAGCATCCTGGAAAACCTCTTCTGCACCCTTTCCAAAGCCTCCACATCCTTCCTGTATTGTGGCGAACAGAATTGAATGCAATACTCCAAGTATGAACTAAACAAAGTCTTATAAAGTAGCAACATGACATCCTGACTCTTGTACTCGATTCCCTGTCCAATAAAGGCAAGCATGCCATATGCCTTCCTTACCACCCTATCTGATTGTGTGGCCACTTTTAGGGACCTGTGGACTCGGACCCCAAGATCACTCTGTATATCAATGCTGTTCAGGATCCTGCCATTAACTGTATACTTTATCTTAACATTTGATCTCCCAAAGTGCAGCACCTCACACTTACTCAGATTAAACTCCATCTGCCATTTCTCCGCCCATATCTGCAACTGATCTATATCCCGCTGTGACCTTCTACACTACCCACAACTCCACCAATCTTCGTATCGTCTATGAACTTTCTAAGCCACCCGACCATGTTGTCAGTTATGTACATCAAAAAGATGTCCCAGCACGGATCCCTGAGGAACACCACTAGTCACTGACCTCAAGCCAGAAGAACATCCTTCCACCACTACCCACTGCCTTCTATGGTCAAGCCAATTCTGAATCCTAGCGGCCAAGTCACCATGGATCCTATACATCTTTAACATGTGCTAGAAAGTTTGGGAGCAACTGCCTTAGACAGTGATATTTTCCCATTGTTCCTCTGCACCAGATGCCCCCAAACATTAATGCGTCACTCAGCATGCAGTCCTGTTGGACTTTGGAATGTACCAGTCTGCAACACTCAATCAAGGATAAGTCCTTGCACTCAAATACCAGCAAGTTTTGGGCAGAGGGAATAAAGGTGTCTTTCACTGGGCAAACCATCATTTGCATGCCTGATTTCTATCTTCCAGATCTCCTGACTATATTCTGTAAAGGATATAGGGCCGGCCTGACGTTAATGATGTCCTTGGCATTCTGCTTCATCATTGCCTTTTCCATCATAATACACAAGCATTGGTGCAGCCCCAGAACCCGGCCAGGTAAGATGCTTCATTCAACATTGTCATTCCCAAAGGTAGTAACATTACATTCATAGAATCATTGATGGCTACAGCACAGAGAAACACCCTTAGGCTCATTTTACCTGTCAGAAAGAATCACTTAATTATTCAAATCCAGCTTTCCAGCACTTGAAGTCATACAGCATGGAAACAGGCCTTCTGGTTCAACTCGTCCATGCGGACCAAGTTTCCCAAACTAAACTAGTCCCATTTGCCTGCATTTGGTCCATATCACTCTCAACCTTTCCTATCCGTGTATCTATCCAAATGTCTTTTAAATGTTGTAACTGTACCCACATGTATCACTTCCTCTGACAGTTCATTCAACATAGGAGCCACCCTGTGTGTGAAAACATTATCCCTCATAGGGATTTCTCCTCTCACCTTAAAAATATGTCCTCTAGTTTTGAAATCCCTCACCCTAGGGAAAAGACCTTTGCTATTCACCTTGTCTATGCCTCTGATTTTATAAACCTTTACAAGGTTCAAACTCCGACACCCCAGTGGAAAACGTCCCAGCCTATCCAACCTCTCCAACCTCTCCATATAAATCGAATCCTCCTGCCTTGATAACATCTTGTAAATCTTTCCTGCACCCTCTTCAATTTAATAATATCCTTCATGTAGCAGGTTGACCAGAACTGTACACTGTACTCCAAAAGTGGCCTCACCAATGTCCTGTACAACCATAACATTATGTCCCAATTCCTATACTCAATGGTCTGAACAATGCAGGCAAGCATGCCAGATGCCTTCTTTACCACTGTCTACCTGTGACAGTAAAGACAATCAATCACTCAGCTACAGCTGCAATTAGAGGGTATCTGAAACTTATGTTAAAAGATAGTTATTAAACATAAAAGACAGCTTGGCCCATAGCCTTGTTCGCCTTGGAATCACAAGTGCACATCGAAGTACTTCTTCAATGTGATGAGAGTTTCTGTCTCTACCACCCTTACATGCAGTAGGTTCCAGATTCCCACCAGCCTCTGGGTGAATATTTTTTATCCTTACATCTCCTTTAAACCTCCTGTTCCTTACCTTCAATCTATCCCTCTGGTCACTGATCCCTCTATTAAGGTGAAATGTTTCTTCCTGTCTACTTGTCTATGCCCCTCATCATTTTATACATCTCAAACATGTTCTCCCTACAATTCCTCTGCTCTAAGAAAAACAATCCCAGTCTGTCCAATCACTCTTCATAACCAAACCTCTCCAGCCCAGGCAACATCCTGGCAAATTTCCCTGCACCGTCTGCAGTGTTATCACGTCCTTCCTAAAGTGTGGATTCCAGAACCGCACACAATACTCTCACTGTGGCCTAATCGATGATTTATATGGTTCCAGCATCACCTCCCTGTTCTTAAACTCTCTGCCTCATATGCCAAGTATCTCACATTGCCTTCTTAACCCACTTTATCCAACTGTTCTGCTACCTTAAGGGACCAGAGTACAGCATGCCAAGGCCCCTCTGATCCTCGGTACATCCAGGGTCTGACTGCTCATTCATCTGTCATATCGCACGCTATGGCCAGTAATACACAGCCCACTGATCAGGTCAATCTACATGGGATTGATAGAAGCAGCACAAAAATACAGCAGAACGTTTTAAAGGAAAATAAAAAGTGGATAGGGACAGATTTAGTGTGGGTGACAGAGACGAGGAGGAAGGGTGTAACCCCCACATCAGAATTACCCCAAATCTCCAGGTTTGGAGGAACACATCTTCACATAATGAGTAGCAGTTATATGGAAACTTCATCCACAAAAAGTAGTAACTCAATTATACAATCATATAGTGCAGAAGAGGCCCTTCAGCTCATCACATCAGAAACTGCTTTAAATCTACAGTAGCCCCACTTTCCAGCACTTTTATGAGAACTCAAGAGCTAAGGATTGAACAATCTTTGCAAGGTCAGTGTATTTAAAGATATGCAGCCAAGTCAGATAGAGAGAAATAAGAGTATGTATTATTCTGAGTCCCAGCAAATAATGAAACTGGCACGTGGGCATGAATGGCCTCCTCGTGTTCCTATGTGAGGGTATAAGCATACTACATAGTCATAGAGTTGTGCAGCATGGAAACAGACTCTTCGGTCCAACTCGTTCATGCCAACCAGATATCCTAGATTAATCTAGTCTGATTTGCCAGCATTTGGCCCATATTACACCAAACCCTTCCTATTCATATTCCCAACCAGATGCCCTTTAAATGTTGTAATTGTACCAGCCTCTACCACCTCTTCTGGCAGCTCATTCCATACACATGTGTGAAATAGTTGCTTCTTAGGTCCCTTTTAAATTTTTCCCCTCTCAGCTTAACCTGTGCTCTCTAGTTTTGGACTCCCCACACTGGGGAAAAGACCTTAGCTATTCACCTTTATCCATGTACCTCATGATTTTAGAAACCTTTATAAGGCCATTCCTCAGCCTCCGATGCTCCAGGGAAAATAGCCCCAGCCTATTCAGCTTCTCTCTGTAGCTCAAACCCTCCAACCCCGGCAATGTTCTTGTAAATCTCTTCTGAACCCTTTCAAGTTTCACAACATCTTTCTTAAAGCAGAGAGACCAGGATTGAACGCAATATTCCAAGAGTGGCCTAACCAATGTCCTGTACAGCCACAAATTCTAAACTCAATGCACTGGCCAATAAAGACAAATGTACCAAACATCGTCTTCACTACCCTATAGTTTACATTGATGGATGGACATTGAAATTTATGACTGACTCAGACATGTAACAAATGGACAGTACTATTTTTGAGATGATGAACATGCAAGGATATTTTTTGGATACTGTATGGATAGACGGTCATTGTGTTGCATTCTGAATGTATGTACATGAATCAACATAAATAATTTAAGGATATTGAAGCCTCATCAAAATGATTAAGACTAAGTTTATGTTTTTTCTCTGTCCTGTTGCAGCTCTAGACTTTATTGCTGAATAGTTTTATCCAGATACTTCGACATGGGCCCTTTAATAGGTGAGTGTCTGAACCATACCAAGGGGTAAGACAAGTCTTCGACTTATGACAACTCACGGAGGAGTACACTAGAAATTCAGCCCTTTGATTCCCGAAGTTATCACAAAAGTTTAAAAGGTTTCCAATCTACTTGCCTTTCAAAGCCTTTCAGACTGATAGAAAGCATGGACCAGGTTTCTGAACGGAATAGGAATCACTATTTGTTACAAATAATTGGACTCTTGCTATAATTAAAGAGTCATAAACCATTGGCGCATACACAATTAATCAAAACTTCAATCCTCTTATAAACTTTCACTTACACGCTGACAGACATAACATAGACTGTTGGCAGAGGGAAAATGCAGGAAATACAGTTCAATAGAGTTGACAACAAGGTGCAGGGCTGGATGAACACAGCAGGCCAAGCAGCATCATAGGAGCAGAGAGGCTGACGTTTCGGGCCTAGACCCTTCATCAGAAAAGGGGGAGGGGAAGGGGGTTCTGAAATAAATAGGGAGAGAGTGGGAGGCGGATAGAAGATGGATAGAGGAGAGGATAGGTGGAGAGGAAATAGACAGTTCGAAGAGGCAGGGATAAGCCAGTAAAGGTGAGTGTAGGTGGGGAGTTAGGAAGGGGATAGGTCAGTCCAGGGAGGACGGACAGGTCAAGGGGGCGGGATGAGGTTGGTCGGTAGGAGATGGAGGTCCGGCTTGAGGTGGGAGGAGGGGATAGGTGGGAGGAAGAACAGGTTAGGGAGGCAGGGACGAGCTGGACTGGTTTTGGGATGCGGTCGGGGGAGGGGAGATTTTGAAACTTGTGAAATCCACATTGATACCATTGGGCTGCAGGGTTCCCAAGCGGAATATGAGCCCCTTGACCTGTCCGTCCTCCCTGGACTGACCTATCCCCTTCCTAACTCCCCACCTACACTCACCTTTACTGGCTTATCCCTGCCTCTTCGAACTGTCTATTTCCTCTCCACCTATCCTCTCCTCTATCCATCTTCTATCCGCCTCCCACTCTCTCCCTATTTATTTCAGAACCCCCTTCCCCTCCCCCTTTTCTGATGAAGGGTCTAGGCCCGAAACGTCAGCCTCTCTGCTCCTATGATGCTGCTTGGCCTGCTGTGTTCATCCAGCCCTGCACCTTGTTGTCTCGGATTCTCCAGCATCTGCAGTTCCTACTATCTCTGATTGAATAGAATTGTTGCCAGGCACTGTTATTGAAATGATCCTTACGACTCTCCTGCTGGCTAATGCGTTGGTTCAATGCTCTTTCTCTGGATGCTTCCATTGTTTGGTAAGCGACACAGATGGCTGTGTCTTCTAAAAGGTCTCTGGCTTAGCAGTTAAATGTCACAGCTTACAACGACGACTGAAGAAAGGATTAACCTGGTTATCTTTAGGTTTAAAGTTGGTTTTGAGTGTGGAGAGCAGAAAGACCACTTCTGAGCTGGGAAAGAACAGAACACTTTTCTCTCTGTCTCTCTGTCTATAACTTGTTCCCCAAGCTCCATGCTGTTCAGTTGCCTGAGGACCAATCACACACTTGTTGGCAGGTGGAAAAGGTCTCTGTAATCGACGACAGGTCACTCGTGCATAGACTATCAACTTTGTGTTGCCAGCAAAAAATGCATCAATACAGCACCTTATGAGCTTCCCCTTTCTCTTTCTCTGTCACACATGCATGTGCATGCACACGTGTGTGTGCGCGCGCACACACACACACACACACACACACACACACACACACACACACACAAGAAAATAGGTCCTGACAGGATAAAACAGCAGTTCTGAGGAAGGGTCACCAGACTCGAAACGCCAACTCTGATTTTTTTCTTCACAGATGCTGCCCGATGTTCTGAGCTTTTCCAACAACTTCTGTTTTTGCTCCTGATTTACAGCATCCACAGTTCTTTCAGTTTTTATTGAGAATAAAACAGGTTATGGTTTAGGGGGGAAACACTGGAAGGATATTTCATTAGTTTTTGTTCCCAGACTCTATTGTTGCAATGACTTTTTATGACCTGCTATGACTTTCTCCTGGCCATCACATTTCTTCAGTACTTTAGATCATAAGTTACAGGGGCAGAAATAGGCCATTCAGCCCATTGATTCTGCTCTGTCATTCAATGAGATCATGGCTGATCTGATAGTCTTCAGCTCCACTTTCCTGCCCTTCACACCATAACTCTTGATTCCCTTATTGATTAAAATCTCTCTATTGCAGTCTTGCTTATACTCAACAACCGAGCCTCAACAGGTCACTATGCTGAAGAATTCCAGAGATTTACTGCCCTCTGGGAGTTTATATTCTTCCTCTGTCTTATTCTTAGCTTATGCCCTTTGGTTCTAGACTCTTCGACAAGGGGAATAAACCTCACTACACCTACTCTGTCAAGTCCTCAAAGAACCTGCAGTCATACTCCAGTTTCTTCTATTGGTTGGTGAGAAACTCAAAATGGTCAGTTCTCTGATTAAAAAGTCACTGATTTACATGTTAAAAGTCACAGCTTACAACAACTGTTGCAGGAAAGATAAACTGGTTTTCTTCAGGCTTACCGTGAGTTTTGACTGCAGAGAACAGAGAGACGACGCCTGAGCTGGGGAAGAATGGAACTTTTTTTTTTCTCTCTCTCTCTGTAACTTATTCACAGCTCAAAGCTGCTCAGCTACCTGCAAACCAATCACACAGGTGTTGGCAGGCAAAATAAATCTCTTACTGATAACTGACCAGTAGTCCATAGACAAATCAACTTCCTGTTGCCAGAGTTGCCTGTGCATGCCATCCTTACCCAAATCAATTCTTCAATTACTGCTTGTTCAAACAATTGGCATGGGTGGGTGGTTACTTGCTTTCCCATACCCGCAGCCACCCTTTCTAATGCTGTTGTTTAAAACACGTCTTTTTCACTTCAGTTCAAAATTTTGTTTTTGAGAAAGCACAAAATAAAAAGAAAGCCCATACAAGCTGTTAAGAAAGGCCTTAAATCAAACTTAATCTAATAGAACCAAACCCAACACTGGTAATAGTCTATGCATAGTTGACAAAGCTGGATATCAGGTAACGCTGGCTACATACTACCTCTTCCACCCCCAGCTTAATCTAGAAGTTTTTGTTTTACATTGTGTCCCTGCAAATGCAATCCATTTTCCACCTCCAGATAAACTGGGCCTGGTATTCACCACATGCAGGAATGAGGACTGGGCCAGATTCAAGCTATTAACATCAACAGGGAGAGTGGCTCATATCTGATCACCAGATTCTTACTCATCATGAAGAGGCAAAGCTGCTCCCACATTCTCATTTTACCATTTACTCCTTCCAGCCAAAAGACACAGTTTCTGGTTCCTCCAAACCACATCTCAGCACCTTCTTGTCATCTGATTTACCCATGAATGACTAAATGAGATTCAGAACCCCTTATCCTTGGACACCTTCACTGTGCATGTTAACTTCTGAGGCTCAATGTTCATCATTTATAATCAGCTCAGTTTGATCACCCTCCACACTTCTCAACTCAAAGCGTTTTCTTTTAATTCACTCATGGAACAGGGCTGTCCCTGGCTGGGCCAGCATTTATCATTCATCTGTAGTTAACCCTTGAGAAGGTGGTGGTGAGCTGCCTTTTTGCATCGTTGCAGTCCAAGTGCTATAAGTAAATCCACAAAGCCACTTAGGGAGGGAATTCCAGGATTTTGACCCAGCAATGCTGAAGAAATGGCAACATATTTCCAAGTCAGGATGGTGAGGGGCTTGGACAGAAACTTCAGGGGGTGGTGTTCCCATGTATCTGCTGCCCTTGCCCTTCCAGATGGCGGAGGTCATGGGTTTGGCTGTCTAAGGATCTTTGTTGAATTTCTGCAATACATCTTGTAGATCGTACACGCTGCTGCTACTGAGCGTCAGAGGTGGAGGGAGTGGGTGCTTGTGGATGTGGTGCCAATCAAGTGGGCTGCTTTGGCCTGGATGGTGTCAAGCTTCTTGAGCGTTGTTGGAGCTGCACTCATCCAGAAGCCATGTTTAAACCATGTTTCAGTCATTGGTATTTGTAATTATTGCCTTAAGTTATCATTATCATGAATCTGTGTTGTAACCTCTCAAAAGCCAATATATTCTTCCTCTGGTGCAGTGTTCCAGAGAGAAAACAGCAGTCCAGAGGGCTGTGATTAAATTCCATATAAGTCCCAATGCTTCTTGTATTCACTTCTTTGAGGTGATTCTAACATTCCTCAAGTCTTTTGCATCAATTTTGGATGAGATAAGTGTTTGTCTTTTGGATGAGATAAGTGTTTGTGTTTTTTTTAGCTTTCTTTATTTGAGTGTTGACAGAGCACTGTAACTGTAGGGTTAATGTAGCTTCACTAAGGCATTGTACATTTCATGCCAAGAATGCTAACCTCCTATTTGTTTTCATTCAGAGGGACGCTGATGGCTTTACCAACGCATCTCCGTACCCCAAACAAGCCAGAATCTATACCGGAACTGACAGAAAATGCACAACCATCTGTTCTACCCGACAGTATTATTTCCCTTCACACAACATCTTAAAGCATGATTCAATTTTCATCTTTTTACAAACTTGTGGGGACCACTCGATTATTAAAGTCTAATGGAATCACAGCCAAGACCTGATCAAGTTAATTACAATGGAGTGTCTGTTTGGAAAAGAGCTGGTGCAATTGAGATTTCCTGGTACTTTAACCTAAATTCATGATTCGTTCCCAGGGAGTGGCATTGTTAGTTAGGCCAGCATTTATTGCCCCATTCTCCAATTGTCCAGCGGCTTACCTGTGGCCACGTCTTCACCCTAATCCACTGGACACCTCTGGATTCCAAACTTGGACAAGCCAGAGAGGTATCAAACTAAGAAGGGTTTTGCCAGTCAAGGTTTTTTTGAACAATTGCCTCTGTCCAATTGCAGAGAGGGTCTGATGGAATCAATATGGCACCATGGATCCCATGTGACTTCACCTTTTGTGGTTTTAGCTTGCCCTGAGGTGGCACAGTGGTTAGCACTGCTGCCTCATAGTGCCAGGGACCCAGGTTCAATTCCACCCTCAGGTGACTGTCTGTGCAGAGTTTGCACATTCTCTTCATGGGTTTCCACCAGGTGCTCTGGTTTCCTCCTAAAGTCCAAAGATGTGCAGGTTAGATGGATTGGCCATGCTAAATTGTCCCATAGTGCCCAGAGATTAGCAGGCTTGGTAGATTAATGATGAGAAATGTATGGTTACAGGGATAGGGTAGCAGCTTGGGTCTGGTGGGCTGCTCTTTGGAGGATCAGGCTGAATGGCCTGTTTTCCCACTATAAGGATTCTGTGAATTGTCAAGGGCCTTGCTAGGGTCCATGTGGACAGCATTTTTGCCCTGCCCTTGTCTTTGTTATTTCCCCAGGGAACTCAGTCAGGTTCTTGGGGGTCTGGCTTCCCCCAGGCAGAGCTGGTCTGCCTATCACTAGTAGGGTCATGCTTTTCGGGGTTGGGGTAGATCCTGTCGCAAAGGGTCTTCTCCAGTAGTTTCCCTACTGCTGATGTAGGATTGTCCATATTTGCCCTTCTTGAATAGAGTGGGGGAGAGGGCAGTGTTGGCTATTCTCCGGTCCACTGGTGCCTCTCCTGTGACTGGGGAGGATGCAGGGATTTCTGACAAGAAAGAAGCCCCAGCGGTTTTCTCACCTGCCCCTCAGCATTCTGGGAGGGATCCCAGGGACTTGTCTGTCTTGGCTTTTCAGGACACCCAACACCACTTCCTTTTTTATGTTGACATGCCCTAGAGTATGAACATCTCTCTGTTAGAACTCACCATCCAACATAACTTTCTCCTTTGTGGCTGCCAGTGCAGGCTATTCATTGGAAGCTTTGTTCACTTCCTCTGGCTCCACACACAAGTGTGTGCCTGGGTGAGCCTGCCTTTCCCTGGTTGTCCCCTTGCTCCAGTGAAATGCCTTGGGGTTTCTCTTAATGCTGTTTTCTGGGGACATTGCATGGCCACTTTAAGCCCTCCTAATTCCTTGTTTGAGTTCTTTCCAGCTTTCTTTGTATTCTTCTTGTGTCTGTCTTCAGTTTATTAAACCTTACGTATGCCCTTTCCTTTTTGACTAATCTCTCAATTTGTCTTGTCATCCAAGGTTCCTGAATCTTGCCATCCTTATCCTTTGATTTCACAGGAACATGCTGGTCCTGAACACTGATCAAATGACCTTTAAAAGACTCCCCCATGCCAGATGGGAATTTGCCGTCAAACAGCCATCCCCAATCTACATTCCCCAGATCCTGCCTAATATTGTCACAGTTATCCTTCTCCAACTTCATACTTTCACCTGGGACTGCTCTTATCCTTATCCATAAGTAACTTAAAACTTACAGAATTATGGTCACTGTTCCCGAGATGCTCCCCCACTGAAACTTTGATCACTTGACCAGGCTCATCACCCAGTACTAAGTCTAGTATAGCCCCTTCCCTATTTGTACTATGTATAAATTGCTTGAAAAAAACTGTCCTGGACACACATAATAAATTGTCCACAATCTAATCCCTTGGCACTAAGTGAGTCCTAGTCAATCTTGGGAAAGTTAAAATCCCCCACCACAACGAACCTGTTGTTTTTACATTTTCCCATAGTCTGTCCACATATCTATTCCTCGATCACCCGCTGGCTGTTGGGAGGCCTGTAGTACAATCCCATCAAAGTAATTGCACCTTTCCTTTTCCTGAGCTCTACCCATATGACGTTGCTGGATGAACCCTCTAAGGTGTCCTCATTCAGTTCAGCTGTGATATTCTCCCTCATCTCTAATGTAACTTCCCCACCTCTTTTACAACACTCTATCTTGCCTGAAACTTTTAAATCCCGGAACATTAAGCTGCTGGTCTTGTCCCTCTCTCAACCAACTCTCTGTAATAGCTACAATGTTATAGTTGTATGTTTAATCCATGGACCAAGTTCATCTGCCTTACCTCATATTCCTTTCATTAAAACAAACACACCTCAGACCCCTAGTTCTGCCATCTTCAATAATCTTTCCTTGTCTGTTCTTCCTCTTAGTCTTACTGGCCTTAGTCTCTGACTCCTCGTTAGTCATTTACTTGCTGACCTAGTGCTGTGGTTCCCACCTCACTGCGGCACTAGTTTCAACCTTCCAGAGTGGCACTAGCAAACCTCCGTCCCAGGATATTGTTGCCCGTCTAGTTTAAGTGCATCCTGTCCTTCTTTTACAGGTTTCACTATCTCTGCCCCTGAAGACATCCCAATGTTCCACATACCTGAAACCCTCTCTCCCAGCTCTTTAACCACGTATTTAAGTGTATAATCTTTCTGTTCCTAACCTCACTGGAACATGGCACAGGAAGTAATCCCAAGATTATAACCCTAGAGGTCCTACTTTCCTACCTAACTCCTTGAATTTCCTTTGCAGGACCTCATTTCTCTTTCTGCCTACGTCTTTATGGACCACAACCTCTAGCTGCTCACCCTCCCCCTTCAGAATATCCAGTGTTTGCTGGAAGGCATCCTTCACCCTGGCACCGGGCAGGTAACACACAATCTTGGAATCTCACTTGCCTCTCTGTGCCCTGAGTGTAGAGTCCACTATCACTACTGTCTGCCTACACGTCGACCCCTCCTGGTGTACAACAGGGTCAGTGACCTGGCAACTGCTGCTGCCTTCTCCTGAGAGGCGATTTCTCCCGATACTATGCAAAACAGAAATTGCTGGTAAAGCTCAGCAGGTCTGGCAGCATCTGTTTGGGGGGTGGGTTGGTGGAGCTGACGTTTCGGGTCCAGTGACACTTCTTCAGAACTGGTCGCTGGGCCTGAAACGTTGGCTGGGCATTCGCTCTGCAGAAGCTGCCAGACCTGCTGAGTTTTCCCAGCAATTTCTCCTTTTGCTTTGGATTTCCTGTGTTCGCACTTCTTACGTTCTGTTTTGTTCACAAAATGGTATTCCTGTTTGAGAGGGGAAATGGTCAAAGCAGACTGCTTGCTCACACTTAACCATTTTCCTGGTGGCCACCCAATTCATCTCTGCCCGTGTAGACCTTACTGGTATTGCGAGCAGCTCACTGTATGTGCTATCCATGATCTTCTCAAGCTCATGAATGTTCCATAGTGAATCCATCACAGCTCCTGACGCTCCTTGCAGCAAATCAGGAACCGTAGCTGAACACACTCCTGCATACGTGGTCACCATGGAGACTGGAAGTGCCCCTGATTTCCCACCTATCGCAGGAGGAGCATTCTATGGGGCCGAGTTCTCCAACCATCTCAAACCATATCGACTAAGTCAACCTTATCAACTACAGACAATAATTCAGGAAGTGGATTTGGGCAGCGCGGTGGCTTAGTGGTCAGCACTGCCGCCTCACAGCACCAGGGACCTGGATTCGATTCCAGCCTCGGGCAACTGTCTGGATGTAGTTTGCACACTTTCCATGCCTGTCCGGGTTTCCTCTGGATGCTTCAGTTTCCTCCCACAGTCACAATGATGTGCAGGTTAGGTGGATTGGAAATGTTAAATTGACCCATAATATCCAGGGAGGTGCAGGCTAGGAAGATTAGCCATGGGAAATACAAGGTTATAGAGTAGTAGGGAGGATTGGTGTGGACTCAATGGGCCGAATAGCCTGCTTCCACATTGTAGGGATTCTATGAACTTAATACACAACCTTGCCTACTGGCCACCAAACTCAGGTATCTCACTTCTCATTCAAATTTCACTAGATCTTTGATGAGGTGACAGGCAGTGAATGAGAGTAAAATTGTGGATGTTGGACTTTCAGAAAGCGTTTGATATGGTGCCACATGGCAGGTGGTTAGCAAATTAGAAATGGTTGGGATTGATGGGTTGCTTGGCAGCATTCTCAGATTGGAGATGAGTTGGAATTGGTGTTTCCAGGGATCAGTGTTGGGACCCTGATTTATATAAATGAATTGGAGATGGGTGTTGAGGGCAGGATCTCCAAATTTTCAGATGATACTAAGCTAGAAAGAATAGTGAATTGTGAGGATGACAGTGAGAGAGGTTGACAAGTTGGCCAAATGGGCTTATGCCTGACAGATGGGTTTCAGTGTACAGAAATGCAAGGTGATGCATTTTGGCATAAGCAACTCAGAGATAACGCAGACTCAATGGTACAACTTTGAAGAGAGTACAGGAGCAGAGGGTTTATTATATTTTCTTTCTCTCTCTCTCCCTCTCTATAACACCCCTCCTCACATCTGAGGACAAAGCAGTCACTGTCACAAACACTACTGCACATGGATCAAAGCAAGCCGTTCTGCTGTTGGCAGCTGGGGTGACAGAGGAAATGGAAACGATGGAGAGGGATATTCAGAGCATGCAGGAATCTGTGTGCAATACACACCCTTGACTTCTTTGGCCAGAACATTGGATATGGGAGTTGGGAGGTCATGTTGTGGCTGTACAGGCCACTTTTGGAATACCGCATTCAATTCTCGTCTCCCTGTTATAGGAAAAATGTGGGTCAACTCAGAAAGGTTGAGAAAAGATTGAAAAGCATGTTGCCAGGGTTGGAGGGTTTGACTTACAGGGAGACTGAGGCTTTCTTCCCTGGAGCATCGGAGGCTGAAGGGTGACTTTATAGAGGTTTTATAAAATCATGACAGGCATGGATAATGTGAATAGTCAAAGTCTTTTACCTAGGGTGGGAAAATCCAAAAGTAGAGGGCATAGATTTAAGGTGAGAGGGGAAAGATTTAAAAGGGACCTGAGGCACAACGTTTTCACCCAGAGGGTGATGTGTGTATGGAATGAGCTGCCAGAGGAAGTGGTTGATGTTGGTACAATTATAACATTTAAAAGGCGTTTTGATGGGTACATGAACAGGAAGAGTTTAGAGGGATATGGGCCAAATGCTGGCAAGTGGGGCCAGGTCAGATTGGGATGTCCGGTTTGTGCAGATGAGTTGGACCAAAGGGTCTGTGTCCCTGCTGCATGACTCTATGACCTCAGGGTTCACGTGCATAATTCTCTGAGAGACGGGTGGCACGTGGAGGTTAATGATACCAAGACAATTATTTCCTCATTCGCACTGGTTATCTTGTGACGAGCACTCAGAAATACTTCAGTGAAAAACATCTAATCATGTGCCAATGCAAAATTCCTCTATGGTGCAAAAGCTTTTAATCTTCCATCTGGATTGGGGCAATTTGATGCAGTTATTTGTCAATCTTAACAGGGTTATTACAAAGCAAAATCTCATGCAGAAGTGGTTTGATTTGAATTAAAGCAGTTAGTGAAGGTGGAAGTGAGTGTACCTGAACCTCTGAAGCATTTCTGAACCCTGTACATTCCAATCTTATTATCAACCAGGACTGGAGGACTTGTTCCATTCATCGTGACTGTGAAAGGACTATTGATTTCCTTCTCTTACCCCATAATCCTGCAAAATTGTCTCTGTCAGTTTTTTTTTTAACAAGCTCACTTCACAAGATGTAAGAGACTTTGACTCCATTTTGGTTGCAGCATGCCAGAGTAGGTTCACACAAAAAAAAATCTACTCCATTTTACTGCGCAGGCTATTATGGTGCAGCGGTAGTGTCCCTATCTCTGAGCCAGGGGGCCTGGTTTCAAGTCCCAACTGCTCTGAAGTTGTGCCAAAAGATTTACAAACAGATTAATGAGAAAATATCTCTACTCTGCGAGAGGCTCTCATGGTTCAGCAGTAATGTCCGTATCTCTGAGCCATGAGACCTGGGTTCCAGTTCTACCTGCTCCAGAGATTCGTCACAACATTGGTGAACATTGATTAGAAAGATAGTTCACTGTCTGCTCCCAGTATTCTTCAATTCCCTCAGATACTATAAGTCTTCCTGACCAGCCTGAGAAACAATCAACAAGGGAACATCCTCAACCAGAAATTTGGAATAAAAGTTCTAAAGATTCACTCCTTTGAGTGGCCATTTATCCTCAAGTGGTCCTAAACTTTTTTCAAGATGGCAGCACAGTAGCAGTACAACGTGTGGGCTCCTCAGCCTGGATCCCATCTACTCCATCCACTTTACTTTTTTTTTCTATACTTTTAAAATGTTTCCATTTATTGTGGTACCTTAGCTTCTTTTAATGACGTTGGTGGAAGGCAGCTTCTTCGGGCCCAGGCCTAGTGGCTTCCAACGGCACAGAATGGCAGTGTAGGCCTGGCCAGGGAGTCTCCCAGTGTGGCGGTTTCCCAGTGTGGCGGTCTCGTCCAGGAGGGGTGGTCTCGGCCTGGCGTGGAGTCTCGTCCATTGCTTTGGAGGCAGCTTCTGGGTATTCGAGTAGCCTGATGTGAAGGCCTAGTATCTGCGCGAAGGCCTCATCTTTGCTTTGGAAGTGGTTTCAGGGTCTTTCAACAGCCCCGTGCGGAAGTCTAGCCCCGGCATGGAGGTCTTGTTTTGGCATGGCATGGTGGTCTCGGCCTGGTCTTCCAGCATGCCTCAAACCCAGGAGTCATTATTTGAACTGTGACCAACTTTTACTTTTTCTTTCTTCTCATTTATGACTTCTGTCATTAATTTAGGCACCATGGGTATGGTGATTTATAAAATTTCTGACTGTTTTTGTAAAAATACACATGACAATAATTTGCTGTTCTATTCTAAATTATCGAGCCTTATCCTGAGACCGTGTTTTAAAAGCAATGACTCCATTGCACCACCTCCTCCCACCAAAACATTTCCAGTCAGGATTCGGGAATTTACAAATCAGGTACAGACCAAGGGGTTCGGCTCCTAACTCTACCTACGCACCCGTCCCCCACTGACCCTGCACGAAATCTCATTTTGTTCCCCCAAAACCCCTGTATTTGAGGATCAAAAGCTTCAAACTCTGCCTTTCACAGACTGCGGTGCCCTTTTAGAAAGCTTCTTTGTTCCTTGCTCACATCTTTGGAGATGGCTCTCAATCTTTTGCCACTCTCACTATCTCCACTCGACAAGGCTCTTCCTGTCATTCTTACTGATCGCTAATGGGAGCATTAGCATTGGCCTTTGCTGGCGGTTTTCACAGCTCCTTCCCCACTGCCAGCTCAGCACGGTTTGCAAAGTGCTGACACCATCACTGAAGCAATTATTTTTCAAAAGTCAGCTTCCCCCAAGCTCAGCTTAATAACAAAAAACCTCACATGACATTCCCTTGACTGCAAAAACACTTCTGAAGACGAATGAGCTTGAAGAAATCTGTGCTCGACATGACAATCTAAGAGCCCATTCTTGAATAATGTCGGGTTGTTTGCAAGGTTTAAATGCAGCAAGCTGGTGTATTCATTTCTGTCAGTGAAACTGAGCTTCACTTTCTGAAGAGGATGTGAGAAATGGTCCATAATAAATTAGAGGTCGTCTTTTGTTTGGGGAACAAAGCAATCT
This sequence comes from Rhincodon typus, assembly GCF_021869965.1. Lineage (NCBI taxonomy): Eukaryota > Metazoa > Chordata > Chondrichthyes > Orectolobiformes > Rhincodontidae > Rhincodon > Rhincodon typus. Next base: position 5,716,036 of record NC_063378.1, on the reverse strand, counting down.
CTTCAGAGGCTGTAGATGTGGACTGCGGCTGTCGGATATAGCATTTCCCTCTTCCAAAACTACAGACAGAGAAAATTCTGTCTTGTCTGAAAAGGATTCAACTAAAACTCTACCTGCTTCAACTGTCTATACATCTCCCTCACCCTGCCATAGAGTCGAGCAGTTGTACAGCATGGAACCAGACCCTTCGGTCCAACTCATCCATGCCGACCAGATGTCCTAAATGAATCTAGTCCCATTTGCCAGCATTTGGTCCATATCCCTGTAAACCCTTCCTATTCATATACCCATCCAGATGTCTTTTAAATGTTGTAATTGTACCAGCCTCCACCACTTCCTCTGGCAACTTATTCCATACACGCACCACGCTTTGTGTGAAAAAGTTGCCCCTCACTTCCGTTATAAATCTTTCCCCTCTCACCTTAAACCTATGCCCTCTAGTTTTGGACTCCCCATCCCTGGGAAAAAGACCTTGCCTATTCACCTTATCCATGCCCCTCACAGGGCTGTGGTGGTGAGTGTCAGTTGTTTGGAGATCATTGCCAGGAGGTGTCAGTCATTTACAGGATTTATCTTGTACTTCCCTCGTGTGCAAGTAGTTCAGCGATCACTGCTGCGCTGATTAGTTTATTGATTTAGATTCCTCTCCCAATCCCAGCAAGCCCCCCCACCCAACACTTAGGAGAGTTCAGATGGAGCATAGCATCTCTTCCCAGCCAAAACCAAAGTGGGGTGAACTCCTTTGGCACTGAGCTGTTTATATCTGCCCCAGTCTGCTTTGCAGTATCTAATAATATGGCCAGCATGAATCGCCCTTTTGTGACTTTGATCAAATGGGCTGCAGAGTGGGAGACAGAATTTAATTTAGATAAATATGAACAAATGTGAGGTGTTGCATCTTGGTATGGCAAATCAGGACAGGACTTAATGGTAATGTCCTGGGGAGTGTTGCTGAACAAAGAGACCTTGGGGTGCAGGTTCGTAATTCCTTGAAAATGGAGTCGCAGGTGGATAGGGTAGTGAAGACAGTGTTTGGTGCACTTGCCTTTATTAGTCAGTGCATTGAGTGTAGGAGTTGGGATGCCATATTGTGGCTGTACAGGACATTGGTTAGGCCACTTTTTGAATACTGCATTCAATTCTAGTCATACTGCTGCAGGAAAGATGTGGTGAAACTTGAAAGGGTTCATAAAAAATTTACAAAGATATTGTGGGACTCAGAGGGTTTGAGTTATAGGGACAGGCTGAATAAGCTGGGGCTGTTTTCCTTGCAGCATCAGAGACTGAGGGGTGACCTTATAGAGGTTTATAAAATTATGAGGGGCATGGATAGGGTGAATAGCTAAGGTCTTTTTCCCAGAGTAGGGGAGTCCAAAACCAGAGGGCATAGGTTTAGGGTGAGAGGGGTAAGATTTAAAAGGGAACTGAAGGGCAACTTTTTCACACAGAGGGTGGTGCATGTGTAGAACGAGCTGCCAGAGGAAGTAGTGGAGGCTGATACAACATTTAAAAGGCACCTGGATGGGTACATGAATAGGAGGTGTTCAGAGGGATATGGGTCAAATGGGAAACAAAATTAGAAATTACTAGAAAAGCTCAACAAGTGTTGGCAGCATATGTGAAAAGAAATCACAGTTAACATTTCAGGTTGAGTGACCCTTCCTCAGAAGGTCAAATGGGACCAGCTTAATTTAGAATATGTTTTCCGCATGGACAAGTCGGACTGAAGGGTCTGTTTTCGTTCTGTGCAACTCTCTATGACTGGTGCCCATGGTCAGTATCCACGGCCCCTCGATGTTCCTCAGCTTAGTTGCAGCCACTCTCCTGGTCATCCAACCCATCTGCATTCACTGTAAAGTTCCTCTGACTGGCTGAGATGGCCTGCCAACATGCCCTCTCCTCCAGTGTAATTCTGCCTGACTTGGTTAAGGCTCGCAATTGGCAGTTGGACATCTGAATGGGGCACTGGGGCAGCGACTAGCCAGCACAATTGCTCGGTGCCAATCCCTGAGAGTGAAGGGAGGGACGCAGGGGCTGGATTGCAGAGTACATCCAGAACAATAATGCAGGACCTCGACTTGACCTTGTGGCACTCTCACAGGAATTACCCTGCAAACTCTCAGAGGATGTTTGTCAATAGCAGCACAGGATCTGCTCATTGACTGCAGCCACGATCAAGTACATGGAGTACATTTCCCACACTCACATTTCCCCTCTCTCTCTCTCTCTCTCACACACCGCGCTTCTTCTGAAAGGCACATTATAAACAGGTAGCCCTCCAGGCCTCAACCCAGCAAGACAGGGCTTCCAATTCAATCCATTTAACTCTTTTAGCACATTTTAGCACTGAACTGACAGAGCAGGCCATTCCGACATGGGGCGCACTCTCTCACTTCTGAGTCAAACAGTACTGGGCTCAAGTCTGCAGCCAAACCTCAGAGCTGGTGTTTCAGTGCCATGGTTAAGGAAGTGCTGCACTGAAAGAAAAAAGGGAGTTCACTCCAGCGTCCGAGCCAAAATTTTTGGAACTAATGCTGGAAAAACTGTACCATGACTTGGTCATCATCACATCCAACACTTATAGAACGTAGACCATAGAACATTACAGCGCAGTACAGGCCCTTCGGCCCTCGATGTTGCGCCGACCTGAGAAACCAATCTGAAGCCCATCTAACCTACACTATTCCATTATCATCCATATGTTTATCCAATGACCATATACATGCCCTTAAAGTTGGCGAGTCTACTACTTTTGCAGGCAGGGCATTCCACGCCCTTACTACTCTCTGAGTAAAGTACCTACCTCTGACATCTGTCCTATATCTATCACCCCTCAATTTAAAGCTATGTCCCCTCGTGCTAGCCATCACCATCCGAGGAAAAAGGCTCCCACTGTCCACCCTATCTAATCCTCTGATCATCTTGTATGTCTCTATTAAGTCACCTCTTAACCTTCTTCTCTCTAACGAAAACAGCCTCAAGTCCCTCAGCCTTTCCTCATAAGACCTTCCCTCCATACCAGGCAACATCCTGGTAAATCTCCTCTGCACCCTTTCCAATGCTTCCACATCCTTCCTATAATGC
>NC_063378.1:5518830-5712552 GCF_021869965.1 Rhincodon typus | reverse complement strand
TAGGCCCGAAACGTCAGCCTTCCTGCTCCTAAGATGCTGCTTGGCCTGCTGTGTTCATCCAGCTCTACACCTTGTTATCTGGGATGAGTGGAGGACAGTTTTGCACTGAGTTTTGATTTTGTTTTATTCTTTCACAGAATGAGGACGTTGCTGGCCAGGCAGCATTTTTTGTCCATTCCTAATTGTCCAGAGGGCAGCTAAGAGTCAGCCGCGTTGCTGTGGGTCTGGAAACACATGCAGTCCCCAGACCGGATAAGGATGGCAGTTTCCTTCCCTAAACGGCATTAGTGAACCAGATGGGTTTTTCCCAACAATCATTGAGGGACATCAGTAGACTCTTAATTCCAGATTTTTAAAAAATTGAATTCAAATTCCACCATGGGGGGATTCAAATCCAGGTTTCCAGAACATTATCGGGGTCTATGGATTAACAGACCAGCGATAATACCACTAGGCCATTGCCTCCCTGTAGTATTCAATTAACATGTTAGATCTTATTGTATGAATAAAAGAAATAGTGCCACACTGCCAAGTTTGAAGACATGGGAGAAATAGTGCTGGAAATTCCAGATTTAAAAAAAAGTGCTGGAGATGCTTAGCTGATCAGGCAGATTATGTGGAAACTGAAACTAATGTTACATGCCTGTGACCTTTTATTGCAATGGGTACAATACTCATTGCTGTAAAGATAAGGGCTGCGGCTTGGAGAATGATCCTGGCTCATCACTGCTCCCTCCAGAGGTTTTTCACCTGCTTTCAAAACCAAGACTTTATTTCTTCACTACAGAGCACGGTGTAAATACTCTGTCCTGCTTTCTTCATTGAAACACGTGAGACTGACCCCTTTTCCAACATATCCTTACCAAAATTCTTCCCACAGTGTGTTCTACTGCAGAATTCTGGTCCCGAGTTTTGTAACTATCCATGCCAAATCTATCAATGCATTGTCAACAAATTTGTGTCATTCCAGGTACTCTTCCACCAACTCAGCTCCAATGCCTCCTAGTCCTGAGAAATATGTACCCTCCCCATGCATCAGGAGGGTACCTGACCCAGGAATGTGACTAGAGTAAGCCTGTTACAACCTGCTCGTAATCAATGACCTACTGAACTTGCCAACACTGCAAGTTACCTCCTATAACCCCACAGCAAGCAGGAACAGTTGAGGATCTACAACAGGAAGATTGACAATTTAAAACAGACACCAAGACCACTCTGTGGACACTCAACATTAGTGCAATCAACAGAAAGCCACAAAAAGAACTGTAAAGAAAAGTAAGATAGAACATGAGAAAAAACTAGCGCAGAATATAAAGAGAGATAGCAAAAGTTTCTATAAATATATAAAACGAAAAAGAGTGGCTAAAGTAAACGTTGGCCCTTTAGAGGATGAGAAGGGGAATTTAGTTATGGGATATGATGAAATGGCCGAGGCATTGAACAGGTATTTTGTATCGGTCTTCACAGTGGAGGACACTAATAACATGCCAGTAATTGACAAAGAGACGAAGGTAGGTGAGGAACTGGAAACAATCATTATTACAGAAGAGGTAGTGTTGGGCAAGCTAATGGAGCTAAGAATTGATAAGTCTCCTGGCCCTGATGGAATGCGTCCCAGGGTACTAAAAGAGATGGTGGGAGAAATAGCAGGTGCACTGGCAGTAATTTTCCAAAATTCGCTGGACTCTGGGGCAGTCCTAGCAGATTGGAAAACAGCAAATGTGACGTCACTGTTTAAAAAGGGAAGTAGACAAAAGATGGGGAATTATAGACCGGTTAGCTTAACCTCTGTAGTGGGGAAGATGCTTGAGTCTGTTATCAAGGAAGAAATAGCAAGGCATGTTGATAGAAATTATTCCATTGGGCAGACGCAGCATGGGTTCATGAAGGGCAGGTCATGCTTGACAAATCTTTTGGAATTCTATGAAGACATTACGAGCAAGGTGGACAATGGGGACCCAGTGGATGTGGTGTACCTAGATTTCCAAAAGGCCTTCGACAGGGTGCCGCACAAGAGGCTACTGCATAAGAAAAGGATGCTGGCATTAAGGGTAAAGTATTAGCATGGATAGAGGATTGGTTGACTAACAGGAAGCAAAGAGTGAGGATAAATGAGTGCTATTCCAGCTGGCAGTCAGTGACTAGTGGCGTGCCTCAGGGATTAGTGTTGGGACCGCAATTATTTACAATTTATATAGATGATTTGGATTTGGATATGGGGACCACGTGTAGGGTGTCAAAGTTTGCAGATGACACTAAGATGAGTGGCAGAGCAAAGTGTGCAGAGGACTGTGAAACTTTGCAGAGGAACATAGATACATTGAGTGAGTGGGCAAAGGTCTGGCAGATGGAATACAATGTAAATAAATGTGAAGTCAACATTTTGGTAGGAGTAATAGTAAAAAGGATTATTACTTGAATGGTAAAAAGTTGCAGCATGCTGCTATGCAGAGGGACCTGGGTGTCCTTGTGCATGAATCACAGAAGGTAGGTCTGCAGGTATAACAAGTAATTAGGAAGGCAAATGGAATTTTGTCCTTCATTGCTAAAGGGATTGAGATTAAAAGCAGAGAGGTTATGTTGCAGCTGTACAAAGTGCTGGTGAGGCCACACCTGGAGTACTGTGTGCAGTTTTGGTCTCCTTAATTGAGAAAGGATGTACTGGCACTGGAGGGGGTGCAAAGGAGGTTCACTAGGTTGATTCCGGAGTTGAGGGGGTTGGCTTGTGAGGAGAGACTGAGTAGATTGGGATTATATTCATTGGAATTCAGAAGGTTGAGGGGGGATGTTATAGAAGCATATAAAATTATGAAGGGAATAGATAAGATAGAAGTAGAGAGGATGTTTCCACTGGCAGGTGAAGCTAGGACAAGAGGGCATAGCCTCAAGATTAGAGGGAGCAGATTTAGGACTGAATTGAGAAGGAACTTCTTCACCCAGAGGGTTGTTAATCTATGGAATTCCTTGCCCAGTGAAGTAGTTGACGCTACTTCAGTAAACATTTTTAAAGATAAGGTAGATATTTTTTTGAACAATAAAGGAATTAAGGGATACGGTGAGAACGCGGGTAAGCGGATCTGAGTCCACGAAAAGATCAGCCATGATCTTATTGAATGGCGGAGCAGGCTCGAAGGGCTGGACGGCCTACTCCTGGTCCTAGTTCTTATGTTCTTATGTTCTCAATCACAATGGCAAACAAGGTGCAGTCTGAACTATGACTGCCATTGGTGAGGAGGATGCGCAGAATAAAATTAGACAAATTAGCCTTATTCTTCTTGGAGCAGAGAAGATTAAGTACTGACCTTATTGATGTGTTCATTGTTTATGAAAAGCTTTGACAGATTAAAGGAGGATGCTTCTAGTTGATATGTCAGTAATTACGGGTCACAATTTCAAGATTGTCAGCAAGAGAGCTAAGAATGAGATAAGGAGAATTTTCTTTGTTAAGAGAGTTGTTAGGATTTGGAATCTGCTGCCTGGGAGAGCAGTGGAGATGGATTCCATACAAGTTTTCAAAAGAGAGGAGGATATATATTTGAAAGTGATGAATTTAAAGGGTTGCAGGGATGGAGCTGGAGAATGGGACTAACTGGGTAGCTCTTTCAGGAGCCGGTACAGACACGATGTGCCAAATGGCCTCCTTCTGTTCCGGAAAATTCTATGATTCTAACTTGAAGTCAAATTTCAAGAAATTCACCTGACCACTGACTTGTTTCTGTGACGAAAAATGTGTTATTGAGTCATAGAGTTGTACAGTGCAGAAACAGACCCTTCAGCCCAACTCGCCCATGCTGACCAGATATCCGAAATTAATCTAGTCACATTTGTCAGCATTTGGCCCATATCCCTCTAAACCCTTACTATTCACATACCCATCAAGATGCCTTTTAAATGTTGTAATTGTACCAGCCTCCACCACTTCCTCTGGAGCTCATTTCATACACGCAACTACCCTCTGTACGAAAAAGTTGCCCTTTAGGTCCCTTTTATATCTTTCCCTTCTCACCTCAAAAATATGCCCTTTAGTTGTGGACTACCGCACCCTGGGAAAAGACTTTGTCTATTTACCCTATCCATGCCGCTCATGTTTTTATAAAACCTCTATAAGCTCACCCCTCAGCCTCTGACACTCCAGGGAAAATAGCCCCTGTCTATTCATCTCTCCCTGTAGCTCAAACTCTCCAGCCCCCGGCAACATCCTTGAAAATTGTTCTGAATCCTTTCACGTTTAATAACCTCTTTCCTCTAGCAGGGACCAGAATTGAATGCAGTATTCCAAAAGTGTTCAATAAATAATGAGACAAACTAGCCCCAGTTCCACTCTGCCCTAACCCCCGATTCTGCCCCCTTCTCTAGATCCTCTCCCAGCTTCACCCTTGCTCTCTCCAAGACGCTCCTCGATTATGCTATACTTTCTGCACTAAATTCCTGACAGCTCAGTCTCACTACCTGAACATTACGCTTGTCAACCTTGTGACGGCTTGGTTCTCCTTAGGATGCTGCCGCCCTTCTTATTGAAACAATTACTTGCGGTTATAAAACACCATCAACATCATAAACCATCCCAAATCCCAATCCGTCCTCAAAGAAAATCACTTCATCCGTTCACTGTGAAAACTATCACCCCAAGCCCATTCATTCTCAGGATGTGGGTATCACTGGCTGGGCCCAGCATTTATTGCCCACTCCTGACTGCCATTTGAGAAGGTGGTGGTGAGCTGCTGTCTTGAACCGCTGTAGTCTGTGTGTTGTAGGTAGACCCACAATGCCCTTAGGGGTAATTCTATGATTTCGACTGAGTGCCACTGAAGGAACCACAATATATTTCCAAGTCAGGACGGTGAGTGGCTTGGAGTTAGTGGTGTTCCCATGTATCTGCTGCCCTGGTCCTTCTGGATGGTATGGTCGTGAGTTTGGGCGGTGCTGTTTAGGTAAATTTCTACAATGCATCTGATAGACACACTGCCGCTACTGAGCATCAGTGGTGCAGGAAGTGGATGTTCGTGGATGAGGTACCAATGAAGTGGGTTGCTTTGTCCTGGATGGTGTCAGGCTTCTTGTGTTTTATTGGAGCTACACCAATCCAGGCAACTGAGGAGTATTCTAACTTGTACCTTGTGGACAGGTTTTGGGGAGTCAGGAGGTAAGTTACTCACTGCAGGACTTCCTACCTCTGACTAGCTCTTATAGACACAGTATTTGAGTGGCTAGTCAGTGGTATTCCCTGAATAGTTGAAGATTCAGTGATGGTAATGCTATTGAATGTCAAAGGGTTAGAATCTGTCTTTTTGGAGATCCCAGACACCCTGTGAGAGGCAAGGGAGCAGTTTGCAGTGGCCCTGACATTAATTCTTGAATCCTTTCTGAATGCAGGGCAGGGTCCCAGAGGACAGGAGGACAGACAATAGGGATACTATTGTTCAAGAAGGATTCTAGGGACAAACCAGGGAATTATCAACTAGTTAGTCTAACATCAGTGGTCAGATAACTGTTAGAAAAAATTTTTGAGGGACAAAGTTCAGCTCCAATTGGAGAGGCAAGGATAGTCAGCATGGCTTTCTCAGGGTGAAATTATGTCTGACAGCTGGCACATTGCTTCAATAGTTAGCACTGCTGCCTCACAGCGCCAGGGACCCGGGTTTGATTCCAACCTCGGGCGACTGTCTGTGTGGAGTTTGCACATTCTCCCCGTGTCTGCGTAGGTTTCCTCCGGGTGTTCCAGTTTCCTCCCACAGTCCAAATATGTGCTGGTTAGGTGGATTGGCCATGCTAAATTGCCCGTAGTGTTAAGGGTTGTGCAGGCTAGGTGGGTCAGCCACGGGAAAAGCACTGTTACAATGGATAGGATGGGTCTGGGTGGGATGCTGTTCAGTGGCTTGGTGTGGACTCGATGGGCTGAATGGCCTGATCCGCACTGAGGGATTCTATGATTGATTCAATGAGTGAGGATTGGCTTTTACACGGAAGTGATTGATGTGTGAGTAAGTGTAGTGGAGTTGATGTAGTGTCCTGCACTTTGGTCTTGCATGGGACACTGGTCAAGAAGGTAAGAACCCATGGGATCCCAGAAAGTTTGGCAAAGTGGATATTAAATTGACTTAGTGTCAAGAGGCAGAGCGTGATCGTAAAAGGGCAATTTTGTGACTAGAAGTCTATGTCCATTGGCAGACCACTGGGTTCAGTTTGGGCTGATCCAGCCAAGATTGTGGATGATTTGGTCGGTAGGTTTACAGATGACGCAAAATTTGGTGGTGTGGTAAACAGTGAGAAAGAAAACATTAGACTACAGGACTACACATGTGGGTTGATCAGATAGACTAATAGCAATTGGAATTTACTCCTGAAAAGTATAAGGGCTTAATTTGTGGAGTTATAAGATAGCAGTGCGTCATTGTTTATGTGCAGCTACAGTCTAACTATTTGTAGTAAACAGTAATTTCTGTTAAGTTCAGAAAACTGGTCCATGTTTTCTGTCAACCTGGGTCTGAAAGACAGAGAAATTGGTGATTTTTCCTTAATTTAAACTCTGTGATGAGTAGGGAACTTGATTTCCAACATGCTGCTCCAATGAGGGGAAGCAGAAGTTGCAGAAATGGTCATAAGAAATTCCACAAGGAATCTGGAGGAAAGGAAAATCCACAGATGGAAAAGGTTGTTGTTGTTGTTTGTAGGGAACAAACGGGAGGATGGCAAAATAATAAAGGAGAAAGGCTAGAACCAGAAAGTGATATGAAGAAAATTGATTGCTTCCATTATTATATGACTAGGCATACTAAAGCAAACTGTTGGAAGTTAAATAGGAGACCCATTGCATTTGTACAAATGTCTAAGTAATGTTTTTTTTTGCAAAAATATACTTTATTTGCAAAAATCATTTACATACACAGTTACTAAAGCTGTTTAGTTCTGTACAGTCTTTGTATATGGGCCATAAACAATCGTTGTGGTTTGACTTTCTCTACTGTTAACAACAAACTCAAAAACATTTCTTAATTATGTAACGTACAATATATATGTATTTAGGGCACTGGGGACTGTCTGCACAGACCCATTGTTCTTTGGCAGAAAGACCTTAGATGGTGGTCTTTCCGCACTGTGCCTTGATGGCAGCTGCCCCAAGAATTTTTTTTAATTTCAAAAATATACCTTATTCATTAAAAAAAAGTCTTTGTATATATATGCACAGTCACAAATACAGTTCAGTTCTGTAGAGTAGCTTATGAAGGAAACAAGCAAACATTGGGATTTGACTGTATCCAAACAAACCAAAAGCATGTTACTTGAACCAGACTCTATTTACATGCATTTGAGGCACAGGGAGGGTCTGATAATTGAATAGACCCCCATTTAACTTCAGCAGAAAGACCTTAAATGATAGTCTGTTCCTGCTGCACCTTGGCAGCAGATGTCCCAAGCTTTAGTGTATCCCTCAGTGCGTAGTCCGGGACCTTGGAATGTGCCGGTCTGCAACACTCAGTCAAGGTCAACCCCTTTTTCTGGAAGACCAACAAAGTTTGGGTAGACAAATTCTCCAATGGCCCCCCAGGTGCTGTTGATATTTGTGTCGGTGTGCATCCCAGGGAACAGATCACAGAGCACAGAGTCCTGCTTCACGGAGCTTCTCAGGATGACCTTGACAAAAACCACTGCATCTTTCTCCCGACTTCCTTTGTAAAGGCACATTCCAGCAGGCAATGTGTGACAGTCTCAAACACCCACAGCCACATCGAGGGCACCGTGCGGTGGCACAGAGAGTCCGGGCAGACACGAAGGATTTCACAGGGAGTGCCCTTCTCACCACCAGCCAAGCGATGCCTTGGTGCTTGTTGGAAGGTTCTGGTGATGAGGCAATCTGCCAAATGACTTTGACAGTCTGCTCAGGGAACCACGTGACAGGATCCACCCCCTCCTTTTCCCTCAGGGTCTCGAGAATATTACATGCTGACCACTCCTGGGTGGACTTGTAGTCAAAGTTGTTTCCTTTTGCAAATTTCTCTATGAAGGAAAGATCCAACTACTTGGAGTGTCCTGCAGCAGTGAGGTGAGTCCCATCCTTCACAACATTGGGGTTAGGTAGAACCTCTGTAGTGACACTTGGTGTTTGCGTACCGAGGGCCTATGTACAGCTTGATGCAGCCGCATACAAAGATATCCGTTAGGATGAGGGCAGTGTTGGGTACGTTCTTCCCTGCCACCTTATCCAGAGTTTTGTACATGGAGTCCTTGCAGACACGGTTCATCTTAGTCCTCCAGATGAAGTGGCTCAGGTGATTCCAAAGGCGCAGTTTCTGGGAATGGGCCAGAACTGCATCATGTACAATAACAGAGAGAGTACCTCACACCTGATGACCAGGTTTTTGCCTACAATGGAGAGGGAGCGTTGCTCCCAAAAGCCCAGTTTCTGCCTCACTGTGGTAATACGCTCCTCCCAAGATTTTGTGCATGCCCCAGCCCCTCCAAACCATATTCCCAGCACCTTCAGGTAATCTGTCCTGATAGTGAAGGGGTTAAATGATCGGTCGGACCAGTTCCCAAAGAAATGGCCTCACTCTTGCCTCGATTTACCTTGGCTCCCATGAGTCTGCGCACTGACAACAGATCCGAGCAGAAAACATCATCCATGTACAGGGGGGCTTTGATCCACAGGCCTCTGCTGCCTGGAATAGTCACCCCTCTCAGGATCACATCCTTCCTGATGGACTCAGCAAAAGGCTCCACACAACACAGCAACAAGTGTTAGGTTGGAAGCTGAAGTCCAGGACAAACAGGGTAGTTATCTCTGGATTACTACCAGTGCGACGTGATAACGAGGTAAGAAATAGGGAGAGAGTGGAGCTAAACACGTGGCTACAGGGCTGGTGTAGAAGGGAGGGCTTCCATTATGTGGATAATTGGAGCACATTCTGGGGAAGGTGGGACCTGTACAGTAAGGACGGGTTGCACCTGAACTGGAAGGGCACAAATATCCTGAGAGGGAGGTTTGCTGGAGCTGTACGGGATGGTTTAAACTAGTTTGGCAGTGGGTGGGGAACCGGATTTATTATTCAGAGGATGAGGTTTTTGGCCTTCCAACAGACACAACAGGGAGTGGGGTGGTTTATAAAGAAATGCGGTCGATGGAGCGTAATTGCGGACACCGAGATGGTTTGAGGTGTGTATACTTCAATGCAAGAAGTATCAGAAATAAAGCGGATGAACTTAAAGCATGGGTCGGTACTTGGAACTACGATGTTGTGGCCATTACAGAAATTTGGGTAACTCAGGGACAGGGATGGTTGTTGGAAGTTCCAGGATTTAGATGCTTTAAAAGAAATAGGGAGGTGGAGAAAGAGGCGGGGGAGTGGCATTGCTAATCAGGGCTAGTATAGCAGCTACTGAAAGGCAGTTCGAGAATGATATGTCTACAGAGTCAGTTTGGGTTGAGGTCAGGAACAAGAAAGGAGCAGTCACTTTGTTGGGGGTTTTTCACAGACCCCCTAATAGTTGCAGAGAAGTGGAGGAGCCGATTGGGAGGCAGATACTGGAAAGGTGCAGAAGTCACAGAGTTGTAGTCATGGGTGACTTCAACTTTCCAAATATTGATTGGAAACAGTTTAGTTGTAATAGTTTAGATGAAGCAGATTTTGTCCAGTGCATCCAGGAAGGATTCCTAACACAGTGTGTAGAGAGACCAACACGAGGAGAGGCCACTTTGGATTTGGTGCTTGGCAACGAACTGGGCCAAGTGTTGGACCTGTTGGTAGGAGAGCATTTTGGCGGTAGTGATCATAAGTCTGTTTCATGGATAAGGATAGGTACGTACGCCAGGGTAAAGTTTATAATTGGGGGAAGGGAAGAACTGGGTAACATAAATTGGGAACAGATGCTGTCAAGGAAGAGCACCACAGAAATGTGGAGATTGTTTAAGGAATGCATGTGCTCAAAATGTTTGTCCCTAGCAGGCAGAGAAGATGCGGTCAAGTGAGGGAGCCATGGTTCTCGAGAGAGGTCGAACAACTGGTTAAGAGGAAGAAGGAGGCTTATGTAAGGTTTAGGAAAAGAGGAATGGAAAAGGCTCTAGAGGGATACGAGTTAGCCAGGGAGGAGCTGAAGAAAGGCCTTAGGAGAGCTATAAGGGGGCATGAGAAAACCTTGGCAGACAGGATCAAGGAAAACTCCAAGGCTTTTTTCATGTATGCGCCGAACAAGAGAATGACCAGAGAAAGGGTAGGGCCGATCAAGGTTTGTAAAGGGAATTTGTGCACAGAGCCTAAAGAGATAAGAGAGGTCCTTTATGAATACTTTTCTTCAGTATTCACAACTGAGAGGGACCTAGTTGTAGAGGAGTGAAACGTTGTGAAACAGGCAGGTAGGCTAGAGGAGGTTGATGTCATTAAGAAGATGTGCTAGGAATTCTGAGGAAGTTGAAGATAGATAAGTCCCCCGGGCCTGATGGGATTTATCCAAGGATTCTGTGGGAAGCGAGGGACGAGATCGCAGGGCCTTTGGCGATGATCTTTTCGTCCTCACTGTCCACGGGTATAGTGCTGGAAGATTGGAAAGAGGAAAACGTCATTCCCTTGTTCAAAAAAGGGAACAGGGATAACCCCAGAAATTACAGACCAGTTAGTCTTATGTCAGTGGTGGGCAAATTATTGGAAAGGGCACTGAGAGACAGGATTTATGATTACTTGGAAAGGCACAGTTTGATTCGTGATAGCACAGATTTGTTAGGGGTAGATCGTGCCTCGTAAACCTTATTGAATTCTTTGAAGAGATGACCAAACACGTTGATGAAGGTGGAGCAGTGGATGTGGTATACATGGATTTAAGTAAGGCATTTGTTAAGGTACCCCATAGTAGGCTCATGCAGAAGGTAAGGAGGCATGGGATAGGGGGAAATGTGACAGATTGGATTCAGAATTGGCTGATCCTTAGAAGACAAAGGGTGGTAGTGGAGGAAAATATTCAACATGGTGCTCAGTTACGAGTGGTGTATCACAAGGATCTGTTCTGGGTCCTCTTCTATTTGTGATTTTTGTAAATGATTTGGATGAAGGAGTGGAAGGGTGGATTAGCAAGTTCGCGGACGATACGAAGGTGGGTCATGTTGTGGACAGTGCGGAAGGCTGTTCTAGTTTACAAAGGGACATTGATAGAATGCAGAGCTGGGCTGAGAAGTGGCAGATGGAGTTTAACCCTGAAAAGTGTGAGGTGATTCATTTTGGAAGGACAAACTTGAGAGCAGAATACAGGGTTAATGGAAAGATTCTTGGCAGTGTGGAGGAGCAGAGGGATCTTGGGGTTCATGTTCAAAGTTCCCTGAATGCTGCCACCCAGGTGGATAGAGTTGTTAAAAAGGCGTATGGTGTGTTAGCTTTCATTAATAGAGGGATTGGGTTCAAGAAGTTATGCTCCAGCTATACAAAAGCCTGCTTCGGCCACATCTGGAGTATTGTGTCCAGTTCTGGTCACCTCATTACAGGAAAGATGTGGAAGCGTTGGAAAAGGTGCAGAGGAGATTTACCAGGATGTTGCCTGGAATGGAGGGAAGGTCTTATGAGGAAAGGTTGAGAGAGCTAGGGCTTTTCTCTTTAGAACGACGAAGGATGAGAGGTGACTTGATAGAGGTGTACAAAATGATCAGAGGTACAGATAGCGTAGACAGCCAGAGAATTTTTCCTAGGGTAGATGTAGCTTTTATGAGGGGACATAGTTTTAAAGTGAAAGGAGGTAGATATTGGGGAGACGTCAGAGGTACGTTCGTTACTCAGGGAGTGGTAGGGGTGTGGAATGCATTGCCGGAGAGGGTAGTGGAGTTGGCCTCATTAGGGGCATTTAAGCAGCTATTAGATAAGCATATGGATGATAGCATAAGGTAGCGGTGGAGGTTAAATAGACCTTAGGTTTCGGGTAAAAGTTCGGCACAACATCGTGGGCCAAAGGGCCTGCACTGTGCTGTACTGTTCTATGTTCTATGTTCTGTGTTCAAAATGAATGCTTTGTAATTTCACAAATATACTTTATTCAAAAAAATCTTGATATACATACGTAGTCACGAAAGCAGTTCTGTTCTGTGGAGTAGCATATGGAGAAACAAACAAACATTGGAGTTTGAATCTATCCAACAAACAAGCCCAAGGCATTATCACATATATTTGAGGCATGGGGGTGGGGTGTCGTAAAGTCATACAGCACGGTAACAGACCCTTTGGTCCAACAAGTCCATGTCAACCACAATCCCAAACTAAACTAGACCCACCTGCCTGCACTTGGCTCATATCCCTTCAAACATTCATCCAAATGTCTTTTAAACGTTGTAACTGTACCCACATCCACCACTTCCTCTGGCAGTTCATTCCACACATGAACCAATCTCTTGTGGAAAAAAAGGCCCCTCACGTTTTTTTAAAATCTTGCTCCTCTCACCTTAAAATATGCCCCCTAGTCTCGAAATCCCCCATCCTAGGGAATAGACACCCGCCACTCGCCTTATCTAAATCCCTTGTGATCTTATAAAGCTCTATAAGGTAAACCTCAACCTCCTATGCTCCACTGAAAAAAGTCCCAGCCTATCCAGCCTCTCCTTATAACCCAAGCCCTCCATTCCCGGCAACATCCTGGTAAATCTTTTATGAATCCTCTCATGCTTGATAATATCCTTCCTATAACTAAGTGACCAGAACTGGACACAGTACTCCAGAACAGGCCTCACCTGTATAAACTCAAACATAGTGTCCTAACTCCTAAACTCAAAGGTCTGAGCAATGAAGGCAAGCCTGCTAAACACCCTTGTTCCTCCAGCTCCACACTGTATTGTGTATTCCTCCAACTCCACATTGTATTGACCCTCCCTCTCATCCCCGCCTCCTTAACCTGACACAACCCGTCCATCTTCTCTACCACCTATCTGCCCCACCCTTCCCACTGATCAATCCTCACTATCTCCACCTGCATCCACCTATCATCATCCCATCTACCTTCCCCCCAGCCCCACCCCTCCACCCTCTCTTCCCCCTTCTCCAGTCTTGATGAAGGGTCCCAACCCAAAACATCGACTCTCCTGCTCCTCTGATGCTGCCTGGCCTGCTGTGTACCTCCAGCTCCACACTGTGTTGACTCAACTCCAGCATCTGCAGTTCTTGCTATCTCCTTAACCACCCTGCCTACCTGTGACGCAAACTTCAAAGAATTGTGTACCTGAAACACTAATTCCGACTGTTCTATAACACGACCCAAGGCCCTGCTTTCAATTGTACAAGTCCTACCCTTGTTTGTTTTAGCAAAATGCAACACCTCACATTGATCCAAATTAAACTCCATCTGCCACCCCTCAGCCCATTGACCCAAATGATCAATATCTTTTTTGCAATCTTAGATAACCTTTTTCACTGCCCGCTATATGTCCGAAGAGCGTGTGAGAGTTGTGTGAGTGATAGTTAGTGTGCAAGTCTGTGAGAGTATCTTGTGTGAGAGTCTGTGAGACTGTGTGAGAGAAGAGGGACAGAGTGTGTGAGTATCAGCAGCGTGTGATTGTGGGTAATTTTGCATGTGTAGTGCATGTGTGAGAGAGTGTGGATGTGCAGGTGTTGGACTGGGGTGGGCTAAGTCAGAAGTCACATGAAACAAGGTTATAGCCAACTGGTTTATTTGAAATCACAAGCTTTTGGAGCGCTGCGCCTTTGTTGAGTGAAGAGTGTGAGAGAGAAGAGGGACAGTACGAGGTCATGTGTGAGTGTGTGAGGGAGTGTGTAAAAGTGTGAGAGAGTGTGAGAGCCTGTGACAGTCTGTGAGAGGAGGGAGAGAGTGTGTGTGTCTGCAATTGCAAGTAATTTTGTGGATGTGCGTGTGTGAGAGTGTGTAAGTGCATATATAAATGTTTGTGTGCCTGAGAATGTATGTATGCGAGAGAAGAGGGAGAGCGTGTGAGCGTGTCTGTGAGTGTGTGTGTCTGTGAGAGAGAGGGGAGAAAGAGTTAGGAATTACATCATGGGATCATTGACACTCAAACAGTACACTCAGATGGGCACACACAGACCACACAGACACCGCCTCTTTCGCTCACACACAGATATGCTCACAGTCAGAAACTCAATCGTACACACACACACCCTCACACACACGCACACACACAGAAATAAAGCCATTTTAGTCATGACACATGAGCTACTGGACTATCCAAACTGACACAGTCTGTGTGAAATCCCCACATTCTTCACAGTCCTGTGTCAGGATCGGGGGTTGGTTAAGGGGCAGGCATGTGATCAATGTTTTAAATTTTCAAACACAACTGAGAGATCCAACAAGGGAATAAGAAATCAAAGTTTGAAAGTCAAGATTGAAATGGCTGTAATGAGCACAGGACAGGAAGAGATGAGGACAAAAACAGGAAGAAACAGAGAGAGAGAGTTATATCTGGGAGTCACACTGACAGCAGGAAAATCCTGAGAAAGAACCTCAGTAAATATCTCCACAATCTGCCCAGTTCTGTGTGAGTCAAGGGTTTAGGATCAGTGAATCTTAGGGGCTAGTGTGGGACCGATGTTTAATTTTTTTTCAAACTGCATTGATATAAGTAACAAGGCTTGAAAAGATTTTAAAAAGCAAGGAACAGTCAAGTTTTGTTGTCCTAGAATTAACCTCTCAATGGTCAGGGAGATTCAACGATGAGAAACATTGAGATGTGTCAGAGATTCCAGTGGTGAGACTGCAAACCCCCTCACCACAAATAAATCTGGACAAGAAGGTGTCAGATTCATTCTCAAATCTTGTTCTTTTGAACGAAAGAACATCTCTCCCTCTCTGGTTGAGATTGTGTGCGCGCGTGTGTGTGAATGTGTGTGTCTGTGTGTGTGTGTCTGTGTGTGTTTGTATGTGTGTGTGTGACTGTGTGTGTGTGAGACTGTGTGTGTGTATGTGTGTGTGTGTGTGTGAGACTGTGTGTCTGTGTGTGTATATGTGTGTGTGTGTGTGTGTGTGTGTGAGAGAGAGAGAGATGTCCTATCACTTGTTTGTATTTCCATGTTGTTGTGCTGCTATGCGACATGTTGAGGGTTTGAAAGGAGGTGCTACAGATTAACCTGGGCTCTTGCTGTGTAATTTTGCTTCCAAATGTTTTTGATCCCCCTCCACCCCACCCCTCCAGAACTAATCCTTTTCTCTTTTTATCCCAAGGACACTGCAACGTCAAGATCTGAAATGTTTGGGGGGCCCAAAGGACAATTTCTGAGAGGAGGGCAGACAGCGGCCTGAGGCCTGTTTGACAGGCTGCACCCCATGTGGCTCACATCAGTGGTGTCTGTTGAATATATTGTCAAAAGTAAGTGCTTTAGTCTTTTTAGAAATCACACAACACCTGGTTATAGTCCAACAGGCTACTTTGAAAACACAAGTTTTCAGAGCCTCAATCCTTCGCCTGAATAAAGACTGAGGCTCCGAAAGCTTGTATTTTCAAATAAACCTGTTGGATTATGACCCAGTGTCATGTGATTTCTGACCTTGTCCACCCCAGTCCGACGCTGGCACCTCCACATCTGAGTCTTTTTCAACAGAGCAAGAGCAGACCACAAGATTCGGTATGACAGACAGAGATCAAAGATGGGAGAGAGTGATGGAGAGGGATCAGAGATGGGGAGAGAGAGAGCTCAGAGATGGGGAGAGAGAGAGAGAGAGCTCAAAGATGGGGAGAGACAAAAAAAGAGAGCGAGATCTGAGATGGGTAGAGAGAGACAGAGAGCAGAGATAAAGAGAGAGATATGAAGAGAGAGAGAGGGTAGAGATGGAGGGGGAGAGAGAGGGTAGAGGAAAGAGAAAGGGAGGAGTGGGTGAGGTGTTGTGAATTTGTCGCACAGCAGGACTGTTCCTCTCTGTTGTCCCAGATCTAGAATTGAACACTTAACAAGCATCAGGGAGACACAATCGGTCTGCTGTCGCACCACTGCTTGTGGGATCTTGCTGTGCGTAAACCAGCTACAGCATGTCCCACATTGCAAGAAGTGCCCGGTTTCAAAAACACAGTTTACAGAGGCTGGGATTTTAGATTTTCCGTCTGTCTCTCTGTCTCTGTCCATCTTCTTCTCTCCACCACTTCCTCAGTCTGTGTGCACAGGAGAGAGACACACAGAGAGAGAGAGAGAGAGAGACAGAGAGAGTGAAACAGAGAGAGAGAGAGAAAGAAACAGACAGAGACAGAGAGAGAAACACAGAAAGAGAAAGCTGGAAAAGTGAGAAAGCAGGAGAATTCGAAGGGTGGGCGCGGTGGGGAGACAGAGAGGTGGGGGGGAAGGGGAGAGAGAGAGGCGTTTGAGATTATTAGTTTCTGGAGTTCCAGCAAACAGTTAACACTTCCGCAGTATCGCAGAGGAGAAAAGAATCAGATTATTGTGCCGGCTGTTGCTATTGTTACTGGTGGGATCTTGCTTTGCAACAATTGCAGCAATGCCATGGTTGCGGTCACTGAGAGTTTTAATTAGCTAACTCATGTTTTATGATGATTTTGAAAGAGTCTAGCAGGAAAACTCAACCTGTAACTAATACATTCCTGAGAGATTGTCAGTGTCCCAATGAGAGAGGAACCCTTGACAGTGTATCGTGGTAGCAGCTACTCCAAGAACCTTTTTGTATACTTCAAAAATGTACTTTATTCATAAAAGATATCTTCTTATATATATCTAGTCACAAATGCATTTCGGTTCTGTACAGTAGCGTGTCAAGGAAACAAACACCTATTGGCGTTTGACTCCATCGAAACAAACTAAAGGCATCTCTTACTTCTGCAAGACAACATTTACATGTATTTGAGGCACCGGGAGGGCCCAATAACTGAACGGACCACAATCTAACTTCGGCAAGAAGACCTCAGACAGTGGTCTTTCCCCACTGTACCTTGGCAGCAGGTGCCCCAAGCTTTAGTGTGTCCTTCTGCACATAGTCCTCATCCTTGGAATGTGCCAGTCTGTAACACCCGGTCAGGATCAACTACTTGTTCTGGAAGACCAACAAGGTCCGGGCAGACCAAAAAGCATCTCTCACCGAGTTGATTGTTCCTGCAGGCGCAGTCAATGTTTGTCTCGGTGTGCGTCCCGGGGAACAGACCGTAGAGCATGAGGTTATGAGCCGTGGAGCTCTTCAGGATGAACCTCAACACAAACAACTGCATCTTCCTCCTGAATATTCAGAAAATGGAGCCTTAGGAAAGGAATTGGCTATTAAAACAAAAGCAACAGTTCAGGTGGAGGATGTCCTGTGGACACCTATTTGGAAGAGAGTGGGTTGGTTAGCTCAGTTGGCTGGAAAGCCAGTTTGCGATGTAACATGATTCCAACAGCATGGATTCATTTCTGCATCCACTGACGTTACCGTGACAGTGTCTCCTTCTTATACATGCCCTTCCCCTGAGGTGTGGCAACGCTCTGGTTAAAACACTACCAATCATCTCTCTCCAGGGGTTCCAGAGGATTATGGTGACTTTACCTCCTTCTTAAGGAAGGGCAAGATAACTCAGGGCAGTCAAGAAAATTCTTCCTCGGTTATTCATGAAGAACATCAAATCATTAGAGCAACAGAACGTATTAATTCATAGGGAGAGATAATTCTGTGTGCTCTCAATCAAAGAATAATCCAATAATAAGATTGAGAGACATTGGAGTAAGTCAGTTGCTGATAGTGCAGATCAGACAATTTGTCTTCCAGAGACATGAATGCAGAAGGAAATATTAGTTGAGGGGAAGTATACATGGAGTTTATAATCCAGTCCTACTATACAGAGCTGGATTAAGCTGGCCTAGTAAGGGCAGAGACCCAGTGTGGAAAGGAATGAGCTGGAGGTTGTTGATATTTAATGGAATTACCTAACCACAATCGACATCCTAGGGGTTACTACTGACCAGAAACTGAACTGGACTAACCATATAAATACTGTGCCTACAAAAACAGGTCAGAGGCTGAGAAATCTGCAGCCTGTAATTCACCTTCTGACTCCTGAAAGCCTTGTCCACTGTCTAGAAGACACAGGTCAAGAGTGTGATGGAATACTCCCTGCTTGCCTGGATGAGTGCAGCTCCAACAACACTCAAGAAGCTAGACACCATCCAGGGCAAAGCAGCCCACTGGATTGGCACCATATCCACAAATATCCATTCCCTCCACCACTGATGCTCAGTAGTAGCAGTGTGTACCATCTACAAGATGCAAAAATTCACCAAGGCTCCTTAGACAGCTTCCATTACTTTACTGGTGCTTGACACTAGACTGATAGGCTGGTAATTAGTGGTGGGTTGGATTTGTCCTGCTTTTTGTGTACAGGACATACCTGGGCAATTTTCTATTTTGCCGGGTAGATGACCGTGGTAACTGTACTGGAAGAGCTTGGCTAGGGGTGCAGTAATTTCTGGAGCACGAGTTTTCAGTACTATTGGTAGAATATTGTAAGGGCTCATAGCCATTGCGTTCAGTGTCTTCAGCCATTTCTTATTACATGCAGGGGTAGGCCATTCAGGCCGTCAAGCCTGTTCCATCATTCAATGAGATCGTGGCATATACTGCTGTTGACCCATATTCCTTACAACGTTTATTTACCAAAATTATATTTATCTTATTTAATACTAACAATTGATCCAGGATCCATTGCCATTTGTGGAAGAGAGTTCCAAACATCTCCCACCCTTTGTGTGTAGAAGTGCTTCTCTGAACATTTTGGCCCTAACTCTCAGACTCTGCTTCCTAGTCTAGAATCCCCAACCTGTGGAAATAACTTATCTTTATCTACTCTATCTTTTCCTGTTAATATTCATTCATAGAAGTATTCACAGAAGCCCTATAGTGTGGAAACAGGCCCTTCAGCCCAACAAGTCCACACCGACCCTCAGAGCACCCCACCTAGACCCATCCCCCTATAACCCACCTAATCTACACAATCCCCGAACACTATGGACAATTTAGCATGGCCAACTCACCTAGCCTGCACATGTTTGGACTGTGGGTGGAAACTAGAGCACCCGGAAGAAACCCATGCAGACACAGGGAGAATGTGCAAACTCCACAGAGATAGTCGCCCGAAGGTGGAATCGAACCCAGGTCCTGGCGCTGTGAGGCTAACCACTGAGCCAACGTACCTATCTTGAAGGTTTTGATCAGATCATCCCTTAACTTTCTAAATTCTGGAGGAAACAGGCCTAATTTCTCTAATCTCTCCTCATAACTTAACCCCTGGAGTCCAGGTCTCATTCTTGTAAACCTACTTGTGCTCCCTCCAAGGCCAATATATCCTTCCTAAGGTGTGGTACCCAGATCTGCTCACAGTACGCCAAGTGGGGTCTAACGAGGGTTTTGTTTAACTGCAACATAATTTCGGCATCCTTGTACTCCAGTCCTATAGACGTAAAGGCCAGCATTCTATTAGCATTTTCTCACCTGTCCGTAGCATTTTAAAGACCTCTGCACCTGAACCCTCAAGCCTCTTGGGACAACCACTGGGTTTAACTTCACACCATCTAGAAAGTACCCTGATCTATCCCTTTTTGGTCCAAAATGGATATCCTCACACTTGCTTACACCGAACTCCTTCTGCCAAAGTTTTGCCCATTTGCCCAGTCGATCAGTATCCCTATGTAATTTTATGTTATCATCTACACTGTCTGTAGTGCTGCCTAACTTTGTGTCATATACATGTATGGGTGAGAGATTGCAGCATTACCAAGCAGAGGGAGCTTGTTGAAGGTGAGCAGGCGTTTTTCTGTGTCTGTGTCTGTGTATGTGTATGTGTCTGAGTGAGTGTCTGTGTGTGTGTGTGAGAGAGAGTGTCTCTATGTGTGTATGTGTGTGTGTATCCATGAGTGCGTACGTATGTGTGTGTGTGTGTGTGTGTGTGTGTGTGTGTGTGTGTGGGGCGCGCGCATGCACATGTTGGTGTGCATGTCTCTGAGCGCATAAGTACGTGTGTGTGTGTACATGCGTGTATGTGTGTTTGAGAGTATGTGTGTCTGTCTGTGAGAGCATGTGTCTGTGAATGCATATGTGCGTGTCTGTGAGTGTGTGTAGGTTTGTATGTGTGTGTGCCTGTGAATGCAAGTGTGTGTGTGTCTTGTGTGCACCTGTGTGTGTGCGCTCGCATCTGTGAGTGCGTATGTGCCTGAGGGTGTGTGTGTCTATCAGTATGAGAGTTTCTGTCTGTGAGTGTGTGATTGTGTGTGTATTTGTGTGTGTGTGTCTGTGTGTATATGTCTGTGAATGTGTGTTTGTCAGTGTGCGTGTCTGTGAGTACATGTGTGTGTTGTGTGATTCTGACTATCTCCAGCAGAGGGAGATTGCTGAGTCTTTGTGTGTGTGCGTGTGTGTGTGTGTTTCTCTGTGTGATTATCACTGCAATTGATATTCATGGTTCCCGCCCTCCTGTATGGACCAGAACCACGGACCATGTACAACAGGCCCCTCAAATCCCTGGAGAAAGTTATCACCAACACTGCCTTCGCAAAATCCTTAAATCCGCTGGCAGGATAGGTGCACCCACTAAAATAACTACACAGAGGCCAGTATCCCTTCACCAAATCACCCTTTATTTACATGTATGCAGTACATGACACTGACTGAGCTAGCTCAGAGCCGGCTGCTAGAGTGAACAGAAGCCCTCACACTCTTGTTTATATCTATCAGCCAGGGCTCCCTGATTGGACCAGGTTAGACCCAATCAGGGAACTCGTTTTCTATGAGAGCCGTCTGGCTGACGTCGCTCCATTCACTACATCCCTCCCCTTTTATGTCCTGGGACTAGGCCCGTTCTCTTTCCATAACGTTTTTTGGAGCGTTTTCACACCAAGTCCGGTTCCTCCGACTCTACCTCAGATACTGGCAGAGTGTCTTAGAAGAAATTTATCTTCTTTAGCGTTGAAGCTGCAACATCTTCTATGTCCATCTCGTGCGTCTTTGACGGGCGAACCCATGGGTTCGGATAGCCTTGCCGGATGTTCTGAGGGGCCGGGTATGTTTTGCTCCTGCACCGTTTGCAAGATTGCAGCTTTCATGTGGTCCGCAAGCTTGTTCAGGATCAACTCACCTACCCAAACTTTGTTTGTCATGGGATCTGACCTTGCATCTTACCCATGCAGGACCATTCCCATGGCTTCAACACCAAAGTTCATCCCCTTAAGAGAACTGTCTCTCTCGCTCAGAGGAATCTTGCGTCCAGCGTTGGTGTTCCTGCTGCTGTTTTACCCTTCCCCCCCTAGGCCTGGAAACTTCAGATTTAACCTGGTGCAGAGTCTCCTCCCCATGAGAAATTCTGCTGGAGCTACCCCTGTAGTTGCTTGAGGGGTGGTCCGATAATCAAATAGGAACCAGGTGTCAGGTGAAGCTGCAGGTTGTTTCTTTAGGCCTGCCTTCAAAGTTTAGACTGCTCTTTCCACCAGACTATTGGACGATGGATGGTATGGAGCTGTCCTTCCATGCTGAATACCATTTGACTTCAGAAAATGTTCGAATCCCTGCTGGTAAATGATGGCCCGTCGTCTGTGACCAGCACCTCCGAGAGTCTGTACATTGCAGAAGATGCTCGCAAATTTCAATTGTCATCCCTGTGTTTGACGAATGAACTCTATGCATGTCCAACCACTTTGAATGGACGTCCACAATGACTGAAAACACTGAGCCCATGAAAAGACTGGCATAGTTGATGCGTAACGGAGTCCAGGGTTTACCCGGCCATTCCCATGAATGTGGGGGAGCTCCTGGCAGTAATTTTTGTCCTTGTTGGCACTCTGGGCACTGCTGGCGCTATCAGCATCCAGTCCTGGCCACCAGACATAACTTCTTGCCAACATCTACGTTTTGGAAACCCCTGGATGACTCTGGCGGAGTTCAGCCAGTATCTTGGGACTACCACTCCTGCTCCCCCCATCATAATGTGCCTTCCTCAGTGGAGATCTGGTCTTGCCAGGTCCAGGAAGGTTTCAGTTCTGGTTGTGATGGTCCTTTGGTTTCCCCCATCACCACCAGCTGTTTTAGTTTTGCCAGGATGGGATCTTTCTGTGTTCACAGTCAGACATTGTCAGCGGTGACCAGAAAGTTTAAAACCAGAATGGGCTCTTCCAGTGAGGGCGCCACCAACGGTGTATCTGCTCCACCTGGGGCAGGGTTTGCAGTTCCAGGATTGGATTATTCACACGCTCAACCCACAACCACCCCACCCCCAGAGGAGAATCACCCAAAACGCTGAGAAATTGACAATGGAGAAAATTTTATCGAGGAACTTGCTGCCTGAGAGAGAGAGTATGTGTGTGTGTGTGCATTCGTGTGCTTTTGATTTTGATTTCTTTATTTTCTTTTCACGTGTACCAAAATGCAGTGAAAAGCTTTGTTTATGGGCATTACAGGCAGATCACAGCAAGCAAAGGATGTACAGATCAAAAAACTTAGAGGCATACAGGTCACATTGCACATTACATTATTCAAGGCTGGAGTCCATTTCAACAGTCCAATAAAGGCTGGAAAGAATGTGCAGCTGTATGCTTCTGTGTATAAGTGTGTGTGTTTGTGTGAGTGTGTATGTGACTGTGTGTGTGTGTGTGTGTGTCTGTGTGTGTGCACGCGTGTGTATGTGTTCAACTGTGTCTGTGTGTCCTTGAGTGTGCAACTGTGTGTGCACTTCAGTGTACAAGTGTGTGTGTTCGTATGAGTGTACATGTGACTGTGTCCTTGCGCGTGTGTGTGCAACTGTGTGTGTGCCTCAGTGTACAAGTGTTGTGTCTGCGTGGGTGTGTAGAAGACTATGATTGTGTGTGTGTGTGCGCGCGCAACTATATATGAGAGTTTGTGTATGTTTGTGTGTGTGTGCAACTGTATGTGAGTGTGTGTGCGCAACTGTGTACGTGTGCTTGAGTAAGCAAGTGTATGGATGTGTATATGTGAAAGAAAAAAGAGAGATGGGGCAGGGAGGGGTCATTTAGCTCAGTTGACTGCATGCTTGGCACATGATGCTAACAGCATGCGTTCGATTCTCACAATGGCTGAGGTTACCATGAAGGACTCTCCTTCAGGTTAAACCAACGACAGCTGTCTCTCTCTAATGAGAGAGCAGCCCCATAGTGAGAGAGACTGTGTCTGTGTGATTATGACTGCAGAGTGGTGGGAATGATCACTGACCTCTTTAGCAAAAGGGTTGCCCTCTTCTGCTAAATTGTATCCACTGGAAACAATGAATGTTGGGCACAGGACTGACGGAATGACTTTGCTGAAGGTGGGATTAAGCTCTTTCTCAGTCAGCCCAGTCACAGTACTCCGAATGGCTGCAACTTTGCTGTGTTGCTAGCTTGGCCGTGTTTCCCAGCCTGTGCCTCACTGGGTGACCAATCGTAGGGAGTGACCACCTTTCGATATCCTTCCCTTGTGTTCGTCAGCAGGGAAAAAATGCACAGGGCCTGAGCTGATCAAGGAACTGCCAAACAAAACTTAAAAAGCTTGAGAAAGCAGCTCTCAGTGGAACATAAGCCAGATTCCTCCCCACCACCTCCCCCCCACAGTTGTATTGTATGTATCAGCTGAAGTATGTGCTATGTTGAGATTCATGAGTTAAAATATTCCAGCAAATAGAAAACAGAACAAAAATGAGGCCAGCAGCCAAGGAATGTTTCTGTGTTTTGACTGGTTATTTATGTATTCCCCTTCTGGCTGTTTTAATATTTTTAACCACTGTTCACAGGCTGTTCAGTCAGAGGTGGGCTAATGATGCAGGGGTGTGGTCGTCGTATTTAGTCCCACACACCATCACTGCTTTCTCAAATCGCCAACATCAACAAACAAAATTTTGTGAAAGGAAGTGACAGATTTGCAACAGCCGCGAAGTTTCCTGCCTTTTTTGGGAGTTGCTCAGGCTGCCTGCAGTCTGTTTCATCTGAGATAAGAGCCCAGCTCTTTTGGATAGGGACCAACTCTTCTGGTTGCGTAGCGTATGTCCTCGTTTGCTGTTTCTATCACCGAGCCACAGCAAAGAGGGAGAGTCTGGAGTGAAGACCTGAGACAAACCGTTCTATCAAGATGAGAGGCTTTGGAGTGCCCTTGTTTGCCTGCGCTGTCATTTTCTCTTCAGGTGAGAGTTAACTTTCCACGTGCGTGAGGGATGTTCCATCTCCTTGAAACGTGCATTTTGATTTTCACCCTTTTCCTGCACGATACGTTCTTCAAAGAACTTGCACGAGCATGTTTTAATTTGTGCGAACAAGTGCCATTAAAAATTCACCTTTTCTTTTCTCCTGACTGCATGTTACAATCCCACGTTGTTGCAATTCATATTTACATGCATGCTCACGATGCCAAAGTTATGGACCAAGTGCCGGAAAATGAAATTAGAATAGTTAGGTCACATATAAACAGGATGGTTAAAAAGGTGTTTAACCTGCTTGCCTTCATTGCTCAGTCCTTTGAGTGTAGGAGTTGCAATATGATGTTGAGATTGTATGAGACATCGGTGAGGCCTCTTCTGGTTGCCCAGTTATAGGAAAGATGTTATTAAGCTGGAGAGGGTTCAGAAGAGATTTACCAGGATGTTGCCAGGTATGGAAGGTTTGGGTTATAAAGAAAGGTTCGATAGGCTGGGACTTTTCTCACTGGAGCATAGGATGATGAAGTTTATAAAATAATGAGGGTTATAGATAGTGTTAATGGTAGTTTTCTTTTCCCTGGAATGGGGGTTTCAAGACTAGGGGACACATTTTTAAGGTGAGAGGAGAGAGAATTATAAAAGGCATGAGGGCCAATTTTTTTGCGCAGAGGGTAGTTCGTGTGTGGAATGAACTTCCAAAGGAAGTGGTGGATGCAGATATAACATTTAAAAGACATTTGGATAAGTACATGAATAGGAACGATTTAGAGGGATATGGGCCAGGAGCATGTACGTAGGACCAGTTTAGTTTGGGATTATGGTCAGCATGGACTGAAGGATGTATTTCCATGCTGTATGACTCTACAACTCTATGAGGTTGGTTTTGTTTTAGGTGGACTGAAGGGCTATTCTTTTGTGCTGTAGACTTTAGGACCCTATGGTGAGTGTTTCAGTAGAAGAGTCAGACTGGACTTGAAATGTTAACTCTGTACCTCTCTCAAAAGCTGCCAGACTTGCTGAGATTCTCCAGTGTTCCCTGTTTATTTCAGATGTGAGCTTTGTTTATTTGCAAGAGTTCTTGAAGTTGTTGTGAATGCACTTTAGAGACACTGTATCAAGAAAAGTTGAATTCTATTTGCAACTTCCTGCGTTTTCAATTTAAAATGTTTTGCCCTCAGCTTGACATGCAATGTATGCTGTCAATACTAAGAGTATTGTAATTGTATTGAGATGTCTAAGAGTAGGTTATAGAGTCAAAGAGTCATACAGCATAGAAACAGATTCTTCAGTCCAACCAGTCAATGACAACCAGAATCCCAAACTAAACTAGTACCGCCTGCCTGTTCCTGGCCCATATCCCTCCAAACCTTTCCTATTCTTGTACTTACCTAAATGTCTTTTAAATGTTGTAACTGAGCCTGCATCCATCACTTCCTCAGGAAGTTCATTCCACATGTGAGCCACCCTTGTGTAAAAAATTTGCCCCTCATTTTTTTAAAACCTCTCTCCTTTCACCTTCAAAATATGCACCCTAGTCTTGAAATGACCCATCCTAGGGAACAGACACCTACCATTAACCCTATCTATACCCCTCATGATTTTATAAACCTCTATAAGATCGCACCCTCAACATCCTATGTTCCAGTGAAAAAAGATCCAGCCTATCCAGCCTTTCTTTATAATTCAAACCTTCCATATATTGGCAATACTAAGAGTATTGTGATTGTATTAAGATGTCTAAGAGTAGAACATAGAGTCGTATAGCATGGAAACAGACCCTTCGGTCCAACCAATCCACGCTGAACATAATCCCAAACTAAAATAGTCCCACATGCTTGCGCTTGGCTCATATCCCTCTAAACATTTCTTATTCATGTGCTTAACGAAATGTCTGTTAAACATTGTAACTCTACCCACATTCACCACTTCCTCTGGAAGTTGGTTCCACACGCAAATCGCGCTCTGTGTAAAAGCGTTGCCCTTCATGTCTTTTTTAAATCTTTCTCCTATCACCTTAAAAATATACCCCCGTAGTCTTGAAATCCCCCACCCTAGGGATAGACATCTGCCATTCACCTTATCTGCACCACCTACCATTTTATAAACCTGTAGAAGGTCACCTCTCAACCTCCTACGCTCAAGTGAGAAAAGTTCCAGCCTCTCCCTATAACTCAAACCCTCCATTCTCGGCAACATCCTGGTAAATCTTTTCTGAGCCCTCTCTAGCTTAACAATACAACAGGATGACCAACATGCTGTGAGAAAATAAGGTAAATTGTGTTGCACTTTCGATGATATTCAAGTAGAAATCTTTTTGCAATGTGCTTTTACAGATGTTCTAAATGAAGTTTGATTTTGGGTCAGAAACAGTTTTGATCCTTCACAAGTAGTGCCCCTCTCTCAACAGTTAGTTATTTTTCTCTCCTTCCAGTTAACTCACAGATCATTACCATCTTCGATGGTTGGCAGGAGGCTGACGCAGCTATAGGATCCCAAATTCTGCTCAGGTTGGAAACATCTTCAGAGTTGAGAAGCGGTAGCTGGAGGTTTAACTGTTCGGATGTGGCTCTCTGGATCGGTAATACCACAGATATCAGCAATGACTATTCAGATCGGGCAGAGTTATCCACTAATGGGACCCTCACGTTGAAATCACTAACGGCCAACGACAGTGGAGATTACTTCATTACCGTGAACCCAGTCATCTCAAACATCTCAATAATGTCAAGCATCGTGCTAAACGTGATTGGTAAGTCAAGATGATACATGCAATTATTCTAAAACAGTTGAGTGTTTCAATTTTAGTTTCCTATCATGGGTGTGATATCTCTTTGTGGGGCAATGGTGGTGTTGTCACTGGGCTAGTAATCCAGTATGGGGCCCGCCAAGGCAACTTAAATTTCCTTAATAAAATCTGGAATGTAGACCTAGTCTCAGCAATCGTGATTGTGAAATGATTGTCCAGTGTAGGACATGCCCATATGGTGGTTCAGTGGTTAGCACTGCAGCCTCACTGTGCCAGGGATCCAGGTTCAATTCCAGCCTCGGGCGACTGCCTGTGTGGGGTTTGCACATTCTCCCCGTGTCTGTGTGGATTTCTTCTCGGTGCTCATTTTTCTGCCACAGTCCAAAGATGTGCAGGTTACGTGGAACACTAACCCTCTGAAAAGCATCCTGCCCAGGCCCAGGCCCAGTCCCCTTCCCTACCCCTGTAACCCCGTGTACCCCATGGCTATTCCACCTAACCTGCACAGTTTAGGACTGTGGGAGGAAACCAGAGCATCCAGAAGAACCCACACAGACATGGGAGAACATTCAAACTCCACACAGACAGTCAGTCGAGGGTGGAATCAAACTTGGGTCCCTGGTACTGTGAGGCAGCATTGTTAACCACTGAGCCACTGTGCTGCCCATAGATTAGTTATGGTAAATGTGGGGAGAGAGTGGGATGCTGTTCGGCGGGTCAATACAGATAAAATAGACTGACTGACCACTATCTGCACAATAAGGATTCACTAATATCCTTTAGGGAAATAAATCTGCCATCCTTTCCTGATCCAGTCCACGTGTGACTCCAAACCTGCAGCAATATAGTTGACTTCCAACTGCCCTCTGAAATGGCCTGGCAAGCCACACCATTTGGAGGGCAATTAAGGACGGGCAACAACTTCTGGCTTTGCCAGTGACACCCACAGGAGAGAGTACAAACAGAACAGCATGTACAATGTTGTGAACATAAAGGTAACCATTTCTAAACGAAAGAAAGTCTAAGAGAAATAAAACTAAAAATTAAACATAAATAAGGGGGAGGTGATGGCCTAGTGGTACAGGCTGGGCTGTTAATCCAGAGACCCATGGGGAACCAGGTTTGAATTCCGCCATGGCAAATTTTGAATTCAACAAAAATCTGGAATTAAGGATCTAATGATAACTGATTTGATTGTCGGAAAAGCTGATCTGATTACACTAATGTCCTTCAGGGATGGAAGTAGCCATTCTTGCCTGGCCTGGCCTGGCCTACATGTGACTCCAGACCCACACAGCAATGTGGCTGACTCTTAACTGCCCTCTGGGCAATTAGGGATGGGCAATAAATACCGTTCTGGCCAGCAATATGAATTTTAAAAATACTGTGTCGGTGGCCTGCCTTCGCAAAATCAGGATGAAATGATTGGATTTCAGGCCGTCTTGCTGAGAAACATGGGTAGCACCAACGGTTAAAAGCTGGAATCAAAGAAATGTGTTGTTTGTTAAGTGTGCCAGCTGCACTGATATATCAGCCAGCAATTTAAGAAATACTGCTTCAGCCTCAGTTCGAGGATTGTGTTGTGTACGACATTTTAGGAAGAATATCCATGCTTTGCAGAGGATGCAGAGTTGATAGGAGGTATTTTGGCACAGAGGGTAGCATCTCTACCTCTGGGTCTGAAGCCCCAGGTCCCATCCCACCTCAGGACTTGACGACTCGAGGGCAGCACGGTAGCTCAGTGGTTAGCACCGCAGCCTCGCAGCACCAGGGACAGGGGTTTGATTCCACCCTCGGGCGACTGTCTGCGTGGAGTTTGCACTTTCTCCCCGTGCCTTCGTGGGTTTCCTCCAGGTGCTCTGGTTTCCTCCCACAGTCCAAAGATGTGCAGGCTAGGTGGATTGGTCTTGCTAAATTGCCTGTAGTGTTTAGGGATGTGTAGATTAGGGGGATGGGTCTGGGTGGGATGCTGCGAGGGTCGGTGTGAGCTTGTTGGGCCGAAGGGATTCTATGAAACTATATCTATCTATGACTGTAGAAAGACAGATCGTTATGTGACCAAGCAAGTTCATCATTGATCAGTAAACGGCTCCGAGATGCCTATGTTTCCTCTGGAATTTTGAAGGTTAAGGGATGATCTGATTGAAGCCTTCAAGATGTTAACAGAATAAGACAGGGTAGATGAAGATAAACTATTTCCACTGATTGGAGATTCTACAACAAGGGAGTAAAGTCTGAAAATTAGAGCCAGAGCATCCAGGAGAGATGTTTGGAAGCACTTTCACACACAAAGGGTGGAACCTCTCTGCAATAAAAGTCAGTTGATGCTAGTTGTTACTTTTAAAACTGAGATAGGGCATCTTTTGTTGAGCAACGGGATATGGGCTAAAGGCACGTGTATGGTGTTAGGCCACAGATCAGTCATGATCTCATTGAATGGTGGGACAGGTTTGAGGGGCTGAGTGGCCCACATCTGGTGGGCAGCAAGGGCAGGGGAGATTCCTGAGCAGGCAGGACTGTGGCCAGTTGCAACCATAACAGTTTAATGCTCATTAAAACACTCCTTGTCTAAGTTCTTGGCTCCCTATTTCTGACAGACTACTTTGTATATACACACCCGACATGTTTGACTGTATGTGTGAGTTTGGACGGATGTGTGTTTGTGTGTGAGTATACATGTGTGTGTGTTTGGATGTGTGTGTGTCTGTTTGAGTGGGTGTGTGTATGTGTGTGAGTGTGCACGTGTGTGTTTGGATTTATGTGTGTTTGGGTGTGTGTGTAAGTCTTTTTGAGTGGGTGTGCATGTATTTGGCTGAATGTGTGTTTAGGTGTGTGTGTTTGGATGTGTGATTGATTTTGGGTATATGTATGTGCATGTGTGTTTCTTTATGTATGTGGGTGTGGATGTGTGTGAGAGTATGTGTGTTTGTGAGTGTGCGTGCGTATGTACTCCTGTATGTGTGTGGGTGCAAGTGAATTTGGGTGTGTTTCAGAGTGTGTGTGTATGCGTGGGGGGTGGTGGTGTTTGTGAGTGTTGTGTGTGTGTGTGTTTGTGTGTGCGTGTGTGTGTGTGTGAGTATGAGTGTCGGGTGTGCTGTGGTATGTGTGGGTGTGTGGGTGTGTGTGGGGTGTGGTGTTTGTGTGTGTGTGTGTGTGTGTGTGTGCGTTTAGAGAGAGACGAGTGTAGTTGTCCTCCATGGAGCAGAGAAGGGCTAGGAATAAAATTCTACATCACAAGGAATTCAATTCAGTAAACAAGTGAGGCACATTTTCCGCTGGCAGCTTTGTCGATAACGAGACAGTGTGGATTAAAACTTTCCAAAAGAAGCCGTTGTTGGGGGTGGGTGGGGAAGTGAGAGAGAGGAGACCTCTGGACAGAGGTTTCATTTATCTTCCAGAGTACACTGCCTGAATCATACATTTGGAAAAGAATCAAATGCATACATGTAAAGAAAAAAGTTAGGTGTCTATAGGAAAAAGCAGAACTGTGCTAGTCATTATGTAGGTAAACGTAACGGTTAGTGCAGGCTTTTTGTGGTATGAATATTCTAGCTTGTGAAACTTGACAACTACGCAGTAAGAGAGGGCCTTAAGGTTAGACACCTTTCCCTCTTGATGGCATATAACATTCTAAAATCCTATGATAGGCAAAATATAATGGCAGAAGGAGAGAATATTACACCAACATGTATAGCACAGGATAAATTTCAGAATAAAGAACTATTTGTTTGCAACTTTAACAAAAACAGAAATTGCTGGAGAAACTGAGCAGGGCTGGTAGCTGCCACACTTGCTGAGTTTCTCCAGCAATTTCTGTTTTCCTTTCAGATTTCCAGCATCGGCAGTTCTTTTTGTTTTAATCTTTAGTTTGCAATTGCTGGCCCACTGCCATTCTCTGTGCAGCCAGTCTGCTGACCCTGTGTGTGAGGGATAACCAAAATTGGGGAGCACTGCTACAGTAGAGTTGTGAGAGGTCTTAACATCCCAAGGTCAAATGGACAGACCTAATGCTGTGGAGTAGGGGAAGCTGTAAGTCACTGACACAATATACAAGTTACATGGCCAGAGGCAAATGCAACATCAGAGCCCAACAAGGCTGCATGCGGTTTGTTTAGGAATCTGTAATGTAGTGATTCACCTGCAAACTATTTATACAGAGGAATATATGACAGATAAATAAGCAGTAATTTCTCTCTCACAGCTGCGATGGTTTATGCATTCCATTAGATACTCTCCCTGCCCCCAAGAGCTAACTAGCCCCTTCAGAGTGACTGAAAGCACAAACTAGTAGGAAGGAAACTTGTAAAAATTCCTCCAAAAGCTCATTAGACGAAATGAGCTAGGAGCGATTTTGGAACTGATTACTGTCACTGAGCCTGCCTCTTGCTTGATATTATCTCCTGTCAGGCAGATAATAGTCACACTTGGCTTGAAGGCTTTCTAAGAATCCAGTTTGGTTACATGACCTCTCTCTAATGTCCTCTATTCGCTTTGAAAAGAGTGTCTCCAAACACCCTATCTACAGTCAGAATCCTCTGTACCCATGAGGGTTCAATTCCTGACAGCCCCCGCTAACAATAAAATTTACGAGTAATGAGCTTGTTAAAAATAGGTTAAAATGGTTAAAAATATCGCAGATGTTGATGCTTACTTTTTGGCACAGATAGGCAAGTTCATGATTTCACAGGTACAGAGGATTTACTTTATATCTTCCTTTACTTAAGCACAGAAGAGAATCCCCATAGTGTGCAAGTAGGCCATTCAGCCCACACCAACCCCCTGAAGGGCATCCCACCCAATCCCTGTAAGCCTGCATTTCCCATGGCTACGCCACCTGACCTGCACACTATGGAGCCATTCACCATGGCAAATCCACCTAATCTGCACATCTTTGGACTGTGGGAGGAAACCAAAGCATCTAGAGGAAACCCACACAGACTCAGAGAGAATGTGCAAATTCCACACAGACAGTCACCCGATGCTGGAATCGAACCAGGATCCCTGGTGGTGTGAGGCAGCGGTACTAACCACTGTGCCACCGTGATTTGGTTTTATATGCAAATAAAAGCCTCATCCCTGACCCCGTCAGGGTAACTAAGACGCTTTGGCCTTGGAATTAATCCTGTGAGCTTTCTTCCTACCTATTCCAATGCCTCAACCTGACCCAAAGTTGGACATGACTGTTGATTTTTTGGTCAAATCTAAAGTCAAGCAGTGAACGTGGTGATCCCAGATCTTGAAGAAAGCAGATTTGGGAAACTTAAGAATTTTAGGCCATAGTTTGTCAAGTGGAATAGTTTGGGCAATGAATCTCTTTGTCCATTACAGAATTCTTCCTACGTTTTTTTCAATGAGGTACTCACGTGGGAGACACGATTGGTGACTCCTGGCCTGCAGGGTGGGGTTGGTTAGCTCACATCAGCTGGACAGCTGGTCTCCGGTGCCAAGTTACACCAACAATGTGGGTTCAATTCCCACACTGGCTGACGTCCTGTAATACCTGAAGTGTGGTGACCCTCAGGTTAAATTCATCACTGGCTGTCTCTCTCCGATGAAACTGGCAACTTTACTGTTCTACCTTCTCTTCCTCATTATAGAGTGCACCTTGCCACCAAATCCACACTCCCATCAATATTGCCATCCTGTTCTGTCTTAATATTTTTTCCTTCTTTGGATCATTTGTGAATTGTGTTTGCACGCCATCCCTTGCAAATGAAACACTGGCAAAATTTCTTTAAAGGAGGAATTTGGGGCAGCCCGGTGGTTCGGTGGTTAGCACCACTACCTCACAGCACCAGGGACCCCAGTTCAATTCCAGCCTTGGGTGACTGTCTGTGTGGAATTTGCACATTCTCCCCATGTCTGTGTGGGTTTCCTCCAGGTGCTCTGGTTTCCTCCCACAGTCCAATGATGGGCGGGTTAGGTGGATTGGCCACAGAAAATGTGGGGTTACAGGGATAGGGTAGTGGGGTAGGTCTGGGTGGGATGCTCGTCAGAGGGTCAATGCAGACTCAATGGATCAAGTAGCCTCTCCCTGCACTGTAGGCTTTGTATGAATTCCCCCAGGCATCTGGGTAGGAAGTGAATTTAATTAGGAGGAATGGTTCAAGGACAGAACGCTATTGCCTTTCTGATCCACCTTCCTGTTCTCCCTGTCCCCCCACCCCAACTAACTGTAACTCCCCAAAACCTGTCCACCATCTACAATGCACAAGTCAGGAGTGTGATGGAATAATCTCCACTTGCCTGGATGGGTGCAGCTCCAACAACACTCATGAAGGCTTAGTTATTTATTACAGTTTTACAGTTATTATAGTCATTATAGTTTACTAAGATTAGATATTTCCATTTTGTTTTATTAATATTCCAAAAAACCAAACAAAATAAATCACGATTTTTTTAAACGGATTTTTTAAAAAAAATTTAAGGATTTACAGTGAATGCTGAGGTTTTTTTATTCCTAATTCAGAAATTTTAAAAAGTTTAGATGTGTTTTAGAAAGTTTCTTTTTACATTACAAAGGTTTTGTTTTAGAAAAGACGAAAGTTTTTTTTAAATAAGGAGATGTGTTTTCATTCCGGAGAGTCCTACATGTGGTCAGCTCTGGAGAAGATTTTTTTTTCCTTCAAGGAATTTATTGAAGAGGAGTCATTTTTATTCAGTTAATCATCTAAGTGGTTGATTTTATTTAATTTTTATATATTTGATATATATATTCCATTTGAACATTTTCTGTAGGTAATGGAAGATAGTTTATTTTATATATAAGGTGTTATTGAAATATCCTCTTTTTAGGCTTACTGTTATTAAGACCATATGTAAGGTACAGGGTGAATGGCTAGTAGATTTAGAAAAGTTATTACCCACCAGGATCAGTCAGATAGAAGGGTGACTGTCAGGAAGGATAAGAAGCCAGTTCAAAAGTCTCCAGTGGCTATTCATCTATGAAATAGATATTCAGTTTTTGGAAAAGTCAAAGGGAATAGTCTGTCTGGGGAAAGTGGAAGGGTCAGTCAGTTATTGGACACTTGGAATGATTCTTATGTTAGGCAGCGTTTGATAAGATGTAATATATTTATTGTTATAGGGGACTGTCCTGTCAGGGGCATAGACAGGCGATTCTATAGCAGTGAGTGTAAATTTAGGATGGTTTGTTGCTTTTCAGGTGCTAGGATTAAGGATGTTTCAAGCATATTGTTAAAGGTGAGATTCAGAAGCCAGAAATTATTGTACACATTAGTAGGAATGACATTTTTAGGGTAAAGCAGTACAGACCGAATTTAAAAGGTTAGGTAGAAGATTAAAAAATAAAACCTTAATAGTAGTAATTTCTGGTTTACTCCCAATGCCAAACTCAGATGCGAGAAGGAACAAAACTTTAAAGGAGGTAAATCAATGGCTGAAGAGCTGGTGTAATGTTCAGGGATTCAGGGTTTTGGAAATGGAAAGGTCTTTTGGGATAGAAAAGACCTGTTCAAAAAGGATGGGTCTAACCTAAACTGGAAAGGGACCAATATCTTAGCACGGAGATTTGTTCATTCTATTAAGGGAGACTTCATACTGATAGAGAAGGCAAGGGGAGGAATTCTAAGTAGCAGTGTAAATTGAAGGATTGCTGGGGTAGGTTCTGAATGTGAGGAGAGCACATCAATTAGAAAAGAAAGACGAGAGAGATTCAGAGTATATTGTAGCTCTGAAGAACTAAATTGCATTTGTTTCAATGCAAGAGGTCTTGCAGGTAAGGCTGATGAACTCAGGGCATGTTTAAGAACATGGGATTGGGATGTCATAGCTATTACAGAAACTTGGCTGAGAGATGGACAAGTCTGGCAGCTCAATGTTCCTGGTTTTAGATGCTATTGGAAGGATAGAAAAGGAGGCAAGAAAGGAGGGAGTGTGGAGTTTTTGATTAAGAAATACATTACTGTTGTAACAAGGGAAGATATTTCTGAAAAATCATCCAGTGAAAATATATGGATAGAAATTACAAATAAGAAAGGAAAGATCACTTTGATGGGATTGTAGGCCCTCCCAACAGTCAGAGAGAAATTGAGAAACAAATATGTAGAGAGGCCTTGTGTAATGATTTAGAACAGAGGGGTCTAAGGTGCAGGTATGTAACATGTAGACAGGATGGTTAAAAAGCTGTTTCGCATGCTTGCCTTCATTGCTCAGTCCTTTGAGTATAGGGGTTGGGATGTTATGTTGAGGTTGTACAGGACATTGGTGAGGCCTCTTCTGGAATACTGTGTCCAGTTCTGGTCACCGAGTTATAGGAAGGATATTATCAAGTTGGAAGAGATTTACCAGGATATTGCAGGGTATGGAGGGTTTCCGTTACAAGGAAAGGCTGGATAGGGTGGGACCTTTTTCCACTGGAGCGTAGGAGGTTGAGAGATGACCTGATAGAAGTTTATAAAATAATGAGAGGTATAGATAGAATTAGTGGTAGTTGTCTTTTCCCTGAGATGGGGAATTTTTAGACTCGGGGGTACATTTTTAAGGTGAGAGGAGAGAGATTTAAAAAAGACGTAAGGGGCAAATTTTTTACCCAGAGGGTGGTTCACATGTGGAATGAAATTCCTGAGTAAGTGGTGGATGTGGGTACAATTACAATGTTTACAAGACATTTGGATGGATGTATGAATTGGAAAGGTTTGGAGGGTTGCTCCAGGAGCAGGCAGGTGGGACTAGTTTAGTTTGGGATTATGTTTGGCATGGAATGGTTGGACCGAAGGGTCTGTTTCCATGCTGTATGACTGTATGACTATGACTCTATAAACTTGATTCCATCCAGGACACACTGCTTGATTGGCACCGCATCCATCCATCACCGACACTTAGTAGCAGCAGTATACCATTGACAAGATGCATTGCAGAAATTCATCAAAGACCCTCTGACAGCACCTTCCAACCCCACGACCATTTCCATTAGCAAGACAAGGGCAGTCGATACATGGGTAGACCACCTCTTGCAAGTTCCCCTCTGACCCATTCACTTTCCCTACTTGGAACTGTATGATCTTTCCTTCACTGTCACTGGGTCAAAATTCTAGAATTCCCTCCCTGAGAGCATTTTGGGTCTACCAAAGCACATGGACTGCAGCGGTTCAGGAAGGTAGCTCACCACCACCTTCTCGAGGGGAAATTCCAGATGGGCAATAAAATGCTGGCCCAGCTGGCGAGTGAAAACAAAAATTGAGGTCCAAAACTGGTTGATTGAGGACCATTTATGCCCATCATCCTGCTTAGACTGCAGTTATTTCAGCTCCAGACTGGACAGGGTAGAGTCGGGCCACTAGACTGGTGGACCAGTGTACAATTGAGGGATTGGGTTGGAGGGTGGGGAGAATAAGCTGGCACTCGGGCAGGGTACCTGCTGAACAATGCTGCCATTGTTTCCAGCCCCTGAGACTCACCTCTCGCTACCACAGTCACCCTGTGAGAACAACTACCTCCCCAAACACCCTCAAACAACACTTACCTTTCCTGTGGGAGATCCTGCAACCTGGCATTTGTCATGGCGTTGGGATGCTCATCCCAGGTCATAATTCTGGATGGAACCAATTAGCGATTGCCGAAAGATCCACTGGGATTCCTCATCTTTGGCACATATTACTCACTTTCAACTGTTGCATGTTCAGACTTATTCTAAAAGCAGGAACATCTTGCCGTTGCGCCTACTCAATCGTGTCATGTCAACGAAAAATGTACAGTATGCTTAAAAACATGCCAGAGCTCAGAAACAGTGCAGTAATAATGCTGAGAAGAATCTCAAATGGAAAACCATTCAAGCTGCAGAGTTCTTAAAAATGTATCCATTTTAGAGAAGTCCTGAGTTGCCTTGTGACAAACCCAACAAGAGGACTGAAAGTACTGTAGTTTTGGGGGAATAAATGCTGGTAGCTGGAAAGGGTATCTGGAGGAGAACAACTTGATGAGAGTATGAATATACAGTTACATTTGGTGGTGGTTATTGAATAACGTAAGAATAGAACAGGAATAAAAGTTTTCAACTAGTAAAAGCGAATTTCCACTGAGGTGAGATATAATTTAGCAAAAAAAGGTGGACTGGAAACAGCTACTGGAAAATAAAATTGGTGTCAGATGGTGAGAGATACTCTGGAAGGAGGGAGATGGCACGTAAAGGAGATCTGGTGTCCAAAACCATACTACAGGAAACTTATACGGGTATTCAAAGAGCAAGAATATGCATTTAAAGCAAAATTAAAAACACAGAGAGTGGGCAGGAGCAAAAAACGAAGGTGATCAAAAGAAATGAGAATAAATAAATGAAGGTAAAGTGGATAACGCTGGAAAGACAATGCGTAATAAAGGCCTCAAATATAATCATAGAGTCATACAGCACAGAAACAGACTTTTCAGTCCAACCAATCCATGCTGACCATAATCCCAAACTAAACTAATCTCAGCTGCCCATAGCCTGCCAAACATTTCTTGTCACATGCTTATCTAAATGCCTTTTAAACATTGTAACTGTACTCTCATCCACCACTTCCTCTGGACGTCCATTCCACACTTGAACCCAGCTTCTGTGTAAAAAAATTGCCCCTCATGTCTTTTCTCAATCTTTCCCATCTCACCTTAAAAAATGCCCCCTAGACTTGAAAACCCCCTCTCTAGGGAAAAGACAAAAAATAAATTGGTGTGTCAAGTCTGATTGTTAATGAATACTTTGCATTGGCCTTCACAAACTTGGGAGAAAATGCAGACATTTTTTTCAAGGAGGAGACATATGATATATTGGATGCTATAAATTTATTGAGAGAAACAAATTAAGGCTTTAATTGAAAATACATAAATAGATAAATAACAAGGTCAAGGGGAAATGTCTGCCAGGTTACTATGAGTGGCAAAGAGGCAAATTATAGAGACTCAGACCGTCATTTTTCAAAGCTTGCTGTCTACAAGCAGGATGTGAGAGGGCTATGGACATTTTATCCTTTTTCGAAATGAGGAAAATTTTGTTTTTTATTCATTTTGTGGGATGTGGGCATCGCTGGCTGGCCAGCATTTATTGCCCGTCTCTCGCTGTCCATGATAAGGTAATGGTGAGCTGTCTTCTTGAACCGCTGCAGTCCATGTGCTATAGGTAGACCCTCAATGCCATTATGGGGGGAATCCCAGGATTTTGACACAGTGACAGTGAAGGAATGGCGATATATTTCCAAGTCAGGATGGTGAGTGGCTTGGAGGGGAACTTGCAGGGGCTGGTGTTCCTATGTATCTGCTGCCTTTGTCCTTCTAGATGGAAGTGGTCATGGGTTTAGAAGCTGCTGTCTGAGGATCTTTGATGAATTTCTGCAGTGCGTCTTGTAGATAGTACACACTGCTGCTACTGAGCGTTGGTGGTGGAGGGAGTGGATGCTTGTGGATGTGATGTGAATCAAGCAGGCTGCTTTGTCCTAGATGTTAAGCTTCTTGAGTGTTATTGGAACTGCACTCATGGATTTAATGAGTGACCATAGGTCTTCAGATCAAGAATAGGCCATTCAGCCCTTTATCCTCATTCCATAAACTCAGAACTAGTCTCACTGTGACCTCAACTCCACTTTCCCATCTCTCTGCCATAAGCCTTAACAATTGAAAATCCATCTAACTCATCCTCTATGTAAATTCAACACCCCAGCCTCCACTGCTGTCTGGGAGAGAAAATTCCACAGACTTAATTGGTGTTAAAGAGGTGGGACATCATGTTGAGGTTGTGCAGGACATTAGTGAGGTGGCTTCATGAGTACTGTGTCCAGTTATGGTCACCCTGCTATAAGAAGGATATTATTAAATTAGAGATGGTTCAGAAGAGATTTACCAGGATGTTGCTGGGAATGGAGGATTTGGGTTGAAAGGAGAGGCTGGAAATGCTGGGGCCGTTTTCACTGGAGGGTAGGAAGTTAAGGTGGGACCTTACAAAGGTTTATAAAGTCATCCATAAGAGGGGTGTAGATAAGGTGAATGGTAGATGTCTTTTCCCTGAGGTGGGGCATTTCAAGAATAGGTGAGAGGAGAAAGATTTGAAAAAAAGAACATGGGCTTTTTTTTAACACGGAGAGTGGTTTGTGTATGGAACGAACTTCCTGAGGAAGTGGTGGATGCAGGTACAGTTACAATGTTTAAAAGACATTTGGATAAATGCATGAATAAGGAAAGGTTTGGAGGGATATGCGCCAAGTGCAGGCAAGTGGGACGAGTTTAGTTTGGGATTATGGATGGATTGGTTGGACCAAAGGGTCTGTTTCTGTGCTGTATGGCTCCTGAGAGAATGGAAGTCTGTAATGGGTATAATGCCAAACCTGTTCAACCTATTGTCGCAAGGTAAGCCTTTCGATTCAGCATAATGACAAACTAGTTAGCTTAACCTCAATGTGATATTTATTGAGGAAACTCTTAGGAAGGAATGCTGATAGTGGGTGATTGTAACTTTGTGTGCAGTTAACATTCAAGCAAAATCTACAGTTTGAATAAGGTTATCAGCCTTAAGCAGGGCATTTGCCAATGGGGTCAGTTAGCCCCATTGGCTGGATGACTGGTCAATAATGCCAGCGGCGTGGGTTCAATTCCCATACTCGCAAAGATCCTAGCCTCTCAATCTTTGCCCTTTCCCTGAAGAATGGTGACCCTTGGAGTTAAACTTGCGACCAGTTGCCTCTGAGAGAGAGCAGCCCTCTCATGATATGATTGACTTCACCTTACCTTTGCCATGGCCTCCAGTGAAAGAGCAATGGAAACTAATTTCTCTG
This sequence comes from Rhincodon typus, assembly GCF_021869965.1. Classification (NCBI taxonomy): domain Eukaryota; kingdom Metazoa; phylum Chordata; class Chondrichthyes; order Orectolobiformes; family Rhincodontidae; genus Rhincodon; species Rhincodon typus. The sequence continues at coordinate 5,672,981 of NC_063378.1, read as the reverse complement.
TAAGTGCAAAGCAACAGGGTTCTTATGGTGTAGTGGTAGCAAGTCTACCATTGAATCAGTAGGTCTGGATTCAAGTCTGCTCCAGAGGTGTGTGATTGCCTCTCTGAACAGGTTGATTATAATGTATCTGTAAGCATAAACTGCAAGCCCGCAGTGTCTTGGAATACACTTGGCTGGATGGGTGTAGCTCTGACAATATTCAAAAGGCTTGGCACTATCCAGAACAAAGCAGCCCACTTGACTGCATATTGCATTCACTGACTCCAAAATTCACTCCCTGGACCATTTTCTTTTGGAATCTATAAGGCTAACTAACTCAGCTCATGAGATTGGAAGGTGTGGGCTAAAGAGCTTTGATGAACTGATGCAGTGCATCTTGTGGAAGCAGGCCATTTGGCCCATCGAGTCCACACCAATCCTCTGAAGAGCGTTCCATCCAAACCCATCCTGTAACCTTGTATTTCCTATGGCTAATCCATCTAGCCTACATGTCTTTGGACTGTGAGAGGAAACTGGAACACCCGGAGGAAACCCATGCAGACATGGGGAGAACATGCAAACTGCACACACACAGTCACTCAAGGCTGGAATTGAACCTGGATCCGTGGCACTGTGAGGTAGCAGTACTAACCACTGAGCCACCACAATATGGCTCGTCCACTTTAATTTCTGATTAACGTTGGTGCCCAGGATGTTGATCGTGGCTCGATAATGGGTCAAGGCCATTGAATGTCAAGGAGCGACTTGTTAAATTCTCTCTTGTTGGAGATGGTCAAGTGTGGCATGATTGTTACTGGCCACTTATAAACCCCAAACTGAATGTTGTTCATGTCTTGCTGCACATAGACACCGTTTGCTTCAGTATCTGAGGAGTCGTGAATGGTGCTGAACATTGTGCAATTATCAGTGAACATCCGCACTTCTAACCTTACAGTTGACAGAAGATCATTGATGAAACAGCAGAAAGTGGCTGGGCCTATCCTGAAGAGTGCTGCTGCAGTCATGTCCTGGGACTGAGATGATTGACTTCCAACAACCCTAACCATCTGACTTTGAACTATGTATGACTCCGGCCAGTTTAGAGTTTCGCCTCTGATTCCCATTGACTCCAGTTTTGCTCAGGCAGCTTGATGCCACACTGTATCGAATACGGCCTTAGTTATCAAATGCAGTCATTCTTACCTTACCTCTGCTTTCTTGTTGATGTTTGTACCAAGGCTGTAATGGCAGCAGGAACTGAGTGGCCCTGGCAGAATCCAAACTGAGTGCCAGTGAGCTGGCAACTCCTTTACAAGTGCCATTGGGTGGTACTGTGGACAACATCATCATGGAATCCCTACAGTGTGGAAACAGGCCCTTCTGCCCAACAAGCTCACACCGACCCTGAGAGACCATCCATCCCACCCAGACACATCCCCCTATAACCCACCTAATCTACACATCCCTGAAGACCACGGGCAATTTTAGCATGGCCAATCAACCTAGCCTGCACATCTTTCGACTGTGGGAGGAAACCGGAGCACCCACAGGAAACCCACGCAGACATGGGGGGAATGTGCAAACTTCACACAGACAGTCGCCCGAGGGTGGAATCAAACCTGGGTCCTTGGCACTGTGAGGCAGCAGTGCTAACCACACAAGACACCGTGCCGCCCCCAACATCTTCCCCATTATTTTATTGACTGTTGACAGTAGACTGATGTGGTGGCGTTTGTCTAGGTTGGATTTGTCATCCTTTTCGTACACAGCACCAGACTGGGCACATTGTTAGGACAGATGCCGTTGTTGTCGCTGTAATGGTTTAACGCAGGCATGGCTAATTCGAGAGCATATGATTGACGGGAAGTTGTCAGGACCTTTGCAGTACACCCTCCCCTCAGTTATTTCTTGATATCACATGGAGTGAATCGATTTAGTTGAAGGCATTTCATCTGAGATGCTGGGAAGCTCAGGAGGAGGCCAAGATGGATCATTCACATCGCCCTTGTGGGCAGAAGGGTGGATGTAAATACTTCAGCCTTATCTTTGCACTGATTTGCCGGGCTCCTACATCATTGATGGTTGAGATATTCATGGAGCCTTCATCTCTTGTCAATTGTGCACCGCCCTTCATGACTGGATGTTCAGGAACTTACAGAGCATAGGATCTAATCAGTTAGTTGCAGGATCCCATCTTTTGCTGCCTTTGCTGTTTGGCATGCAAGTAATCTTGTGTTGCAGCTCTACCAAAGTTAAATTTCAATAGGGGATAGGAACTCATTGACCAAAGGATGGAAGGAGCAGAATCTGCCATTGGAAAGCTCTTGAACACAGTCTTGAGAATCTTGATTTGATTATTTATTTATTATTACCTAGGGACAGTGATAATGTTTTGGTTTGCGTGTAGTACAGGCAGATCATACCATACAAAGTGCATTAGGGTAATAGAATAAAGTGAGGAATACAATGTTACGGCTCCAGAGAAGGTGCACAGAGAGCGAGATCAACATTAAATTTAAAATTTGAGAGACCCGTTCGGAAGTCTAATAACAGCGGGGAAGAAGCTGTTCTTGCATCTATTCGAATGTATACACACATTTTTACATCTTCTGCCAGATGGGAAAGGGTGGAAGAGAGTATAATCTTGTAACCTACAACTCCACTGATTATGAGCTGCAACGTTACCTGGGCTTGACAGTTCATTTTAGGGCCTAGCACAGGCGCAGTGGGCCAAAGGGTCAGTAGGTCTCAGTGACTCCACCATTCAACATAACAGAAACATGAGCAACACAATCAGAGGAAGCATTGGAAGTCCTACAAGCTGGGAACTTGTTAAGAAAACATTAGGAAACCAGCTACGGAAATGTGAATAGAGCGAATCAGGGACATTTAACAACTTTGTTAACAATTGTGGGATGGGGAGGTAGTGGCACAGTGGCAATATCATTCTGGCCTTGCAATTCCTTGGGCCAGGGTAATGCTCTGGGGGTCTGAGTTCAACTGACATTGCGGTAGCTGGTGGAAAGTAAATTCAACTGATAAAACTGGAATGTGAAGCTCGTCTCAGTAATTGTGGCCTTGAAGCGATTGTTGATTTTCAGCAAAGGTAAGAGGTCATGAGATCCAAGGAAATTTGTCCATTTGGATCCAGAATTAGCTGAGTGGCAGGAAGCAGAGGACAATAGTTGAGGGTGTTTTGCGACTGTAATTCTTTGTCCAGTGGGTCTCACAGGGGTCAGTGTTAGGGTTCTTGCTGTTGGTTGCATGTGTAAACAAATTTAGACTTGAATGTAAGACGATTGATCAGTAATTTGTGGACGAAGTGAAAATTGGTGGGGTGGTAAATAGTGAGGAGGATAGCCTTAGATTACAGGAGGATATAGATGGGCTGGTCAGAATGTGGCTGTACAGGGAGTTGGTTAGGCCATTTTTGAAATACTGTGTTCAATTCTGGTCTCCCTGCTATAGGAAAGATGTTTGTGAAACTTGAAAGGGTTCAGAAAAGATTTACAAGGAAGTTGCCAGTATTGGAGGGTTTGAACTATAGGGAGGGGCTGAATAGGCAGCGTCGGAGACTAAGGGGTGACCTGATAAAGGTTTATAAAATCATGAGGGGCATGGATAAGGTAAATAGCTATGGTCTTTTCCCAGGGTAGGAGAGTCCAAAACTAGAGGGCATAGGCTTAAAGTGAGGGGAAAGATTTAAAAGGGACATGAGGGGAAACCTTTTCATTTGGGGGTGGAATGCGCTGCCAGAGGAAGTTGTGGAGGCTGGTACAATTACAGCATTTAAAAGGCATCTGGAAGGAAGGGTTTAGAGGGATATAGGCCAAATGCTGGCAAATGGGACTAGATTAATTTCGGATATCTGGCCAGCATGAATGAGTTGGACTGAAGGGTGTGTTTCCATGCTGTACAACACTGTGACTGTGTGACCAGTGGCCAGTGGAACTCAATCCGGATAAATGTGAGGGGATGCACTTGAGCAAGACAAACAGGCAATGGAGTACATGATGAGCAGTAGGACCTTGGGAAGCATCGAGGATCAGAGGAACCTTGATGTGCATTTTCACCAGTCCCTTAAGGTAGTGGGACGTGGTAAAGTGGTTAAGAAAGCATATAGCATACTCACTGTTATTAGCCAAGGCATAGAGTTTAGAAGCTGGGATAAAAAGTTGGTTAGGCTACACCTTGACCACTGTGTGCAGTTTTAGAATCAACAGAATAGGAGGGATGTGCTGGCACTGGAGAGGATGCAGAGGAAGATTCACCAGGATGTTGCCTGGGGTAGAGAGGTTTGGCTATGGACAGAGACTGGATAGACTAGGGGCGTTTTCCTTAGAGCAAAGGGGTTGGATGGGGCAGGAGGGAACATGACTCAGATGTATAAAATGATGAAGGGCCTAGTCAGAGTAGACAGGAAGAAATGTTTCCCCTTGACGGAGAGATCTGTGTCTGGGGAGGATAGATTGAAGGCAAGGGGCAGGAGATTTAGAGGAGATGTGAGGAAAACAAAAATCACTCAGAGGCTGATGGGAATCTGGAACTCACTGCCTGTAAGGGTGGTAAAGGCAGAAACCCTCAAAACATCGAAGAAATATTTAGATGTGTACTTGTGATGCCAAGGCGATGGGCCAAGTTCTGGAAACTGGGATTAGAATATAGAATCCCTATAGTGTGGAAGCAGGCCATTAGCCCACTGAGTCCACACCAACCCTCCAAAAGAGGTGGTTGTTTTTGATGGGCACAGGCTCATTGTGTCAAAGGATCTTTTCCTTTGCTATGACCTCTAATCAAAAGAGGTCCTCAGAATGAGCGAATCTCTGAGCATGTGCTAGGTTAAAGCATTGAGGTAAGTAAAGAGCAGGTGGACACGTTTCTTAAAACAGTTTTTACCAAGGGAGAAGGCCACAATTTGCTCGTCGACAGAATATATAGGAAGTGCTCTGCTTTAAAATATGTTAAGCAATGGAAAGAGGTCATCTGTGATGTCGACTATACATACGAAGAAAGGACAGCCAAAGGCCATTCAATCTCAGTTGTATGGTGGTTAGTATCCGTGCCTATCATGCAGGAGACCAGGGTTCAATTCCCTACCAGGGAGAATCCAGCATTTTTGGAGTTCACGGTGGCTCAGTGGTTAGCACTGCTGCTTCACAGCGCCAGGGACCTGGGTTTGATTCCACCCTTGGGTGACTGACTGTGTGGAGTTTACACGCTCTCCCTATGTCTGCAGAATTTCCACCCACAGTCTAAAGATGTGCAGGTAAGGTGGATTGGCCATGCTAAATTGCCCATGGTGTCCAGGGATGTGTAGGCTAGGTGGATTAGCCATGGGAAATGCAGAGTTATAGGGTAAAGGGATGTGTCTGGGTCGGATGCTATTTGGGGTGTCAGTGTGGACTCAATGTGTCGAATGGCCTGCATCCACACTACAGGGATTCTATGATTCCATATGAACCTTTCCAGCCTACTCTGCCACTCCATAAGCTCATGGCTGATCTGATTATAACCTCAGGGCTAAATTCCAGCCAGTCTCTGATCATCTGTCACCCCATTGCTTAAACAAGTACCTCTGCCTTAGACATACTTGTAGGACAATTGCAGGAAGAGTTGCAAGGACTCATGAGTATTAGAATAATTAAATGGTTGCTTTTGACTGCAGCAGACTATGGGCTAAAGGAATTTTTTTCTGTTATGTAGATCTCTATTGCTTTCAGTGAGAAAATATTTTGTTTCCTCTCTGTGATAAATTGACGACCCCTCAATTCTAAACAGCGAGCCCTGGTTCAAGGTGCATCTATAATCGGAAACATCCTCTCCACCTCTACCCTGGCAAGACCCCTCAGGATCTTATATGTTATTAATTGTATGCTGCCGCTTTAAGGTTAATAAACTTCCTAGTGAACTATAGATAGTGGGTCGGTCATTTGGAACCATTCCAACTTGTTGGAATATATTCAGCGTGTTTTGAAATATGCTCTTAAATAAATGTCACTGCATCTTGATTGGCCTGTCTTTTATCCTACTTTGCCAATTACAGTTAGCCAGCTTTCATGTCCTCATAATTGGCCATATATCAGCATTTTTCAAAACAAAAAAATCTGATCTCGAATCCATTCCTCTCTCCCTGAAGCTGAATGTAAAATTCAATCATATCACGGTCCTTGGGGATAACTTTGCGATGTGATCATTAATTAATTCTGTCTCGTTGCATAATATTTGGTTTAAGGGAGTTTATTCTCTGGGTGACTCCAGAACATGCTGTTCTCAGAAATAATCCTGAAAGCACGCTGTAGGCTCCTCAATCCTTTGTCCATCTGACTATGTAGGTTAAAAATCTCCCATTAACGCTTCATCTTCTCTGTAACAAGCTTCCATTATTTCTTCTTTTATGCTACACCCTTATGTTATACAGCCTGAACACCACTCACAGATGCGTCTTCGTGACTTTCTGTTTGCCAAGAAGATGGTGGCTCAGTGGTTAGCATGGCTGCCTCATGGTGCCAGGGAACACAGGTTCAATTCCACCCTCAGGTTTGCACATTCTCCCTGTGTCTGCGTGGGTTTCCTTCGGATGCTCTGGTTTCCTCCCAGAGTCCAAAGGTGTGTAGACTAAGTGGATTGGCCATGCTAAATTGTCCAGGGATATGCAGGTTAGGTGGGTAGCCATGGGAATTACAGGGTTAGGGCCAGTGTGGGCTCAATGGGATTCTATGATTTCTTGTCTCTGCCCAAAATATTTCCACAATCTCTGTGGTGCTAATATCATCATTAACTAACAGAGCAGCCCCTTTTCTGTCTTCCTGTCCTTCCGAAATGTCCTTTATCTTTCAATATTCAAAATTATGGAATTCAATATAGAGTTGTGAAGGCTGCAGGGTCCCCAAGCAGAAAATGAGATGCTGTTCTTCAAAATTGTGTTGAGCCTTGCTGGAGCACTGCGGTAGGCCCAAGACAGAAATGTTCGCCAGGGAACATGGTGCTATGTTGAAGTGGCAGGCAACTGGTAGATTGGGGCCACTCTTATGGGCAGAAAGGTGTTCTATAGAGCAGTCATCCTGTCTACATTTCATCTCTTTAATGTGGAAGAAACCACATGTGAACTGTGAATATAGTCCACTTGATCACTCAGTCTGGAGGATGGAGTCACATGTAGGCCAGACCAGGTCAGGATGGTAGATTTCCTTCCCTAAAGGACATTGGTGAGCCAGACAGGTTTTAACTAAAATTGAAAATGGTTACCATTAGGCCAACTCTTTTTTCTAGATTTTTTTCTGAATTTCAAAATTTATGGTGAGATGAAAATCCAGGTCCCCAGAACGTTTGTCTGCATTTTGCTATTTCCTAGTCCAGTAACATTACCACTGTGCCACCTCCTCCCCTATGGTTGTGGTTGTTGGAGGTCAATCATCGCAGCCTCAGGGTAGCATCCTACGTCCTACCAATGTCAGCACATCATCTCTGATCCCTTCGTAAACAGCAAGATATGGATGACATCTAGGCTTGGGCTAGTCATGAACGGTGCTGGACAATTCAATAACCAGCAGGAGATGGAAGCGGTAAAATTAGCCTAATCCTTAATAAAGGACAAGTCCAGCACATCAATGCAAAAGATAAGCCTGAAAGATTTGTGATAATCTTCAGCCAGAAGTGTCTTATATTATGGTGTGTGTGTATGTGTGTGTGTGTGTGTGTGAGAGAGAGAGTGCAAGACAGAATATGTGTGTGTGTGTGTGTGTGTGTGTGGTGGCATGAGGGAGGGGTGCAGATTGGTAAGAATTCCTTTGGATCTATTTTATTTGCCTTTTGCTATTTGATGTGTTCTGTGGAGTGTTTGACCAGCATTTGTCTGTTACCCATATTTGCCTCATGTTAATTAATGGATTTTAGAATGTAAGTCATATGTATTTTTGCACAGTCCAAACCCCTTTTTCGTCTAAAATCTTTGTTTGCCTGTCAAAATCAGTTTCAATTGCAATAAGCGACTTATTCTTTGTTGCCAAACCAAAACGTAGCTGAACTCTTTCTAGTAAATGGTGTGGTTAAAAAGATCTTTGGCATGCTTGCCTTCATTGCTCAGAGTATAGGAATTGGGAAGTCATAGTCATAGTTATAGTCACAAGTCATGTTGATGTTGCACAGAACGTTGGTAAGGTCTCTTCTAGATCTGGTCATCCAGTTATAGGAAGGCTATTATTAAGCTGGAGAGAAGGGATTCACCAGGATGTTGCTGGGTATGTAAGCTTTCAGTTATCAAGAAAGGCTGGATAGGCTGGGACTTTTTTTGCTGGAGCATCGGAGGTTGAGATGACCTGATAGAAGTTTATAAAATAATGAGGGGTATAGATAAAGTTAATAGTAGGTGTCTTTTCCCTAGGATGGGAGTTTTCAAGACTAGGGAGCATATTTTTAAAATGAGCAGAGAGAGATTTTAAAAAGACAGGAGGGGCATTTTTTTTTACAGAGAGGGTGGTTCACGTGTGAAATGAACTGCCTGAGGAAGTGGCGGATGTGGGCACAAGTACAACATTTAAATGCCATAAGGCTAAGTACGTGGTTAGGATAGGTTTGGGGGCATATGGGCCAGGAGCAGGAAGGTGGGATTAGTTTAGTTTGTGATTATGGTCAGCATGGACTGGTTGGACCAAAGGATCTGTTTCTGTACTGTATGACTCTATGAGTGAAGATATACAGTCACAACCTTATATAATTGGCCTGATCAACACTCTGGGGTTAAATGTAAAATGCGTTGTGACTGATGGAACAGTGGGACCAGAAAGGAATCTGTGCATGCCTGCAACATTAGTTGCAACAATATCTATAAGCTTTTCCAACTGATGTAAGGGACTTTATCAGAAGCTATGCTGAAAACCATGAATCAAACAGGCTTGGCTCATTGACACTCCTTGTTATTTTTTAAATCGTAACTTTTATGGGAATGTAAATTGTGACTTTTCATGGGTTAGTAAAGGATACATTTTTTTGCAATTGATTTGAAGCCCAAGATGAGGAATGTCATAATTTTACTGGATAGATTCCCTATATGTGGAAGCAGGCCATTTGGCCCATCAAATCCACACCGATCCTCTGAGGAGCATTCTACCCAGCCCCTACCTTATCCCTGTAACCCTGCATTTCCCAGGACTAATCTACCGAGCCTGCATGTGCCTGGACACTGTGGACAATTCAGCATGGCCAAGCCACCTAACCTGCACATCTTTAGATTGTGGGAGGAAACCCACTCAGACACAGGGAGAACTGCAAAATCACCTGAGGCTGGAACTGAACCTGTCTCCTTGGCGCTGTGAGGCAGCAGTGCTAATCACTGAGCCATCATGTCCAAAGTGGACTGCTTGCTATTATACCTGTCGGTAGGTTACCAGCTGAAAAATAGGCAATCTAATAATTCAAACAAGATCTTACTTTAACAAATCCACACTGACAGTCCTTAATTAATCCTTGCCCTTCCAAATGACCATGAATTCTGTATCGTTTAACATCGAAAAGTGCATATGAACTAGGAGTAGTAGGTTAAAAATCATATGATGGAAATTGAATTGCAATTTTCCATGCTTAATCTGAACATTTCCTAATTACCAGCCTGCTGACTTTTCATGATTCATTTACAAAAATGTTCAGAGTAGTAAGGGCGTGGAATGCCCTGCCTGCAAAAATAGTTGACTCGCCAACTTTAAGGGCATTTAAATGGTCATTGGATAAACATATGGATGATAATGGAATAGTTTAGGTTAGATGGGCTTCAGATTGGTTTCACAGGTCGGCGCAATATCGAGGGCCGAGGGGCCTGTACTGCGCTGTAATGTTCTATGTTCTATGTTCTATTCCTCTATATTGCATCATTCTGCATTCATTGTCTACTTAAATAATAATCTGCTTTTCAATTCTTCCTCACTATTTGGACAACCTCTCATTTTTTCACACCATATTCCGTGGACCAATATTTTGCCCACGCTCCTGACCTAATGACATATCTTTGCAGCCTCTTTGTGACCTCCTCACAACTCACTGCCTTGGTATCATCAGCAAATCTGTCCCTTCATCCAAGTCATTAAGGTAGATTGTAAATGTTTAGTCTCTGTAGCACTCCACTGGTCACAGAGTTCCATCCTGAAAGTAACTCATTCATTCCAAAGAGATATAAGAAGATTGAAGGGATTGTAGGTTGAAAGAAGATGTGCAGCAAAACTTTTTCAGCCAGAGGGTGGTGGGAATCTGAGACTCACTGCCTGTACGCATGGGAGAGGCAGAAACCCTCATAACTTTCAAGAAGTATTTAGGTGTGCAGTTGCAAAGGCAAGGCATGCAAGGCTATGGGCCAAGTGCTTGAAAATGGGGTTAGAATTGTTAGGTGGTTGTTTTTGACCAGCCTGTATGCAATGGGCCAAATAGTCTTTTTCAGTGCTATAGAGCTCTATGACTCTTCTGGTCAGTACATTGAGTAAAAGAGTTGGGAGGTCACATTGTGGCTGTACAGGACATTGGTGAGGTCTTTTGGATTACTGTGTTCAGTTCTGGTCACCCTGCTATAGGAAAGATGTTATGAAACTTGAAAGTATTTAGAAAAGATTTACAAGGATGTTGCCCAGGTTGGAGAGTTTGAGTAAAGGGAAAGACTGAATAGGCTGGGGCTATTTTCCCTTGAGCATCAGAGGCTAAGAGGTGACCTTCTAGAAGGCTATAAAATCATGCTGGCTATGGATAGGGTAAATAGACAAGGTCTTTTCCCCGGGGATGGGGAAGTCCAAAACTAATTGGCATAGGTTTAAGGTGAGAGGGGAAGGATTTAAAAGGGAGCTAAGGGACAACTTCTTCACACAGAGCGTGGTGCATGCATTGGATCAGCTTCCAGAGGAAATGGTGGAAGCTGGTACAACATTTAAAAGGCAGCTTGATGGGTACATGAAAAGGAAGGGTTTAGAGGGAGATGGCCCAAATGCTGGCAAATTGGAGTAAATTAATTTAGGATATCTGGTCGGCATGGACGAGTTGGACCGAAGATTCTGTTTCCATGCTGTGTATTTCTATGACTGTATGAAGCAATTCAAATACACCAGTTTTATACCCTTGAGCAAAGATTTGGAGTGCAAATCACTGCAATATAGGAGTGACCGTGTTATATAAAGTACAGGTGAACTGGTAAGTGGCTCAGTGGTTAGCACTGCTGCCTCACAGTGCCAGGGACCTGCGTTCAATTCCAGCCTCAGGCGACTGTCTGTGTGGAGTTTGCAAATTCTCCTCGTGTCTGTGTGGGTTTTCTCCGGGTGGTCTGGTTTCCTCCCACAGTCTAGGGATGTGTAAGCTAGGTATATTAGCCATGGGAAATGCAGAGTTATAGGGATTGGATGGGATGCTCTTTTGGAGGGGTGGTGTGGATTTGATGGACCAAATGGCCTGCTTCCTTATTGTAGGGGTCCTATAATGGTAGGAATTGACAAGGAACAAATACTTGGTGCCTTTCAGCAAAGACAAACATAAGGCAGTCATTTGCACAAACTACAAATATCAATTGTTTCTTCGACAGTGTATCAACAATCTTTCTTCCTAATGCTAAGCCAACAGTTAAAAATATACTGCCGAAGGAAGTACCCACAGCCCCATTCACTCGAAAACTGCAGATTATTTTCGTTTATAAGTTTTCAATATCAGGATTCCCATATGACTAGGTCATGGCTAGTTTCGTGAACATTACGCATATAAATGTTTGCAGAATGTGGATAAAATTGATCCAAAATCATACTTTGTTCGTAAAATTTGTAAAAGTGCATTACAAAAAATTTTTGATTTGAAAATTACAGGAACTGCATAAAATTCAATTTATAATAAATTTCAGCTTGTGTCTATATATTAGTATGTTCCACTTTTAGGTGCCCCCAATGTAATTATAATGCTCTTAATATTTGCAAATGGTTTCAAAATGAAAATCACAGAAAATGCAACAGAAATAAACATTTCCCCATGTGCTCTTCCTCATTTCACTTGGATGTGCCCAATACAGTTTCAAAACTCTTGATGTTCACAAGTAGCTGGTCTGGTGTAACACCTGTGTATCATAGAATTCCTACAGTGCAGAAAGAGGCCATTTGGCCCATTGAGTGTGCAATGACCCTCCTGAAGAGCATCCCACCCAGACCCACACCCTGTACCTACATGGCTAATCCACCTAGGCTGCATATCTCTGGATACTACAGGGCAATTTACCATTGCCAATACACCGAACTTTCACATCTTTGGACTGTGGGAGGAAACCAGAGCAGCTGAAGAAATCCACGCAGAAAACGTGCAAACTATACAAAGACAGTCACCCAAGGCTAGAACCAAACCTGGGTTCCTGGTGCTCTAAGACACCAGTGTTAACCACTGTAGTTCTGCAGTGTTCAATCCCTCAGCAAACTCTAGCTGAAAGACCATTCCCCATTGAGCTCTGTGCAGCTGCGCTCAGCTTAACTGCGTCCCTTAGCACGTGTTGCTATACCTTGGAATGAACCAGTCTGTGACACTCAGTCAAAGTCAGTTCTCTGCACTGGGAAGACCAGTGTGTTTCAGGAGTGCGATAATCCCCACAGAGCCCATAGAGAATCACTAATTAATCTCTCCCTGGAGCTAATTGAGTGAGTTTCCTTGTTAACAGACAGCAGCCTGCCCTTGAACTCATAATCAGAGCCCTTTATCAAGCAGACCTAGATATCTCTGAACAGGTTGATTAGAAAAATAGGTTAATTAAAGAAAAAAAAAGCAGACCCAGAAGGGCCCTCTTGTGGCACAATGGTAGTTTGCCTACCCCTAAACCGGGATGCCTGTGTTCAAATCCAACCTGTTCCAGAGGCATGTAATAACATCTCTCAACAGGTTGATTTGGGGAAAAAAAATAAAGCATACCCTGCACCTGCCTCAGTTTGATGACTTGCATTACCTGTAATGGACAAATGGTTGATTGGCTATATGTGTGATTTACGTGTAATCGTTTAAAAGCAGTGGAGGAAAAAAAAAAGTCATGGTGAGTAACCTATTCAGTTGTGTGTAAGAGCACTTCTAGATAGGAAAAAGAAAGCAGACCCAGAAGAAGAGGTGATGGCCTAGTAGTATTATCACTAGACTCTCAATTCAGAAACTCAGCTAATGTCATCAGGACCAAGGTTTGAATCCTGCCAAGGCAGATGGTGAAGTTTGAAATTTTAAAAAAAGTCTGGAGGTACGAATCTACTGATGATCATGAAGCCATTGTTGATTGTCAGGAAAAAAAAACATCTGGCTCACTAATATCAGAGAAGGAAATCTGCCATCCTTACCTGGTCTGGCCTACATATGACTCCAGGGACACAGCTTTGTGATTGACTCTTATCTGCCCTCTGACAATGGCCGAGCCAGCCATTTAATTGCATCAATTGCAACAAAGAAATGATTAAAGCAGACAAGGGATGGGTTTGGAGAACTGCCCGTGCTGTGCCAGGCCTAGCCTTTGCATGCCGTGACTAGTGGCCCTATTTTGGTGTTCAAGAATAGACTATGTCCCTTTCCCATCGGGTTTCCTGAGTTATTATGGGCTGGATCCGAATTGAAGATTCTTTTCTGTTATTCATTAATGGCATGAGGGTATCACTGACTAGGTAGCATTTATTGCTGAGCCCTAATTGCCCAGAGGGCAGTTCAGAGTCAATCACATTCTCTGTAACTGGTCTCCAGTAGAAGTTGACATTTGCCTTGGGCATACAGCCCCAGGAACAACCTGTACCCCAGAGATCTTTGGTTCTGGAGCTGCCTAGGAAGTGCATTCAGAAAGGAGTGTCCTCTCAACGCAACTACCATGGGGAGTGAGACCCCAGACATAGAGGAGGAATGTGATGGGGATGGGAACTCAGCCTTGATGCATGTTTGTAAGTCCTAGTAACAGGCAGTTCTGCCAAATGACTGCCAGGGGACTATCTGACAGTCCCGCCCATTTCCATTCTCTGCAGTACCTCTGTGAGTATGTTTTGCAGACTACAACCCGATGGACCTCTGGTTCAAGGTATATCTCCACTAAAAGATACGTGGCACAGCACAGTCCAACTAGAATCATACAGTACAAAAGAGGCGCTTCGGCCCATTGAGTCTGCACTGACAACGCTGACAACTCTAAATGTACACCAGTCCCACTTTCCAGCACTAGGCCCAAAGCTTGTAATGTTATGGTAAGCTCATCCAAGCACTTTTTAAAGGCTGTGAGGCTTCCTATCTTTACAACTTTCCCCATAGTGGATTCCAGTCCCTCATTACTTTGTAGGTGAAACACATTTTCCTCAAGTACCCTCTAAACCTTATGTCTTTCAACATAAAATTATTCCCCCCCCCCCCCCTTGTTATTGATCCTTCGACTAAGGGGAACAGCTGCCTTCTACCCACCTTGTTCATGCCTCTCATCAACTTATACATCTCTATCAGGTCGCCCGCAACCTTCTCTGCTCTAAACAACCCAGTCTCTCTTCAGAGCTGAAATGTTCCATCCCAGGCAACATCCTGTTGAATCTCCCCTGCACCCCCTCCACTGCAACCACATCCTTCTTATAATATGGTGACCAGAACTGCACACAGTACTCCAGTTAGTGGCCTAACCAAAGTCCTGCACAGCTGCAACATAAGCTCCCTGCTCTTATAATCTATACCGTGAATGATAAAGGCAATTGTGTATTCCTTCTTAACCACCCTATTAACCTGTCCTGCCACCTTCAGTGATCTGTGAACAAGCACCCCAAGATCCCTCTGTTCCTCTGTGTGTCCCTACTTGAAGCATTTTGTAGTAATGTGGGCCAGCCCCATCCTTAGCAGCATCAGAAACAAAAACAGAAATTGCTGAAAAACCCTCAGCAGTTTTGGCAGCATCTGTTGGGGAGGTGACGCCTATTAGTAGTATCACCGGACTGTTAATCCAGAGACTCAGGTAATGTTCTGGGGGACCGAGGTTTGAATCCTGCCATCGGCAGATGGTGGAATTTGAATTCAATAAAAATCTGGAATTGGGAATCTAATGATGACCACTGTTGGAAGAAACCAATCTGGTTCACTGATGTCCTTTTGGGAAGGAAACTGCTATCCTTGTCTGGTCTAGCCTCCATGTGATTCCAGACCAACAGCAATGTGGTTGATTCTTCCTGCTCTGCCCAGGACTGTAAGAAACTACAGAAGGTGGTGTGCGCAGCCCAGACCATCACAGAAACCAACCTTACATCCATGGATAGTGGGAACTGCTGATGCTGGAGAATCTGAGATAACAAGGTGTAGAGCTGGATGAACACAGCAGGCCAAGCAGCATCAGAGGAGCAGGAAAGCTGACATTTCGGGTCTGGACCTGACCCTTTTCTGAAGAAGGGTCCAGACCCGAAACGTCAGCTTTCCTGCTCCCCTGATGCTGCTTGGCCTGCTGTGTTCATCCAGCTCTATACCTTGTTATCTTCCATCCATGGGCTCTATTTACATGGCTCATTGCTGCAGAAAGGCGGCCAACATCATCAAAGACCCATTGCACCCTGGTAATGATCTCTTACAACCTCTTCCATCAGGTAGAAGATACAGAAGCCTGAACACATGCACGAGCAGGTCCAGGAACAGCTTCTTTCTAGCCTTGGACTGTAGCCCCAAATAATGTAACCTGCCATGTGACCTGTATTCCTCTGAGTCTTTTTGATCTGTATTTCCTTTGCTTGCTGTGATCTGCCTGTACCGCACATAAACAAAGCTTTTCACTCTATTTTCGTACATGTGACAATAAAATCAATCAATCAATCAATCTTAACTGCCCTCTGGAAAATTAGGGATGAGCAACAAATGCTGGTCTAGCCTG
Source organism: Rhincodon typus (assembly GCF_021869965.1). Lineage (NCBI taxonomy): Eukaryota > Metazoa > Chordata > Chondrichthyes > Orectolobiformes > Rhincodontidae > Rhincodon > Rhincodon typus. Next base: position 5,657,164 of record NC_063378.1, on the reverse strand, counting down.
TAATACACTCATCCCTGAATGAATTTAAAAAATATATAAATATCATTGGGTCTGGTCTCATAGAGTCATAGTTATACAATTGGAAACAGGCCCTTCAGTCCCACTTGTCCATGCCAACCTGATATGCTAAACTAATCTAGTCTCATTAGCCAGCATTTGGCCCATCTCCCTCTCAACCCTTCCTATTCATATACCCATCCAGATGCCTTTTAAATGTTGTAATTGTACCCACGTCCACCTCTTCCTCTGGCAGCTCATTCCATACAAGCACCACCCTCTGCATGAAAAACCCATGCCCTTTAGTTTTGGACTCCCCTACCCTGGAGAAAAGACCTTGGCTATTGGCCCTATCTACGCTCTTCATGACTGTATAAACCTCTATAAGGTCACCTCTCAGCCTCTGATGCTCCAGGGAAAATAGCCCCAGCCTATTCAACCTCTCCCTGTAGCTCAAACCCTCCAACTTAGCAACATCAGGACCGTTCAAACCATAGTGACACTTAACATTTGTATATCAAGGACCCACATGCAGCTACACACAGGACGAGGCAGAGTTGGGTTTGTTTTTATGCTACCACAACTGAAACACCTGAATTATTACACCCTTCCACCTCACACTCCCTGGGTCTGTTCAGAATGTAATGTCAGTCTAGATTTTGTAAAGACATTCTGGAGCAAGACACACTTCTGAAACAATAGTACCACCAAGCTAATGTTGAAAGCCGAAGTTTCAGAATGATTCAGTGTAGACCCAATATTGCCTTAGTTTAATGGTGATTGGTAAACCACAATGAGCTCCACACATTGTCAGTGCCATGTACTTCACCACTTCAGTTTCATTTCTAACTCAACCGGATGTAGAAGCTCACTGATTACTCATTCCCCCGCGGTTTAAGGCAACACAGGGCAGGATAATCAATTGTTTGCAGACAAAAGCTGAACAATGAAACAATTTGTTATTTCCCTTCTTTACATTGGTAAAGAAACATGTGTTTGCATAATATATCGCTTGTAGCAACAAACATATAACAACAATACCCTAATTTTCCCACACAAGCTAATTATATTTCTGCATGCAGTTCTCATGTTTCCTGGGTTCAGTTTTTTTTTCTGGATGCAATTAAATAGGAGTGGTTGTTTAGTAAGCCTTCACTGTGCATTGTTACAGATACAGATGTTGACAAAAGAAATCGCTTGTTTTAGACCGAATGCAAACCACCAAATGATTATTTAAAAAAGATAAAAGAGCTTGCATTACACAGGGAGAATCAAGACTGATTTGTGTAATTTAGTAATGGATTGTTGGCCCTTATTTCAAGGGTGTTGGTGTATATGAGTTGGGTAGTCATATTGTAATGGCAGCACGGTGGCTCAGTGGTCAGCACAGCTGCCTTACTGTGCTAGGGACCTGGGTCCGATTCCACCCTCCGGTGACTGTGTGGAGTTTGCATGTTCTCCCTGAGTTAGGGTAGGTTTCTTCCTATAGTGTAAAGATGTGCAGGTTAGGTGGATTGGTCATGCTAAGTTGCCCATCGTGTCTAGGAATGTGCTGGCTGGGTAGTTTAGCCATGGGAAATAGGGTAGGTTGACGTGGACTTGATGGGCCAAGTGGCCTGCTTTCACATTATAGAAATTCTATGAACTGTACAAGGTGTTGGTGACACCATATCTGGAGTACTGTGAGCAGTTTTGGTCCACTTTCTTAGGAAAGATGTTTCAATGGAGGCTGTTCAGAGAAGGTTCACCAGGATGATCACCATGATGAAAGGATTGTCTTATGAGCAAAGGCTAAACAGGTTGGGAGACGACTCAGTGGAGTTTAGAGGAATGAGAAGTAGCTCATTGAAACATATAGGATTTTTAGGAAGGGACTTCTTAGGAAGGGATTCTGAGGTCACCGAAATGTTAACTCTGTTTTTTCCTTCGTAGATGCTGCCAGACCTGCTGTTTTTGTTAGGATTTTTAGGGCTTGACAGGGTTGATGCTGCAAGGATGTTTCCCCTCATGGGAAAGTCTGAGACCTGAGGGCATTGTCTCAGAATAAAGGGGCACCAATTTAAGGCTGAGATGAGGAGGAATATCTCCTACCTCAGGGTTGTGAGTCTTTGGAACTCCGCACCACAGAGAGCTGTGTGGGCAGAGTCTTTGTGTATATTTAAGACTGGAATAGATAGATTCTCGATCAGTCCGGGAATCAGTTATGGGGAAAGGACAGGGAAATGATTATGAGGAGTGTCAGATTAGCGATGATCATATTGAGGGGCAGAATGGCCTACTCCCATTCCTATTTCGTACAGCCTTATGTTATATGTTAGGTTGAGTTGATCATTTTAAGTTTATGGTCTAAAAATATATGGATTCTATTTTTGCAGAACCTGTTTCCAAGCCTGAAATCATCCCGAGTTTGTCACAAGTTGTGGAGGACAATGAAACTGTCACCCTGTACTGCAACCTGACTGGGCATTCCCCATCCATTCAATGGATCAAGGACGGCCAATACATTCAGTATAACGACAGGATGAATTTGTCGTTGGACAATCACACATTAATACTAACAGCGGTCAATCGGTCAGATTCGGGAGAATATCAGTGTGAGGGCTACAACACTGTCAGTCGCAAAACAAGTAACGCACTGTTCCTTATGGTTTATTGTAAGTATGAATATCTATCTGTCTGCCTACCATTCTGTTTATCTATCCATCCATCTCTTTCTCTACCCATCCCTTTGCCTGTCCCTCTGTTTTATTCACCTGGTGAAGGAGCAGCACTCTGAAAACTTGTGATTTGAAATAAACCTGTTGGATTATAACCTGGTGGCATGTACTTCGGACTTTGTCCCTTTGTTTGCCCACTAATGCCTATCTATTTATTTCTCCTTCTGTTTATCTGTCTGGCTATTGTGGGGAGGAGGGGTGGCCTCTACGTAAGGATATTAGAACTAGGCCATTCAGCCCCTCGAGCCTGTTTCACCTTTCCACACAATCATGGCTGATCTCATCTCAGCCCGAACTCCACTTTCCTGCCCGCTCCCCATAACCTTTGAACCCATCATTAAATCAAAATCTGTCCATCTCCGCCTTAAATTTACTTAACCCTGGCATCCGCTGCTCTTTGGGGGAGTGAATTCTATCGATTCATAAACCCTTGAGAAAAGTGATTTCTTCCCGTCTCTGTCTTCAATCTTCTACCCAATGTTCCATATCTATGACCTCTCAATCTTGATTGCCCCTTATGAGGAAACATCATCTCTACATTTACTTTGTCAATCCCCTTTAGCATTTTATATACCTCAATGTGACCTCCCTTCATTCTTCTAAACTCCAGAGAGTACAGGCCTAATCTGGTTATAAGACAAACCCCTTATCTCTGCAATCAATATAGTGAAACTCCTCTGAACTGCCCCCATTGCAACAACATCCCTCATGTAAGGGGACCAAAATTGTGTACAATACTCCAGATGTTGTCTCACTATTGGCTTGTACTGTTGCAGCAACACTTCTCTACTTTTATACTCTAAGCAACACTTCCCAATTTAACACACTATTTGGTAGATTGATGTCATACATTATGATGGCTGCTGAGAAATGGCAAAATTGTCTGTCATAGGGAATGATGATTTCAAAATATTTGCCCCTCCTGCTCTCTTCCCAAACATGTACCAACATCATGTACTCGCCAACATGATCAGGGTACCTGGGAAAGAGGTGCACTTTTGCCTCCTATCCCCATGGATACTATTCTCAGCCTTGAACTTACGAAGTTCACAGTTCAGCAGAGGAGGACTGGGGCTTATCTCAGTGGTGCAGCTGCTATTATGTGCAGAAAAAAAAATGCAAGGCGTTGTCCCTACAGGAAATTCCTGCCATTTGAAATTTCCAATCTTTTGTGTGAAGGCAGCAACAAGAGTGAAACCCATTAGTGATCCAGTGAACCTGCCAGATTTAACATTGGAAATGCAAAAATGAATGCAAGTGCATCAGATTCCCAACTGACAGTTTCTTCATGCACGTGGTACCATTAATCTTGCTCTTCCTTACAAGACTCTGTACATTTCTTTCGTATATCTTCTGTTCTGAAGTGACATTCTACCTGAGAAACCCATGTTAATATCTATATCCTTTACTTGTTGCAGTTGGTCCAGAAGATCCTCAAATTTCCATTGATCCCGATAAAGGAGACATCACCTTGGGATCAAAGGTCACTTTCAACTGTTCTGTGCTGTCAGTTCCACCTTCCGAATTCGAGTGGTTTTTCAATGGGCACCCTCTGAACCGAACAGGACAAACGATGACCATCGATAGCTATGGCCCAAGTCACAACGGCATTTACATGTGTCAAGCCCATAACAATATGACCGGAAAATACATCAATAAAACGACAGAGGTTCATGTTGTAGGTGAGGAAAAAAGGCTCAATCACCCTCTTTAGCAACAGGAAACAATTGAAACATAAAATGTTTATCCAAAGGAATTTATTACAACTCGCATGGGCGCAGGAGATGGTGGCACAGCTGTGGTATCACTAGGCCAGCAAGTGCTTGGGCAACCTAATGGATGTGGGTTCAAATCCTACCCTTGAACCTAGTAGAAGTCAGGGATATAAAGCTATTTTCAATCATGATGACTGTTATAAACAGTGACGACAAGATCAGCATTAGGAAGGTTAAATTAATGTCACGCTGTGTATTATGGTAGGATTGCAAACCAGCAGTTCTACGTTACAAAAACTAGCGACATCTCACTATACCACCACCTTCCCAACTAGCTATTGAAGCTGGTGGGTGCCAGTCAAGTGGTTGGCTATATCCTGGATATAACAGCAGAATTACATTTCAGGAGAAGGCCCAACTTCCCCACAGCAGCTGTGCGAGTGAGCGTCATAATTGGTGCCATTCTGCCGCTCTCTCTCTGTCTCCCCACGCATTTATTACCGTGTAAATATATGTCTAATGCCCCCATGATGAGCACGAGGTTAAAGAAGCTTTTCCCTCATCAGAGATAGTAAGAACTGCCGATGCTGGATTCAGAGATAACATAGTGTGGAGCTGGAGGAACGCAGCAAGCCAAGCAGCATTAGAGGAGCAGGAAAGCTGACGTTTCGGGTTGGGACCCTTCTTCAGAAAATGAGTGTTGTGCAGACTTGATTTTCTGAAGGAGGGTCCCGACCCAAAACGTCAGCTTTCCTGCTCCTCTGGTGCTGCCTGGTCTGCTGTGTTCTTCCAGCTCCACGCTGTGTTATTTTTTCCCTCATCGGTTCCCTCACCCCTTGCTGCAGATAAAGTCCAGCAGTGATGTCTTTTAGGACTCGGCCAGCTCTGTCAGGGGTGGCACTGCTGAGTCGCTCTTGGCGATAGACATTGAGGTGCCCCACGCAGAATATATTCTGTGCCCTCGCCACCCTCAATGCTTCGACTAAATGATGCTCAACTTGGAGGAGGACTGATTCATCAGTCAAGGGATGGCAGGAGGGAGCTGGTGGTTTCCTTGCCCACATTTGACTTGTTGCCCCATGATTTCTAGAGTCAATGTCGAGGGCTCCCAGGGCAACTCCACACTGTATATCATTGTGCCACCACCTCTGGTTTGGTGTAAAGCATAATTGAGTATTGGAGCCGGAACCATCTTGGTGCTCTGAGAATGTTCAATTGTACTTCTCATTTGTGATGAGTAGATAGTGGACAGACTTGGGGGAGTTTGGAAATGAATTACTCGCTGCTGGATTCCCAGCCTCTGACCTGCTGCTGTAGCTGCATAGTTGGAACCCAATGCAAAGGAAGTGGCTGTCTGTTTTTACAATAAATTCACAGCAATGTCCATTGGGTGAAGATCACGTTTGCTTTGAGCTGCAGAACGGACAGAAATTTTATGTCAGAAGCAAAAAGCAAACTTATCCATTGTGCTGAATGGAAATTCAATTGATTTCTTTTGGAATACCTTGACCCAGAGCAAAGTCTTTTTACCTCTCAAATTTCATCGATTGCAGATGCAGAGAAGGTAATTGTGTCTTAAACCCCTAGAAAGCAACAAAAATTCAACAAAATCTGTCTAGAAATGAAATCTGATTTGGACAAGAGCTTAAAATGGGTGCATTTTGGACACATGTTACCTCCTGTCCTGGTTAATGTGGGATTAAGGTGATAGGGTAGGATTCTCTTCAGAGGGTCGGTGCAGACTTGATGGGCTGAATGGCCTCTATCTGCATTGTTGAGATTCTATAATTCATTGACTTTTCTCCACTGATCAAGAATCTATCTATCTTGGCCTTAAATATATACAAGGACTCTGCCCCCACTGCTGTCTGTGGCAAGGACTTCCAAAGACTAATAACCCTCTGAGAGGAGAAATTCCTCCTCATTTCAGTCTTAAATTGGTGTGATAATTACACAATGTGGCCTTCAATCCCATGCTAAACTGCCCCTTAGCACCCAGGGATGTGCGGGCATAATGGGTTAGCAATGGCAAATGCAAGGATAGTTTGGAATGCTCTTCAGTGGGTTGGTGAGACTTGATGGGCTAAATGGCCTCTGTGTGTTCTGTAAGGGATTCTAAGTAGTAGTATTTCGAGAGCCCACTTAATATTCTTCCCCATTTACTTCAGTGGAACTGAATATCAGGCAGGGCATAAAATCCTTGGATTTTGCCAATGTGAGATGAAGCAATAGACTGGTTTTAACTCACAATGCTGAAATCAACATTATCTGAAATTCTCATTTTTTCTATCAGTAGTAAATGTCAGGTCAGTGTAATGTTCTGGAAGTTCAACTTTAAAGAAAATAAATTGCACAAAAGAATCTTTTCTGACGCATAACGTTTACTTTTACAAGGAAGGAGAGGACTGGTTAATCAGCTCGCAATGCAGAGTGATGCCAATGGCACACAATGGACCCTCCTCTTCAACCCCATCCCTCGCCTGAGTTATCTCTTTCTAATGACAGAGTAGGTCTATGGCAACTTCACCTTTTATTTTTACACGAATGCTACAGGTGCCAATGCATTGATTTCAATAAAATCAAAAGTTATACAGCAATAGAAAAATAATCGAGTGTATTTTTTTTCCTCTCTCTTCCAGAGCCAGTCTCTCAGCCAAACATTACTGTAAATGTTTCAGACCCAACTGAACACAATGACACGGTGTCCTTGACTTGTCACGTGACTGGTGATCTGAGGTATCTGTCCTGGATGAAGATGAACCAGTTTATTCAGAACAACGAGAGGGTGAAGTTATCAGAGGACAATGCCACACTGACAATATCATCAGTGAATAGATCTGATTCAGGCAATTACACATGCCAGGCATGGGGCTACAGAAATAATGAAACAAGCAATCCATTTGAACTGAACGTTTACTGTGAGTACAACTCAGTGACGGTAGGATAGGAGATTAAACTTTTCTCTTTGCACACCATGGTAATTTATTCAAATACTTTATCTAAATTAAGGAAGTATCATTTGTCACATTATTGGGTAATACCATATCTAGAGGACTGGAGTATGAGGGTGCCGAAGTTGTGCTGCAGTTATACCAAATCCTGATTCACAGACAAAGTCCTGGTTAGACCCCACTTGGAGCGCTGTGAGTAATTCTGGGCACCACACCTTAGGAAGGATATATTGGCCCTGGAGGGAGTGCAGTGTAGATTTACAAGAATGAGACCTGGACTGAGGAGAAATTACACAAATTAGACCTGGTTTCTCTAGAATATAGAAGGTTAAGGGATGATCCAATCAAAGTCTTCAATATACTATCAGGAGAAGACAGATAAATTTAAAGACGAACTGTTTCCACTGGTTCGTGCTTCCAGAACTGGGAGGTACAGTCTAAAAATTATGGCCAAAGCATTCAGGAAAGATGTTTGGAAACAGTTCTGTACTCAAAGGGTGGGAGATGTTTGGAACTCTCTTCCATAAATGGCAGTGGATGCTGAATCAGTTGTTTGTTTTCAACTTGAGTTAGATATATTTTTGTTCAGCAAAGAGATTAAGGGATATGGACCAGAGGAATGTACATGGAGTTAGACCACAGATCAGCCATGATCTCATTGAATGGCGGAACAGGCTCAAGGGGCTGAATGGCCTACTCCTGTTCCTATGTAGACGTTGTTTTATAGAATGGATTGGCTGGGATCAGTAAACTCAGTTGGCTGGGTAGCTGGTTTGCAATGCAATATAATACTAACTTCAATTCCCACACTCTCTGAGAGATATGATTTCCCTTCTCAACCTGTCCCCTTGCCTGAGGTGCGTTCATCACCAGTCATTTTTTCTTGAATGAGAGAACAGCCCTATGGTTTGGTAACTTTACTTTGGCTATTGCAGAGGTTGGCTTGCATGGGATGGTGGTAATGTCACTTAGGCTTGCAATGATTTGCTACCATGGCTTAAAACACCACCATGGTAGTTGATGGGCTAGTTGATGGTTGAATCAATAAAACTGGACTGTGGCCGTTCAGCTTTTAGAAACAAAGTTGATTTGCTTCACTGATCTCCTTCAGAGAAGGAATCTTCCATCCTTATTCAATCTGGTCTACTTCTGACTACAGACTCTCAGTAATATGGATGTGAAAATGGGAAGGGAAACCATTCAGTCTATGAGATGTGGGTATTACCTGGAAAGACTCAAATCCGTTGCCTGTTCCGTGCTGAGAATCTACCTGTTCCCAGTGTTGTGAAGGATGACTCTGGGCCAAGTACTCTTCCAAGAATTTCACAAGCATCCATACAGTGTGTAAAGAGGCCATTCGGCCCATTGGGCCTCCACCAACCCTCTGAAGAGCATCTCACCCAGACCTGGCACCCTAACTATAGCCACACATTTGTGATGGAAAATCCACCTAGCCTGCACATCATGGGGCAATCCATCTAACCTGCACATCTTTGGACTGTGGGAGGAAGCTGGAGCATCCAGAGGAAACCCACACAGACACAGGGAGAACATGCAGACTTTGCACAGACAGTCACCTGAGGCTGGAATTGAACCCAGGTCCCTGGCATTGTGAGACAGCAGTGCTAACCACTGAGCCACCATGCCATACTTGGACTGGACTGCAGCGCTAGTCCTTCATAGAAACATTTGTACAGAAAACCATCATGCAGTGGTCAGCATGTAACATTCTCGAGACACTTCAGGAAAAGAAGGCAGCTGAGCAGACTTGTCAAAATAATTTAGCAGAATGGCTCATGGCCTTAGCTTTCACTCGAACGCTAACATGTAGTTTGGCTTATAGTGATAAGCGACTTCCCCGTCAAATCATTCACACATGCCTGGACCCTTCATGCCAATGCATGCTGCCAACAAGTTGGCAGCAGTGGTGAAAAAATGGTCTACATCTCCCGGAACGTGCTTTTGCAAAGAAGTTCTAGGAAGAGAGCTGTGGGTTTCCTGTCAGACCCATCTTGAACAGTGAGATAACAAGGTGTAAAGCTGGATGAACACAGCAGGCCGAGCAGCATCAGAGGAGCAGGAAGGCTGACGTTTTGGGCCTAGACCCTTCGTCAGAAATGGGGGAGGGGAAGGGGGTTTTGAAATAAATGATTCTGTTGCCAGGAATGTACACTAAGACAGACATAACTGCTGCTTGAATATGGGGTGGTACAGTAACTCAGCGGTTAGCACTGCTGCCCCACAGTGCCAGGGTCTCCAGTTCAATGCCACCCTTGGGTGTGTGTAGTTTGCACACTCACCCTGTGTCTGCATGCCTTTCCTCTGGATGCTCCAGTTACTTCCCACAGTCCAAAGATGTGGAGGTTAGGTGGATTGGCCATGCTAAATTGCCCATAGTATCCCAGGATATAAGTGCTAAATGCAGGGTAACAGCATTAGGGTAGGGTAGGGTAGGGGACTGGGTTCAAGTGGGATGCTGTTTGGAAGGTCAGTGCAGACTTAATGGGCCAAATGGCCTCTTTCTGCACCATATGGATTTTACCATTAACTGAGTCAAAAATGTTCTTTGGTCTGCCACAGCCATAGTATATCAAGGGGCTGGTCATTTTTACAAGTCTTCAAGCTATAAGGTGGTCTAGAAGGCACGCAGCACATTTGCCTTCATCAGCTGAGATATTGAATGTAAAAGTTGGCAAGTTATGTTACAGCTGTACAAATTTTAGTTAAGTCGTGTTTGGAATACTGCATGCAGTTCACCACACTACCAGAAGCTTGTGAATACTTTGGAGAGGGTGCACAGAAGATTTAGCAGGATGTTGCCTGGTCTGGAGGGCTTCAGTTATGATGAGAAGTTGAATAAACTCAGATTGTTTTCAGTGGAAAGATGGAGGCTGAGTGGCGACCCAATAGTGGTCTACAAAATTATGAGAGGCATAGATAGGATGGATAGTCTGAGGCTTTTTCCCAGGGTGGAAAGGTCGACTACAAGAGGGCTCAGGTTTAAGGTGAGATGGGTTAAGTTTACGGGAAAAGTTTTCACACAGACGGTGCTTGGGATGCCCTGGCTGTGGAGATGGTGGAAGCAGACACATTAGCAACTTTTAAGGTGTATCTTGATAGACACATGAACGGGAGGTGAACAGAAGGATAGAAACTGCACATGGTCAATAAGTGGTGGGTCTAAATAAGGATTAGGAATTGGTGCAGTCTTGGTGGACTAAAGGTCCTGTTCCTGTGCTGTATTGTATCGTAATGTATATGCTTGTCACTGCATACATATAGGAAATATCCCATGAGATTGAGGCACCTCAAACTGCAATCTACTCGAAGCGGAGTTTCCATAATGTTCAATTTGAACTGTTTTGGAATTTACTTTTAGATATTTTAGGAATTAACTTTTTTTTGCTAAACAAATCGTTTCCCATCGCGAATGACTTTGAACTTCAGGCCATTCAGAGGGCAGTTTCTAGTCAATCACATGACTGTGGTTCTGGGGTCACGTCACCTCATGAAAAAGGCAAGTACCTGAACGCATGCAGGTAAAGCAGTTAATCAGGAAAGCTAGTAGGATATTATCCTTTATTATGAGAGGAGTTGGACAGACAGGCCGCGTTTCCACTGGAGTTCAGAAGAATATGAGATGACTTGATTGAAGAGTATAAGATCCTAAATGATCTTGACAAGGTGGACATGACAAGGATGTTTCCTCTTGCGGGTAAGTCCAGAATGAGGGGGCACTGTTTTAAAATTAGGGATTAACCTTTTAGGACAAATAGGAAAAGAATTTCTCAGAGCTACTTTGGAATTATTTGCAGAAGATGGCAGAGGCAAGGGATTGAATATTTTTAAGACAGTGGCCAAGATAATTTCTCATTGGGCAGGGGAATCGAGGGTTATCAGGAATAAATGGGAATAGGGTATTTTTAACACAAACAGATCAGCCCTGATCTTATTGAAATGCACGGGCCTACATCTGCTTCAATTTCATCTTTCTCCAAATATTTTACTCTCAATTCAATGCACATAAATATCATTGATATTAAATATACTGACCAGAATCTGTTCCTGAAGTGATAGGTTTGCTTTTAGCAAGTTGGTTTATGAAAGGGAGTTTCTCATTCCTTTTGTGTGTTCCTTCTTTTCCTTGAGTTCAGAACAGAAGTGCCAGGATGTTGCAGGGTGTGGAAGATCTGAGTTGCAAAGAAAGGCTGGATAGGCTGGGACTTCTTTCACTGGAGCGTAGGAGGTTGTTTGGCAACCTTATAGAAGTTTGTAAAATGGAGGGGTATCGATAGAATTGATGGTGGCTGTCTGTTCTGTAGGATCGGGGATTTCAAGACTTGGGGATGCATTTTTAAGGTGAGAGCGGAGAGATTTAAAAAAAACATGGGGGGCAATTTTTTTACGCAGCGGTTGGTTCATATGTGGAATGAAATTCCTGAGGAAGTGGTGGATATGGGTACAACTACAACGTTTAAAAGACATTTGTATAGATATATGAATAGGAAAGGTTTGGAAAAATATGGCCCAGGAGTAGGCAGGTGGGACTAGTTTAGTTTGGGATTATGTTTGTCATGGATTGGTTGGACTGAAGGGTCCATTACCGAACTGCATGACTCTATGACTCTATGAGTTCTGTGCCCAAAGACAGGTGCAACATGCAGCACCTCAGGTAGAGCAAGGGCACAGATTCCCAGCCCACCCCCAGCTGAAAGGGGCATCAAATCATGTGCCAATCTGGTCCACGGTGGCTCTGCGCCAAATTGAACCAGCCATCTCCATAGAGATTCGAATTACAGTGGCAACATACATGCCCCATATACTGCGGATATGAGAGGCTCCAAGCTCTACCCAACACACGACCAATCTCTCCCACTCTCTTATAGCATGCAATGTGAAGATTTGCACCCGTTTGGTCATTTTTACAAATGCACTCCCATTGGCCATCAGCTCCTACCAGTGTGACCTGGACCCAGAGCTCAGAGACACTACCCAAGACCTCCTGTGTGTTCCATTACTTACAGCCACACTCTCTCTCTCATTCTAGATGGACCAGATACACCTCAGCTGACCATCGAAGATGAGAAGGAAGCATATGCTCCTGAATCAGATATCATTCTCAGATGTACTGCTGACTCCGTTCCTCCTGCCACATTCGAATGGCTATTAAACGGGAACTCTCTTCGGCAGAAAAGTGAAACACTAGTCCTTTCCAAAATGAACATAAGTGACTTTGGGAATTATACCTGCAAGGCTTATAATAATCGCACCATGTTATATGCAGAGACAACAAAGCAAATAACTGCAATCGGTGAGGATTTAATTCTGTGTTCCCGATATATAAATGGAAAATGTGCCACTAGGGTCTACACTGGGATTCTGTGCTAATAATTGCTTAATGTGCATGTTCAAAGATTGCCATAGAAGATGTCCTGTGTATTAGTACCACAATGGGTATTATGCACTCGTAAATCATCTTCCGTCACAATTTAACGCAAAAAGATAAAATGGCCAACAATTCTTGAACCATGGCACCAATTACCATCAATGCCATGGACACGGATTCTGCATAATCACATCTTACTTGAGATGACAGCCAATACATCCTCTATCTCCATGGTCACCACCTGGGATGTAGATTATCAGACCCTGGAGATTCATCGGTTTTTACTCCCGATCATTTCTTCAGCAATTTTTGTTTTACTGTTGCTAATTTCCTTTCAATTCCTCCTTCCTAAAAGACTTTTGCATTGCTAGCATTTCCGGGAAGTTTTTTTGTCTTTTTCTGTGAAGACAAAATGAAATAGTTGTTTGATTACTCCATTATTTCCTTGTCTTCCATTATCAAATCTCCTGTAAAGGGCCTTCATTTGTTTTCACCATTCTTTATCTTTTTGCATACTTACAGAAGCTCTTACTGTCTGTTTTTATGTTTGTTGCAAGTTTTCTATCACGCTCTATTTGTTCCCATCTTAATAAACCACTTGGTCCTCTGTTGATGAAGTCTAAACTGCTCCCAGCCCTCAGACTTCAAGACCAGCAATGTCCAGGCAGATGAAACAACATCTTTCTTTGAACACATGCTTCTCTAACCGTAGTTATAGTCAGAGAGACAGCCTTGTATAGCACGGAAACAGAACCTTTAGTCCAACTTATCTATGCCACCAGATATCCTAAATTGATCTGGTCCCATTTGCCAGCATTTAGCCCATATCCCTCTAAACGCTTCCTATTCATATACCAATCCAGATGCCTTTTAAATGTTGTAATTGTACCAGCCCCCACCACTTCCTTTGGCAGCTCATTCCATGTATGCACCATCCTCTGTGTGAAATAGTTGCCCCTTAGTTCCCTTTTATATTTTTCTCCTCTCACCTTAGACCTATGCCCTCTAGTTTTGGACTCCCGTGCCCAAGAGAAAGACCTTGATTATTCCCCCTATCCATGCCCCTCATGATTTTCTAAACCTCTATAAGGTCACTCCTCAGCCTCCAACGCTCCAGGGGAAAAATAGCCCTAACCTATCCAGCCTCTCCCTATAACTCAAACCCTCCAACTCCAGCAACATCCTCGTAAATCTTTTCTACACCCTTTCAAGTTTCACAACATCTTTCTTATAGCAGGGAGACCAGAATTGAACGCAGTATCAGCTGATGTTTGTTTTAGTGTGTGTCCCTGGGAATGGCCTGTGCTGGTTCACCATCACTGTTCACATGAACAGTTGATTTGCATTGTTTGTTCACAGTCTACAATGCTATCTCTTAGTACCACTTCATGTAGGAGTTTGATCTTGCTCTTTGTTCATGCTGATTTACTGTTACATGAACGTTTCTGCTCCCCGCCAAGACTAGGGGACAAATATCCCTAGGGCACTGGTGGGAAGGTTTACTATGAAAGGAACCACAATCTGCTTTTCCAAATAAGAATCTATATCAGATGTTTGTGGTTACAGTTTACATTCCTAACTGTTTCTCTTGGCTTTGTTTCAAGAAGTATTTACGTAGCTACATTTTCAGACTCCAAAAGTATTTGTTGTGCAACAGAGACATTTGAGGGATAACACACATCAAGCGACTGCAATACAAGGGCCAGATTTTTTAATAGAATCCCTACAGTGTGGAAACAGGCTATTCGGCCCATCAAGTTCACAGCGACCCTGCGAAGGGCATCCCACCCAGATCCACCCTATACCTGTAATCCATGCATTTCCCATGGCTAATGCACCTAGCCTGCACATCCCTGGACAATTTCCCCATGGCCAATCCACTTAACCTACACATTCCTGGACACTACAGGCAATTTAGCACAGCCACTCCATCTAATCTGCACATCTTTGGACTGCGGGGGGAAACTGGAGCAGCTGGAAGAAACCCAGGCAGACAAGGGGAGAATGTGCAAACTCCACACAAAGACAGTTGCCCAACGGTAGAATCGAACATGGGTCCTTGCTGTGAGGCACTGTGCTGCCCGACATACACGAGCGTAATGTTCACAATAAGAATAACTCGTATTTTTTACTTGACTGAATTCAAGCTTTTAGCAATGTGACTTGATCTAATGAGTTTTTGTTATTCTTTGATGAGATGAGGGTATGACTGGCAAGGCCAGCATATGCTGCCCATCCCTGATTGGCCCTTAGTGGCTTGCTCAGTCAACACGATATCAGTCACGTTACAACAGACTGGGTTCAAGATTCGGACAATAGAATTAGAATTAGGTGTTATTGTCATGTGTACTCAAGTGCGAAGTTACAGGAGGACAGTGAAAAGTGTCCGTTGTTGCTACACATGGTGCCATCTTAGGGACAAAGTGCCTAGTTACAAACTTTAGGTATTAAAATAGATTAGGCTCAAGAATAGAGAAATAAAGATAAAAGCTAAAAGTTCTCCATTACAGTTCTTCATAGTATAAATTTGGAAAATAAAGAAATAAAATTAAAGATATTAGAGTCCTTCTATAGACTGCAGTCGCTCCATACTGGGGCCTCTCCACACATGGTCTCGCTCTCTCCGACACTGGGCTAATCCCAACCAGGTTCGCAAGTTGCTGATCGCCATCTGTCACAGGCTGATGGCACTGGGCCCAGTCTGCTGACTGTTGGCCATCCCGCTCCGGCCTTGTTATAATTCACGGTTACAGCTCACCGTTGCTGACACTGCCTTGACTGAAGTTAAATTTCATGAGCTGCCATAATGGGAGTTGAGGCCATGCCCGCAAAACATGAGCCTCGGATTCTGGATTACACCTCGCAATGACATTACCTCTACACTGCCTTTGACTAAAACCCCTAATTTCGTGGATGATGGATCGGATTTTGTGAGGTTCCCAAATTGCGGTTCGTCTTAAAAGTTAACAGCCGCAAAACAACAGTCACACTCACACTGTGGAGACACACATACTAAAGATGGTTGTCGAACCATCTTTCTGTCTAGCGTTGAAATTTGAAAATGCAGCCCCTAAATATACATCGACTTCAAGTGGGAAATAATTTTCAACTCAATCAAATATGAATCTGTGTAGCCTTGATATATAATTTCAACCAGGACCTGAAATAAAGCCTAGAGGCTGATTGGACATTCAGGAGCACGATAGATATTACGCAGTACCAAAAGTTTCTCCAAATCCCCTAATCCCCGTATTTATACTGCTGTTATTACAAAATAGCTCTGCCTTTGAGATGGAGGATTGAATCAAATTAATTTAACGTAATAAATAAATTGATCAACATTACGTTTGAATTGAAAAATATCTTACCTAATTTATTTCCGAGCATACTGAGATTATTCCAGTCATAAATCTAAACAGTTTACTTCAGGAACTTTTGGGCAATTTAAAATTTACAGATTGTCCAATATTTGTAGGGTGCTTTACCCTATACTGGTTCATACATTGCTTGCTGCCTTCAACTTGTATCTTTGCTTCTAGAAGACCAGAAGAAATAAGAACAGGAGTAGGCCATTCGGCCCCTTGATCCTTCTCCACTACTTAATAGGATTGTGGCTGAGCTGACATTCCTCACGTCCACTTTCCTTCCCCATAACCCTTGATTCCCTGACTGATCAAGAATCTTTCTGTCTCTGCCTTAAATATACACAAGGACAGTGCCCCCTCATCTGTCTGTGGCAAGGAGTTCCAAAGACTCATAACCCTCAGAGAGAGAAATTCCTCCTCATCTCAATCTTAAATTGGCACCCCTCTTGAGCATAAGAGCAGACAGTGATAATTACACAATATAGCCTTCAATTCCGTGGTAAATTCAGTCCCACTGAATTGTGGAATGAAGAATACAGAGTTGGCACAGCACAGAAAGAGGGCATTCAAACATGCATTAACTGTCCAATTGAATGATTCACTCAGTGCCATTCCCCTCCCCTTAACACTGCACCTTCTTCCTTTTCCAGAGAAGCCCCATTCCCTTTTGAATGTGTCAGTTGAATCTGCCACCACAATCTTATATGAAATCACTTAACCCTTTATACGATGCACCACACTCTCAGGCACAGAACACTCAACACTCAAAATGCTTGGCCAAGCAGTCCACTTGATTGGAACACCCTTCACCCACTTTGGTATTCATCCCCTCCACCATTGACATGCACTGGCAACAGTGTGTTCCATCTACAAGACGCACTGCAGTAACTCAACAACGCTCCACCAATTGCACCTTCCAAAGCCATGACCTCTACTAACCAGAAGAACAAGGGGCAGCAGGTAAATGGGATCACCACCCCTTGCAAGTTCCCTCATAGCCTTGTACCATCATGACTTAGAGCCACAGGGCTGTTCTTACAGTGTTGCTTAATGAAAATTCTGGAATTCCCCTTCCCTGACAGCACTGTGAGTGTCCTTAAATCTCAAAGACAGCAACATTTCATGAAGGCAGCTTACCCTCACCTCCCCAGGGCAGTTCATAGAATCCCTACAGTGTGGAAGCAGGCCTTTAGGCTCATCTAGTTCACAGGGACCCTCTAAGGAGAATCCCACCCAGTTGCAAACCCTTTACCCCCCCATCCCTGTAATCCTGCATTTCCCATGCCAATTTCACCTAACCTGCACATCCCTGGACACTATGAGAAAGTTGGCATGGCTAATCCCCCTAGCCTACACATCTTTGTACAATGCGGGGAGTCCACAACACCTGGAGGAAACCCACGCAGGCAAGGGGAGAATGTGTAAACTCCACACATACAGTTACCCAAGGTTGGAATCAAATCTTGATCCCAGGCACCGTGAGGCAACAATGCTAACCACTGAGTCACCGCACTGTAAATACTGACCTAGCTTGTGAGACTGACATCCAACGAACAAAACCCAGACCTTAAATAGGATTTCTTTCCCTGAATAACACTGTGTTTTTCTTTCTTTCTCTCTGTCTCAGAAGGCATTTCGAAACCGGAGATTACTGCCAATGCTTCGCAGCTGGTAGAACACAAAGACACAGCAATTCTGAAGTGTGGTGTATCTGGCAATTGGCACTCCCTTAAATGGAGCAGGGACCAGTTAGCACTCCTGCACGGTGAAAATATGGAACTTTCGGAAAGGAACAAGACATTAACCATCAAAGCCGTGAACAGATCTGATGCAGGCAACTACACTTGCAAAGTGGAGAGTCTGTTCAGCAGCAAAGAGAGTGACCCATTCCAACTGGTCATTTACTGTGAGTACCTAACATTATTTCTGAAGGAACTACTGCTTCTCAAAGGTGTGGTCTAATTCCAAACCCATGGTTTTGTCAATTGGATGCATTTTCAGATGTAAAACACTCAATAATAGTTCACATAAAAGTTAATAAGACTGAATGTCCTGTTTAGTATATTAAGCATCCCCTGTTCACCAGCCAAGCCATTTTTTGAAGCAATCTTTCTCAATAGGGTTTGTAATTTCCTTACAGCAATTCATCCCCTTTAGAAATAAAGTGCAACCTGATGCTGACATTGGGATGGTGCTGTGGCTCAGTGGTTAGCCCTGTTGTCCTTACAACACTAGGGATACAGGTTCAATTCTAGCTTCAGATGACAGTCTGTGTGGAGTTTGCATGTTTTCTCTATGTCTGCATGGGGTTTCCTTCCACAGTTCAAAAATGTGCGGGCTTGGAGGATTAGCCACAGGGTAGGGTCTGGGTGTGATGATCTTTGTTAGGGTCAATGTAGATTCAATGGGCCAAATTACCTCTTTTTCTGACTCTGGGATTCTATGATTCTGGAAGTTGCTCGAGAAACTCAGTTGGTCTTGCATTATCTCCATAGAGAAAAGAGAGCTGTCATTTTGAGTCCAGTGATCCTACGTCAGAAATAGACTCAAAACATTATGTGTTTTTATCTCCACAGATGCTGCCAGATCTACTGAGTTTCTGTAGCAATTTCTATTTTGTTTGCTTCAGATCCTTAATTTTTTTGTTCCTTTCCTCTTGCAAGGAAGGCCAACATGCCATGTTTGCATTGGCTATGTTGTAATGCCATCAGCAATCTGAGGCAGAGGCTGAATCTCATGGGTTCATGAATTGAAATCACATCACATGGCAGCTGCTAGGATTTAAATTCAATCAATCGATAACCTCAATACAATTAAAAGTAAGGCCTCAGGCAGTGTTGTAGAACAGAGAGGGTTTGGGTATATGATTCTTTGAAGTTTGCATCACTGATAGACGAGGTGGTTAAGAAGGTGTTTAGCACACTTGCCTTCATTGCTCAGACCTTTGACTATAAGAGTTGGGAAATCATGTTGATGTTGCACAGGACTTTGGTGAGGCCTCTTCTGGAGTACTGTGTCCAGTTCTGGTCACCCTGTTATGGGAAGGCTATTATTAAACTGGAGAGGGTTCAGAAGAGATTTACCAGGATGTTGCCGGGAATGAAGGGTTTGCGTTATAAGGAGAGGCAGGATAGGCTGAGAGGAGGTTGAAGGGTGACCTTTCAGAAGTTTATGAAATCATTAGGGAAACAGATAAGATGAATAGCAGGTGTCTTTTCCCTCGGGTGGGGGATTTCAAGACTAAAGGGGCATATTTTTAAGGTGAGAGGAGAAAGATTTAAAAAGGACATGAAAAGCAACTTTTTCACGCATGTGTGGAATAGACTTTCAGAGAAAGTGGTGGATGTGGGTACAATTAGAACATTTAAAAGACATTTGGATAAGTACATGAATAAGAAATGTTTGGAGGGATATGGGCCAAGTGCAGGCAGATGGAACTGAGTTAGTTTGGGAACACGGTCAGCATGGACATCTGCTAATGTGGTATATTGCATCCGCTGTTCCCGTTGTGGCCTCCTCTACATCGGGGAAACCAAGTGGATGCTTGGCGACTGCTTTGCAGAACACCTACGCTTGGTTCGCACGAAACAACTGCACCTCCCAGTCGCGAACCATTTCAACGCCCCCTCCCATTCCTCAGACGACATGTCCATCCTGGGCGTCCTGCAGTGCCGCAATGATGCCACCCGAAGGTTGCAGGAACAGCAACTCATATTCCACTTGGGAACCCTGCAGCCCAATGGTATCAATGTGGACTTCACAAGCTTCAAAATCTTCCCTCCCCCTACTGCATCCCAAAACCAGCCCAGCTCGTCCCCACCTCCCTAACCTGTCCTTCCTCCCACCTATCCACTCCTCCCACCTCAAGCCCCACCCCCATCTCCTACCTACTAACCTCATCCCGCCCCCTTGACCTGTCCGTCCTCCCTGGACTGACCTATCTCCTCCCTAACTCCCCACCTACATCACCTTTACTGGCTCCATCCCCGCCTCTTTGACCTGTCTGTCTCCTCTCCACCTATCTTCTCCTCTATCCATCTTCTATCTGCCTTCCCCTCTCTCCCTATTTATTTCAGAACCCCCTTCCCCTCCCCCATTTCTGAAGAAGGGTCTAGGCCCGAAACGTCAGCCTTCCTGCTCCTCGGCCTGCTGTGTTCATCCAGCTCTACATCTTGTTATCTCATGGACTAAAGGGTCTGTTTCTGTGCTGTATGAATCTAATAAATCTGGCGTATGAGGCTGTTATCAATAATGGCAAACTATCATTAGAATTATAGAATCCCTACAATGTGGAAGCAGGCTGTTTGGCCCATCAAGTCCACATTAACCCTTCAAAGAGCATTCTCACATCCCTATAACTCTGCATTTCCAATGGCTAATCCCCCTAGACTACACATCCCTGGACACTATGGGCAATTTAGCATGTCCAAATCCACCTAACCTGCTCATCTTTGGACTGTGGGAGGAAGTCAGAACTACCCATGCAGACAAGGGGAGAATGCGCAAATTTAACATGGGCTGTTACCTGAGGTTGGAATCGAACCTGGGTCCCTCGTACTATGAAGTAGTAATGCTAACCACTGAGCTACTGTGCCTCCATATCAATTGTCACAAAAACCCTTTTCACTTATATCCTTTTCTGGTTTGCCCTACCAGCAGCTCCCAATTCACAACAAAGTAGTCGATTCTCTGAATGCTCCAGCCAGCGGCTCAGTTCCAGGCCAGTTAGGGATTGCAACAAATGCTGGGCTTGTCTATGAAAGATAAAGAAAGGCTGTTAAGTGTTATTCTGCAGAGATCATATACAGAGCTAAAGATAGTTGTCTCATGACCATATTCGTAATAATTGCAGATGGACCAGATGAACCCCAGATTGTAATAATATCAGAAGAGCAAACATTTTCTTACGGATCCAATGTTACTCTGGAATGCAAAGTAGAGTCAGTTCCGCCCTCGAGATATGATTGGTTCTTGAATGGCAAAGAACTTCCACATCACGAAAAATTTTTGCTCGTCAGTAACATTACCCGGAGCAACTCTGGAAATTATACATGTCAAGGCTACAATGTGAAAACAAAAATGAAGAAACAGAAGACAATACATCTTTATCCATTAGGTAAGCCTCGACTTTCTTCCCCCACAAACTATTGGCATGCCCTCGCATGCTTTAAATAGAACCTGTGTATCGCCAAAGTTTTCCATCTTGTGTTCATCATGACCAATGCAAGAATACCAAATTTCACAGAGAGCAACAATTTATACTGCATGGGAAGCTCTGTGGGGTAACCATGCGTTTCGTACTCCATGGCGATCAACCAGAGTCAACACTCCAACCAATCAGCACCCTTTTCTCATGTATCATAAATCGTTGCTCCCCTTAGAGTTACTTGCATCTGCCCCGATCGTAACATTTCAACAGCTTATTTTACTTTCCAGTAGATTGCAACTGTTGGGTCAAAACTTTTCAAGTCCCATTATGTATTCCCTATTATACGCCAAGATTGAACCTTTTCCTGATTCTGGTGAAAAGGTCGAAACGCTGGCGTCAGGCACCTTTACTCCTTCCACTGGACCCAAGATTCGTTGAAATCCTGCCCCCAGTTCCTTTGACTTTACCACCAAAGTAAGAAACAAAAATTGGGAAATGCACAGGAGGTCGCGGAACAATCTAGGAAGACAGAGACAAGAAAAGGGTTGAGGTGTTGGCTCTGTGAAATTAGTGTATGCTAATGTTATGTGTCATTGGCAGTAGAAATGGTGCCAAGCCTGGTACAGTGCCAGCAGAGGTGAGCTTGGAGTAACATGTTACATGTGAAGGTCAGTCCCTGAGTTCCTTTCCATTGCCTGGCATCATTTTACCAGAGACAGGGGCAAGGAGATGCATGACCTCAGAAACATCTATTCCTCCAGCCCAAATGTAGAAGACATCCACTTGTGTTATGTTTCATACAAGCCCCTGGTCTCTCGGTCTGACTGAAGCCTTCTTTATGCCCTTACAAGGCTGGGAAAATCAGGTCCTCTTATACAAGCTGCACTTACTTCCACTCTGCTGCCATAACCATTTGAGATTTCACCAAAAATTGTATAAAACTGTTGCCAGTAATTCACAGGAAATGACTCTTTTCAGTCGTTTGTTTGATGCATAGATAGGGTTGATGGTCAGAATCTTTTTCCCAGATTTGAAACATCTAATACTAGGGGGCATACATTTAAAGTGAAAGGAGGAAAGTTCAAAGGAGACATGAGGTTTTTTTTTACAAACAGAGTGGTAGGAGCCTGGAACGCCAGGGTTGGTGGTGGAGGCAGATACGATAGGGGCATTTAAGAGAAATGCGCATGAATATGCAAGCAATGAAGGGATATGGACCAAAAGCAGGCCTAAGGGATTTGTTTAATTTGGCTTTATGTTTGGTACAACATCGTGGGCCGAAGGGCCCGTTCCTTTGCTGTACAGTTCTATGTTGCATAACATAGTCGAAGCATTACCATTCAGTTTACTGATGGGTACCAATCGTTTTATAAATATGTAAGGTCAGTGAGTGGGTGTCACGCATGTGTTTAGACAAGAGGGCATGAGAGGCTGAACATGTGTTATCCATAATTTTTCTAAGATTCAATGAAGGAATTGCATGGGTCTGTCCAGCCTTGAGCAAGCTGCATAAACTGAAATAATAATGTGCGTGTTTGCTCATGTTCCCATGAGAAATTCTCATACTCACCATTTTGATGAGACTGCCTGGCCAACCTGTAATGGCACTACCCTGCCTAAGGAACTGCTACAATACAGTCTTGTTTCCCCTGGAGTTTAGAAAGGTAAGGGTAATTTTTTGAAATATGTAAAATCCCGAGGGGTCCTGACAGGGTAGATGGAGGGGTCAGTAACTGGGGAGGACAGTTCAGGAGCAGGAAGTTTAGAGGGGATTTGAGGAGTGATTTTTTTTTACTCAGAGGGCATCTGAAATGCCTGAAAGGGCAATAGAAGCAGGAGCCCTCAAAAGATTTAAGAAGTACTTAGATCAGCAATTGAAACCATAATGCAGAAGTCAATGGGCTAAGTGCTGGAAGATAGGATTGTAATAGATAGATGGATGCTTGATGACCAGCATGGACACGATGGGCTGAAGGACCTTTTTCTGTGCTGTAAAACTCTAACTGTATACATGGCTAAGAAAGGGAGAGATAACAGTGTGAAGCATTTGTCATTTTCAATGTGTGTCATGGACCAGACCAAACCAAGTCAAAATTTATCAAGGAGATAGCCTAGATCCTAACTTTTTATTTTATTTCAAGGCAAGTTGAAAGTGCTATGTTCCAGATATGATTCGATTGGTCCATGACAAGGCATTAAGTAAAACACTTTTTATTCTTGCAACACTGTTAAAATACAAACAAAAAAGGAATTCAAAAGAAGTATCTTTAACTCTATTTAAATACTTAATAAAATAATAGATTATTTAACTACTAATCATCAACTGTTCCAGTACAGCAGTATCCCATAAACACACCCTTGGCAAAGGCAAATTCAGCAAAACAGATTTTCCTCACACGCTGTCTCTCTTAAAGAGACAGTTCTGTCACAATGTCTAAGAAAAACAATCTTCTTTTCTGATGCTGAGTGGCATTTCAGGCAGTCAGAGCACAGGCTGAAATAAGAACGGATGCTGTAAGTGTGAAATTAAAACCAGGAAGTGCTGGAAGAGCACAGCAGGTCTAGCAGCATCTCTGGAGGAAAACACAGAGTTAGCGATTTGAGGCGAAATGTTAACTCTGTTTTGCTCTCCATAAATGCTGCCAGACCTGCCAAGTTTCTCCCGCACTTTCTGCTTTTATGAAAGCACGCACTTACATCTGTTTCCTTAGCTAGATTTTTCCAAAAACAGGTCACTAGCCTGTCGTTTGAGACCAACAAACTCTCCCATTCTTAGCACCTTCAATGGGTTTATCAGAACAACTTGGTCCACATCATAAATGCACCAGATATCAACGTCCCTCTGTGAATCACAAGCCTAGAACCTCTTCCTTAGGGGTGGAGACATTATTCATTGCACCAGAAGACCACCACTATCAGACATTCCAATGGAGCAATTGAAATAATGACAGTATGAAGGACTTAGATTGAGTCACTAAACTACGATTATTAATTGATCTGTAATTTTGCTTTAGTAACTTTTGCAGGGGGGCATGGGCTATTAATAGATGATTAATCTAAAGATCCACAAAATGTTTTGGGAGACCCAGGTTCAAATCGTGCCAAGGCAGATGTTGGAATGTGAATTCAATAAAACTCTGGAATGAAGAGTCTAATGATGATCATAAAACTGTTGACAATGGTCAGGAAAAGCCAATCTGGGTTCACTAGTGCCCCTTTTAGAGAAAATGTGGCACGGTGGCTCAGTGGTTAGCAAGTGCCGAAGCCTGGGTTCAATTCCACCCTCAGGTGACTGTCATGTGTGGAGTTTGTACATTCTCCCTGTGTCTGTGTGGGTTTCCTCCAGGTGTTCTGTGGTCTTCCCACAGTCCAAAGATGTACAGGTTAGGTGGATTGGCCATGCTAAATTGCCTACAGTGTCTAGTGATGTACAGGCTAGATAGATTAGCCGTGGGAAATGCGGGGTTACAAAGATGTGGTAGGAAATGGGTCCGGGTGGAATGATCTTTGGAAGGATTGCAGTGGACTCGATGGGCCAAATAGCCTGCTTCCACACTGTAGGAATTCTGTGATTCTATAAAAGCTGCCATCCTCACCCGGTCTGGCCTACATGTGACTCCAGACCCTTGGCAATGGGCTCTTTCTTGCCCTCTAGGCAATTCTTGAACAACAAATCCTGATCTGTCAACTTCTACATCCCGTTAATTAAAAAAATACTAAACGATAACCTTAGATAACAAGGTGTAGAGCTGGAGGAACACAGCAGGCCAAGCAGCATCAGAGGAGCCGGAAAGCTGACGTTTCGGGTCTGGACCCTTCTTCAGAAAATCTTCATTGACCTTTAAATCAACATGTCCAGCAATCTTGTCTGTGCTGTAATTAAATGTTCTGAGTGAGTGATGAGATGGTGTGTATAACTGTCTCTGCACGACACCTTCGGATTCACCCTCATTTGAAGGTAAATTGACCCTTTGCAATAGGGTGTTGTACAGTGAGGAATTAAAGCTGAAAATGGGATAGACAGGGTAAAACATCTGAAGGATTTGTGAGGCAATTGGATTTTTACAAGAATCAGGCCGTCTTGATTGTCATTTCATATTCATAAGCCATTAGGCGATTGGACTAAACATTTTGCTCATTCTAACTATCAAGATAAAGCTATGCTTCTGCATAATTTGCCTACTTGATACATAAATTCCCATTTGCCAAAATTAGCAAATTGAATTATGATTAAAAAAAAGGACCTAAGTGATCAGTATCATTGGTCAGCGCATTGAGTACAGGAGTTGGGACGTCATGTAGCAGCTGTACAGGACATTGGGTAATCCAGCCTTGGAATACTGCATTCAATTCCGGTCTCCCTCCGATTGGAAAGACGTTGTTAAAATTAAATGGGGCAGAAAAGATATTGCTGGGGTTAGAGGGTTTGAGCTGTAGGGAGAGGCTGAATAGGCTGGGGCTATTTTCCCTGGAGCATCGGAGGCTGCGGGGTCACGTTATAGAGGTTTATAAAATCGTGAGGGGCATGGATAAGGTGAATAGCCATGGTCTTTTTCCCAGGGTAGGGGAGTCCAAAACTAGAAGGCATAGGTTTAAGGTGAGAGGGGAAGGATATAAAAGGGACCTCAGGGGCAATTTTTCATGCAGAGGGTGGTGAGTGTACAGAAAGAGCTGCCAGAGGAAGTGGTGAAGGCTGGTACAATGAAGACATTTGGATGGGTATATGAATAGGAAGGCTTTATAGGGATATAGGCCAAATGCTGGCAAATGGGACCGGATTAATTTAGGATGCCTGGTCGACATGGACAAGCTGGACTGAAGGGTCTGTTTCTGTGCTGTACATCTCTATGACTCTATCTTCAGTGTTTATCACTGTGAGAATGGAGTTTGATACATGTTTCCTGAGTTCCTTCCCTTTCTTCCTTCTGACCTCCTTCGTTGTCAGAATTGTCACAATGGTCTTTTCCTTTCCATCAGAATCAAATGATCTCGAAGACTATAAGAACAAGTCTTGGATTGCTGCTGCAGTAGTTGGAGTCCTTGCCCTTATTGCCATCTGTGCCTGCATCATCTTCAAACAGCGAAGTACGTGATTTTCAGTTTTCTCAGATTCGCCCAACGCCTCCTCAAGCAAAACTGTTTCCTCATCAAACAGGGTGCCAGAATATTCAAATCTATCTCCAAAGTCTGGGGGTTTAAAGGGAATGCCACTTTTCCAGGATTTTTCACAAGCCCCCCTAAGCGTTTTGCAGCCACTGTTGCCAGTGCAGGAGACACAGCCCATCGGTAATGCTGTAATGAGGATATAAGAAATGGGAGCAGGAGTGGAGCACGTTGGTCCATTGAGTTAGCCATGTGAGTTCACTTGGCTGGATTTCTGGGGTTTATGAGACAAGGAGACAGCAGTAGTCAATTCTTGCACTGACTGAGGTTGCTACGGATCTTGCCTGAGATGCGATGACCCCTCAGGTTAAACTCTCCACCAGTTGTCTCTTTCTAATGGGAGAGCAGGACGGTGGTTATTTCACTTACCATTCAATCTTCCAACGGCTGAATATGCTTCAATTTCACTTTCCTGCATGTTCCCCATATCCTTTGATTCCCCGAGAGACTATAAAACGTCTCTCTCAAGTGGAAATGTCTTTAATGACAGAGCATCCATAACCCTCGGGAGTAGAGAATTCCAAAAGATGTTTCTCTTCATCCCCTTAAAATTTATTAGTAAGTTCTCTTAGTATTTCATCTCTGGTCTCACAGTTCAGTGGAGCACACCCATGGAGTAAAATAAATGCCTGAAATTCCCAGCATCTCTCTGATCATCTCCTGGGAAGCTGCTCTGAAATTCGGAAATGGGGTCTAATTTTAACTACCGATGATGGTTGAATTAGGACAGGGTTTATAATGGGCAGACCATTCGATAGCACTCAAAAGCTAAAGTGACTCCAAACCAAGTCAATGGGATATACACACCACTCAGGCAGCTCATCATGAGCATTTGTTGGCCATCATAAACTGCTCTAGACTGAGTTGACTTCAAGCTGCATTTTAATTCCTCCGACCTTAACTTCGATGGTTCAAGAAGTCACCTCGTTTTCTCTGGTGGGGGGGTCGGGTGGGGATCGGGTAAGGGCAATAAATGAACAAATATTTTTTAAAAATGTCCATTCTTACATTCGGTACATTTGCAGTCCCTGAGTGCATTTGTGTGTGCAGTTTCCATGAGATTTTCCTTCTGTTGGGTGGCATGGTGGCTCAGTGGTTAGCACTACTGCCTCACAACCCTAGGGACTTGGGTTTGATTCTAACCTTTGACAATTGCCTGTGTGGAGTTTGCACATTGTCCCTGTGTCTGCATGCATTTAAACCCCACATTCCAAAAATGTGCAGATCAGGTGGGTTGACCATACTAAATTGCCCATAATATCTAGGGATGTGTAGGCTCGGTGAATTAGCCACGAGAAATACAGGGTTAGGGTAGGGAGGTGGGTCTGGGTGGGATACTCTTTGGAGGGTCGGTATGGGCTGCTCCCACATTGTATGGACTCTATGAGTTGACCAGTATTCTGCCTGCTTCCCCCCAGTAAAAGATTGTATCTCCTTTATGTTGGACAGGCGGCTAAGGTGGAGACTCTGACAGAGCTCGCAACCCCCACGAAGGAACAAAATGCTGACAATTTCTCTCTCTGGGATGTCAATCACCTGCTGAAACCCCGAACATCACCTCCGTATTGGTGAATGGATCTTGCTGGAGAGGCCGGGACAACACGGAGACCACCTTGGCTTTGCTTGCTCGGCCAATGGACATATGCCACCATGGGTTACCCTCAAAGGGGCAGGTTGCTGTCATGACAGGCTTACAATAGAGTTTTGTTAGAATGCTATTCTAATTTATACCAGTTACCAACTTTTAACTTCTGCCTTTCTGCTTCACCACGAAACAAACTATCAACCAGAGAAATAACGAAGGGATACACTGCCTAACCACAAAGGATTACGGGTATTCTCCAAGTTGGCACTAATGAAATGGCTTCTCACTGATGGGTGTCCATGGGTGTGTTCGCTTCAGTATGAATCTTACCTGTGTTTTTCTCCATTGATGCAATAAATTGGTTTGTTTGTAACTAACTGACTCTGTTGTGATTGTCCTGATAGAAAGTAAGGGTTCTTTTTCAGAGCAACGTACAAATAGATGAGCACGTACAGGTCATTTGGCACCTGCTGTGCCATTCAGGAGACAATTGTGGATTGTAACCTCAAATCCGCTTTCTCCCCTTGCCCTAAGAAGTTTCAAGACCCCATCCCCGCCAACGTCACAAAAGGGTTCAATTCTTCAACTAGAATTCTTCATTGGCACCACTGTGGGGAGATGGTGGCCCATTGGCATTGTCACTGGGTGAGTGGTCCAGAAATCCAGACATTTTTCCAGAAAACCAGGTTCAAATCCTGCCATTGCACTTTGTGGGATTTGAACACAATTGAAAAATATGGAGTTAAAAGAGTTGAGTGATGACCATTGAAACCAATGCTGGATAGTGTTGTAGAACAGAGAGATCTAGAGGTGCAGGTGCATAATCCTTTGAAGTCACAAGTAGACAGGGTAGTTGAGAAGCACATTTGCTTTCATTACTCGGAGCTTTGAGTATAGGAGTTGGGACGTCATGTTGAGGTTTGTACAGGGCATTGGTGAGACCTTTTCTGGAGTACTGTGTGCAGTTCTGTCTGCCCTGGTGTAGGAGGGATATTAGTAAGCTGAAGAGGGCTCAGAAAAGATTTACCAGGATGTTGCTGGGAATGGAGGGTTTGGGTTATAGGGATAGGTTGGATGGGCTGGGACACTTTCACTGGAACATAGGAGGTTGAAGGGTGATCTATCTCAAAGAAATCAACATGTCATTCAAACCAACATCAAAAACCAACTCATTTGGTGAAGTTGAGATATTGGTCTTCTGATGTGATTATCTGAGTGAAATTAGCATGTTAGTCAAAACAGCATCAATAATTAAGTCATTTGATGATGTTGAGATTTTTGAATTCTGAAGTGCTTATCTCACTCGAATAAGCATGTTAGTCAAACAAACATTGAAACTTGAGTCATGTTGTGAAGTTCAGATTTTGGACTTCTGAAATGCTTAACTCGCTGAAAGAAGCATTTTAATCCAACTAGTGTCAAAAGTTAAGTCATTTGGTGAAGTTGAGATTTTAGCCTTCTGAAGTGCTTAACTCGGTGAAATAAGCATGTAGAGTTTTATAAAATCATGAGGGGTATAGATAAGGTGAATAAGATGTGTCTTTTCCCTAGAGTGAGGGATTTCTATACTAGGGGGTATATTTTTAAGGTGAGAGGAGAAAGATTTTAAAATGACAGGAGAGACAATTATTTTACATAGAGTGTACAGAATGAACTTCCAGAGGAAGTCATGGATGCAGGCACAGTTACAATGTTTAAAAGAAATTTGTATTAGTACATGAAAAGAAATGTTCGGAGGGTATGGACCAGGAGCAGGCAGGTGGGACTCGTTTAGTTTGGGATTATAGTTGACATGGACTAGTTGGACCGAAGGGTCTGTTTCCACGCTGTATGACTGTAAATCTCGTTCACTGATATCCTTTAGGGAAGGCAACGACCATCCTTACCTAGTCAGGCTGACATGCGATTAACTCCTAATTACTCTCTGGGCAACTAGAGATGACAATAAATGCTGGTGATGCCCAGGTCTTGTGAACAAATGAACAAAAAAGCAACTTGCTGTTTTTTTTTCCCAGGCTTAGTTTCTTTATTTCCTCTGCACGATGTGGGCATAGCTGGCAAGGGCAACATTTGTTGCCCATCTTGAATTAATAGTCAACCACATTATTGTGGATCCAGTGTCACATGTAGGCCAGACTAGGTAAGGATCCCAGATTCCTGCACTTACATACCAACCAATGCCAGTTTTATGGTCATCATTGCTGAAATTAGCTTTCAGATTTCTGAACTGAATTTAAATTCCACCACCCACAATGGGATTTGAACTCAATCCCTCAAAGTGTTAGGAACAAAAACAACGTTGCTGAAAAAGCTCAGCAGGTCTGGCAGCATCTGTGAAGGAAACAACAGAGTTACCGTTTCGGGTCCGGTGATCCTTCCTCAGAACTGCATCAAAGTGTTAGGACAGGTTTATGGATTCCTAGGTTAAGTAACATTACCACTGTGCCACCATATCCATATAGCTTTGCTTGACCCTTTCCATATTTCCATTCCATCTCCCTTACCTCCTACTGTACATGTAAACTGGATGGACTAGGTAGATGCATTTCTGCATTTAATTTTATTGTTCATTCAGGGGATGTGGACGTTACAAGCATTTATTGCCCGTTCCTAGCTGCCCTTGAGAAGGTCGTAATGAGTTGACTTTTTGAACCTGCAATGTATGCTGTCAGGGAGTGAGTTTCAGGATTGTGTCCCATTGAAGGAACATTGTTCCAAGTTAGGATGGCGTCTGAATTTCTAGGGAATTCATAGCTAGTGGTGTTACTATCCACCTGCACAGTATTACCTATGGGATGGCACAGTGGCTCAGTGGTTATCACTGCTATCTCACAGCACCAGGGACCCAGGTTCCATTCTAGCTTTGGGTGACTGTCTATGTGTCTGCATGCATTTCCGCTGGGTGTTTCAGTTTCCTCCCACAGTCCAAAGATGTGCAGGCTAGTTGGATTGACCATGTTAAAACTGTCCAGGGATATGCAGGTTAGGTGAATTAGCCATGGGAAATGCAGGGTTATGGGGATAGAGTGGGATGCTCTTGGGAGGGTCAGTCCAGACTTGATGGCTTCTTTCCACACTGCAGAGATTCCAAAGGTGACCTTACAGAGGTTTATAAAATCATGAGGGGTATAGATAGGTTAATGGAAGGCGTATTTTCCCTAGGATGGGGGATTTCAAGACTAGGGGGTATATTTTAAGGGTGAGAGGAGCAATTTAAAAACAACATGGGGGCAAATTTTTTGCACAGACAGTAGTTCATGTGTGGAATAAACATCCTGAGGAAATCGTGGACGTGGGCACAATTACAACGTTTAAAAGATGTTTGGGTAGGTATATGGCTAGAAACGGTTTGTGGGCATGTGGGCCAGGAGCAGGCAGGTGAGACGAGTTTAGTTTGGGATTATGTTCAGCTTGGACGGAATTGTCCGTTTCCGTGCTGTATGACTCTATGACACTAGATGGCAGAAAGGTTCGGAAGGTACTGTCAAAGGAATCTTAGAAATTACTTCTGTGCATCTTGCAGAGAGAATGTAGGAGTAGGAGTGGGTTATTCAGCCCTTTGAGGCCGCTCTGCCAATATGATTACAGCTGACCATCCAACTCAGCCTCCTGTGCCTGCTTTCTCCCCCATACCCATTTGTCCTGAGAAAATTCCTTCTTGGAAACATTCACTGTTTTGGTGTTAAGTGCTTTTTGTGGCAGGGAATTCCACATGCTCACCAAGCACTGATTCCTACAGTATCCCAATGATCACTCCCCACTGCTCTGAAAAAGACCCCATTATTGTTACTCTTTGTTTCCTGTCTGCCAACCAGTTCTCAACCCATTTCAGTAAAGCTCCTCCAATCCCATGCACTTTAATCGTGCATGCCATTCTCTAATGTGGAGTCTTATGGAACATCTTCTGCAAATCTAAGTGGACCACATCCACTGCCCCCCCGCAACCATTTATCCACTCTCTAGATGGCAGCCACTGCTGCAATCTGCATCGGTGATTAACAGGGTGAGTACTGAAGGTGGTTAATGTGGTGCCAAACAAGCAGGCAGCTTCATCCTGGATGGTGTCAAGCTTCTTGGGTGTTGTTGGAGCTGCACTCACCCAGTCAAATGGGGAGTATTCCATCACACTCATGACTTATAGAGTCACAGCATAAAAACAGACCTCTTCGTCCAACTCATCCATATCCTAAATTAATTTAGTCCCATTTACCAGCATTTGGCCCATACCCCTCTAAACCCTTCCTATTCATGTACCCATCCAGAAGCCTTTTAAACATTGTAATTGTACCAACCTCCACCACTTCCTCTGGCAACTCATTCCAAACATGTACCACCCTCTACATGAAAAGGTTGACCCTTTCAATATTTCCTGTCTCACCTTAAACCTATTAGTTTTGGACTCCCCTACCCTTGACTATTCACTCTATCCATGCTTGTTATGATTTAACAAACTTCTATAAGGTCACCCCTCAAACTCCGATGCTCCAGTGAAAATAGCCCCAGCCTGTACAGCCTCTCCCTATAGCTCAAACCCTCCAACCCTGGCAACAGCCTTGTAAATCTTTTCTGAACCCTTTCAAGTTTAATAACATCTTTCCTGTAGCAGGGATACCAGAATTGGGTGGCACGGTGGCTCAATGATTAGCACTGCTGCCTCACAGCGCTAGTGACTTGGGTTTGATTCTAACCTCAGGCGACTGTCTGTGGGGTTTACACATTCTCTCCGTGTCTGCGTGGTTTTCTTCCAGTTTTCTCCCACAGTCCAAAGATGTGCAGTTCAGGTGGATTGGCCATACTAAATTGCCCATAGTGTCCAGGGATGTGCAGGCTAGGTGGATTATCCATGGGAAATGCAGGGATAGGGTGGGGAGTTGGGTTTGGGTGGGATGGGTTGGTGTGGACCCCATGGGCCGAATGGCCTGTTTCCACACTGAAGCGATTCTATGATTCTAGGAAAGAATTGAACGCATTATTCCAAAAGTGGCTTAACCAAAGTCCCGTACAGGCTGTATGGGAGCTCCCAGCTCCTATATGCAATGCGCTGACCAATAAAGGCAAACATACCAAACACCTTCTTCATGACTCTGTCTACCTACGACTCCACTTTCAAGGAACTGTGAATCTGCATCACAAGATCTCTTTGTTCAGCAACACTCCATAACACCCTACGATTAAGTGTATATGTCCTGCTTTGCCAATGGTGGACAGGCTTTGGGGAGTCAGGAGGTGAGTTATTCACTGTAGGATTCCTGGCCTCTGACCTGCTGTTGTACCCATAGTGTTTATATTATTCAGAGTGCCCGGATCAGTCACCCCTTGTACCCAGAGGTAGGGAATACATTTTATCATCATAAATTGCTGGAAAAACTCAGCAGGTCAGACAGCATCTGTGGAGAGAAAGCAGAGTTAATATTTCGGGTGAATATAACAGTGACTCTGTTAGCTACTTTCTCTCCACTGATGGTGCCTGGCCCGCTGAGTTTTTACAGAAATTTATGATTATGTTTCTGATTTCCATCATCTTTGACTTTTTGTAGGAGTGTATTTGTTCTTCCAAAGCTCCAAGTAAGCATAAAAACTCAGCCAACTAAGTGAATTCCTAATGTCTATGCACAGTACTTCCAGTGTTTGTGTGCATGTGTTGCAGGTAGCAATACAATTTTCGCTCATTCCTCACACAGTTACTGAACCTTCCGGAAATTGAATATTAAGGAGCCATCATTGCGTGCAGAATTGCCCCACAAATATTTCTGTCAATAGTTTAATAAGCAGGCATCTCCTACAATGCTGTTTGAGGTAAGAGCTGTCACACCTGCCCTTTCCAACAGAAATCTTACCTGAGGCCTGCTTTTATCTGAAAGAGCTTATCTTCAACCCCTTTTCCAACTTGCAAGGAGCAACTGGAGCCCAGTGCATGGCTTGAGGAGAAAAGCTGGTCTTACCCTCCTGTGCAGTGCTGAGGGAGTGCCATTGTTCAGATCAGATGTTAAACCATGTTCCAGACAGCCAGCCCTCTCTCTAAGATACAAAAACAAAGTTGCTGGAAAAGCTCAGCAGGTCTGGCACCATCTGTGAAGGAAAAAAAACAGCGTTAACGTTTCAGGTCCGGTGACCCTTCCTCAGAACTCAGAATTATCTCTAAAATATGTGTTGCATACAGTGTTTCAGAACTGTTTAAGGTCAATGTATTTTTACACCTCCCGTGTGCCTCCCACAACTATTTGTCCCCGACGTTTTACCTGACAGCATTATCTCTTATCTCCATTTGGGGTTCCCTTGTTCTAGTTTAGTTGTGCCTGGGAGCGGGGTTTGATGAAGGTGACAGGAGGCTAGGTTGTCACTCTGCATTGTCTTTCAGTTACCATGGGAACTGTTATGCCTCGGCCTTGGAACTGTACATCAGTTGGAATAAATAGCACAGTGTGGGTGGAGTTAGAACATTCTTGGATGAGGGAGAACCTGAGGAGTTCATGGTCATGAATGCACAAGGAAGCAAGAATATTCCTTCCATAGTGTAACTATCAGTCAGAACGTAGGGTACTCATGTGATTATCCTGCTACTGGGACGCACTCTCATTGCAGAGAGAGACAATTGGTGGTGAATTTAACTTGAGGGTTACCACACCTCAGGCTAAGGGCAAGGTTGAGAAGGGAGGGCCTTCATAGTAACTTTAGTCAACGCCAGAATTGCATTATTGACATCACTCTACGTTGCAAACTAACTGTGCTAAATGACTTCCTACATAGCAGTATGTAGTCTTAATGTGGGCCTAATCCTGAAAGCAGTTCTTGACTCTTCCATCTCGCTGACCAGACTGTCTCAAACCCAAATTCATAGTGTAGCATCAAAGAGGAACTGGTAACTAAGGACAGGACTAGGCTTCATGTAAGGCTACTCAGTGAAGTCATTACTGAATATTTTACATCACTGATGCTAATAACGCAGACTGCCTTATTTACATAATACATTAAGCCTTTATATTACCAGCACGATTGAAAGTTCAGTTAAACTGATGAGTAATTGAGAGCTGAGAGTAATAGATGTAATTATCAAAATATGCAGTTGCATAAGAGACACTGGTATAGTGGTAGCTTCACTAGATTAGTAATGGCCTGGGGATAAAAACAGGAGAAAATCAGTGGGCCTGGCAGCATTTGTGGAGAGAGGAAGGTTTCATGTCCAATTCAGAGTTTCTCCAGTACCTTTTGTTTTTATTTTGGGTTCCCAGTATCTGCAGAATTTTGCTATTATCCAAGCAGTCTGGGCAATGCAAATTCAAATCTCCACCAATGCTAGCCAGCGAAATGTGAACTCAGATTGGGCTGAATCTGGAAAATGAAGCTTCTCTGAGGAACAGCGACACTGAAACTGTCATAGATTTTTGTGAAGGTCCATCAGGTCCAATGCTGTCCCTTAGGTAAGGACGGCTGCTGTTGTTACCCAGTCAAGTCTACCCCTGCTTCCTGACTCACAGCATTGTGCAGGCTGACTCTAAAATATCCCCTGACATTGCCCAGCAAGCCCTTTTGATTCCAGGACAAGTAGAGATGGGCGTGAAATGTTGGTGAGACCCACACACCATGATGGAATAATCAACAAGTACTCAATGGTCCAGTTAGAAGGTGGTGTTGCTCGAGAGCTGTACTCACACATTTTACTCAGGTATTCTTCCCTTGTGCAACAGGCAATTGGCAGAAAACCAACTCAGAACTCAGGGTGACACGATGACTCAGTGGTCACCACTGCTACCTCCACATCATGACTACCTCACAGTGCCAGGGGCCTGGGTTTGATCGCAGCCTCGGCCGACTGTCTGTGTGGAACGTAGAAAAGTACAGCACAGTACAGGCCGTTCGGCCCATGATGTTAAACAGTCACATTCCATGCGCTATATGAAGGTAGCATGGTGCCAGTCTGTCAACTGGTTGTATGACACCTACCTTTTTGGTCAATGCAGGAAACTGCAGGTCACAACATGTTCTGGCTACAGTTTTTAACGAAGGTCAGGGGTTCAACTACCTTGACCAAAATTCCCAGGATACTTGATTGTAGATCTTGACCGTTTCTGCTGCTGGGTCACCTGACCACAGCGGGCATTCACTGTCAACACTTGGAGATGATGATCTGTACCAACCAGGAAGGACGACTTGTCAGACTGGCTACACTTGATCATCAGATCTGAACATTTGACAGAGCAGAGAACAGAGGTCAGATTTGTGGCCAGAGGGCCAACATTTATTGCACCATCAGGTCCTGTTTTCACGACCCTCAAGTGGCTGGTGTTCATAGACACTCTGAAGCTCTGCTCAAAGCTCAATAGATATGATATTACCGATTGGAAGGAGCTTGCTATCGATGATTCAAAATGGTGGGATATGGTGCGCAGTTCTGGTCTCCTTACCTGGGAAAGAATGTTCTGGCAATGGAGGGAGTGTAATAAAGGTTTACCAGACTGATTCCTGGGATGGTGGGGCTGATGTATGAAGAGAGACTGGATTGGTTATTCAACGTAGTTTAGAAGAATAAGGATCTCATAGAAATCTATAAAAACCTCACAGGATTAGACAGAGTAAATTCAGGAAGGATGTTACTGATGACTGGGGACTCCAGAACTAATGGTCCCAATCTAATAATATGGGGTAGGTCATTTAGGACTGAGATGAGGAGAAATGTCTTCACCTAGAGAATGGTGAGCCTGTGGAATTCTCTGCCACAGAAACTGTTGAGGCCCACAACACTGAAGGTGCTGGGACCCTTTCTGTTTGTTATGTACGTTAACAACTTGGATGTGAATGTAGAAGGTATAATTAGTAAATTTGCAGACGGGGTGGAAATGGATGATGTTGTTGATTGTGAGGAGGATGGTCTCAGGCTACAGTCTGATATTGACCAGCTGGTAAATTGGGCAGAGCAATGGCAGATGCAATTTAATGCGGACCAATGTGAGGTGATGTATCAACTAAGGGAAGGATGTACACAATGAATGATAAGGCCCTAGGGAGTGCTGAGGAATAAAGGGACTTTGGTGCACTAGTCCATAGATCCCTGGAGATAGACGTTGGTGAAGAAAGCATACGGGATGCTTGTTTTCATTAGCTGGTGTGTAGAAAATAGGAGGAAGGAAGTCTTGTTACAATACTCTAACCCATTGGTTAGGCCACAAATGGAGTACAGTGTGCAGTTCTGGTGGCCACACTATCAGAAGGATGTGACTATACTGGAGAGGGTACAGAGGAAATTCACCAAGATGAAAAGTCTCAGTTATGAGGAAAGACTAGCTGGCTGGGCTCGTTTTCCTTGGAGCAGAGGAAACTAGGGAGTGTTGTTCAAGAAAGGGAATAGGGATAATCCTGGAAATTACAGACCAGTCAGTCTTACTTCTGTGTTGGGCAAATTATTGGAGAGGATTCTGAGAGATAGTATTTATGATTATTTGGAAAAGCACAATTTGATTAGAAATAGTCAGCATGGCTTTGTGATGGGCAGGTCATGCCTCACAAGCCTTATTGAATTCTTTGAGGATGTGACAAAACACATCGATCAAGGTAGA
Source organism: Rhincodon typus (assembly GCF_021869965.1). Lineage (NCBI taxonomy): Eukaryota > Metazoa > Chordata > Chondrichthyes > Orectolobiformes > Rhincodontidae > Rhincodon > Rhincodon typus. The sequence goes on along the minus strand of NC_063378.1, from coordinate 5,619,585 downwards.
GCAGTGGGATGTGGTGTATATGGATTTTAGCAAGGCATTCGATAAGGCTCCACATGGTAGGCTCATTCAGAAAGTAAGGAGGCATGGGATTCAGGGAAATTTGGCTGTCTGGATACAAAACTGGCTGTACAATAGAAGATAGTGGGTGGTAGTAGATGGAAAGTATTTGGCCTGGAGCTCAGTGACCAGTGGCATTCCACAGGGATCTGTTCTGGGACATCTGCTCTTTGTGATCTTTATAAATGACTTGGATGAGGAAGTGGAAGGGTGGATTAGTAAGTTTGCCGATGACACGAAGGTTGGTGGAGTTGTGGACAGCGTGGAGGGCTGTTGTAGGTTGCAACGCGACATTGACAGGATACAGAGCTGGGCAAAGAAGTGGCAGATGGAATTCAACCCAGAAAAGTGTGAAGTGATTCATTTTGGAAGGTCAAATTTGAATGCAGAATACAGGGGTAATGGCAGGATTCTCGGCAGTATGGAGGAACAGAAGGATCTTGGGGTCCACGTCCATAGATCCCTCAAAGTTGCTACCCAAGTTGATAGGGTTGTAAAGAAGGCGTATAGTGTGTTGGCTTTCATTGGCAGGGGAATTGAGTATAAGAACCGTGAGCTAATGCTGCAGCTCTATAAAATTCTGGTTAGACCACACTTGGTTCTGGTTGCCTCATTATAGGAAAGATGTGGAAGCTTTAGAGAGGGTACAGAGGAGATTTACCAGGATGCTGCCTGGACTGGAGGGCAGGTCTTATGAGGAAAGGTTGAGGGAGCTAGGGCTTTTTTCATCGGAGCGAAGAAGGATGAGAGATGACTTGATAGAGGTGTACAAGATGATGAGAGGCGTAGATAGAGTGGATAAGCAGAGACTTTTTCCCAGGGCGGAAATGACTATTACGAGGGGGCATAATTTTAAGATGATTGGAGGAAGGTATAGGGGAGATGTTAGAGCCAGGTTCTTCACACAGAGAGTGGTGGGTGTGTGGAACGCGCTGTCGACAGTGGTAGTGGAGTCAGATACTTTAGAGACTTTTAAGCGACTCTTGGATAGGCACATGGAAGATAATAAAATGTAGGGTGTGCAGGGTAAATTGATCTTAGTAGGAGAATAGGTCAGCACAACATCGTGGGCCAAAGGGCCTGTACTGTGCTATGTTCTATATTCTATATTCTATGATCCGATTGAGACTTACAAAAGTATGAGAGGCAATAGACAGGGTGGATCGTGAGAATCTTTTCCCCATGGCAGAGTGTCTAAGACCAGAGGGCACAAGTTTAAGGTAAGGAGGAAGTGGTTTAGAGATCTGAGAAAAATATTTTTCATCCAGAGGTGGTAGAAATTTGCTGCCTGAGAGGGTGATGGAGGCAGGTGGTCTCACAACATTTGGGAAGCTTCTGGATGAGCTCTTAAAATGCCAGGGAATCATAGGCTATGGACCAGGTGCAGGTAAATGGGATTTGTGTCATTTGGTGTTTGTGGGTTGACATAAACGTAGGAAGGGCAAAGGGCCTGTATTAATCGATGTCTTTCAAGAAAGTCTACAAAGGATGGTCAATGTTTGAAACTCTTCCACAAATGGTAGTCAATACTGGATCAATTGTTCCTTTTAAATCTGAGATGGATAAATGTTTTTTAAGCGAAGGTATTAAGGGATATGGGCCAAAGGCAGGTATATGGAGTTGGCCACAGATCAGCCATGATCAAAAATTTGCCTCGCATATCTCTTTCAAACTTCCCCCTCCCCCAGCACCTGTGTCCTCTAGTAATTGACCCCTCCACCCTGGGGAAAAAAGCCTCATACCTTCCACTCTATCCATGCCATTCACAATCTTACAAACTTCTATCGCTCTCAACCTCCTGATGTCCAGTGAAAACAAACCCAGTTTACCCAACCTTTCTTTGTAGCTAAAATCCCCCAAACCAGGCAACATCCTGGTAAACCTTTTCTGCACCCTCTCCAAACCTCTGGTAGTGTGGTAGAACTGTATGCAATCTTCCAAGTATGGCTTAATTAACATGCTATAAAGCTGCAGCATAACTTGTGTATCCTTATACTCAATGCCCCTTCCGATGAAAGCAAGCATGCCATCAACCGTTTTTACTGTCCTATCCACCTGTGCTGCCACCTTCAGTGATCTCTGGACCTGCACACATAGATTCCCCTGCTCATCTATACTCCTATATCTGTACTTCTGCCATTTACTGTATAATTTCCAACTTTACTTGACCTTCCAAAATACATCACCTCACATTTGCCTGGATTAAACTCCATCTGCCATTTTTCTGCCCATGCCTCCAACTGATCTATATCCTGCTGTATCCTCTAACAATCCTCCTCACTTCTGCAGCTCTACCAATCTTTGTATCGACTGCAAACTTACTAATTAGATCAGTTACGTTTTCCTCCAAATCGTTCATGTAGATCATGAACAGCAGAGGTGCCAGCACTGATCCCTGAGGAGCAAGAGTAGACCATTCAGCTGTGCAAGCTTGTTCTGCTACTGAATATGACCATGGCTGATCTCACCTTGGCCTCAACTCTACTTTCCTGCTTGCTCCCCTTTAACCCTATACTCATTAAAAATCAGTCTATCTCCTCCTTAAATTTATCCAGTTTCCCGCCAACAATCGCACTCTGGGATAGCGAATTTCTCAAATTCATGACCCTTTGAAAAAATTGATTCCTCTTCATCTCTGTTTTAAATCTGCCACCTCTTACTCTGACACTATGACCTCTTGTTATGATTGCCCCACAAGGCGATGCATCCCCTCTACATCTACTTGTCTATCCCCTTTAGAATCTTCTATACCCCAAATAGATCTCCTCTAATCCTTCTAAACTCTTGACAGTATAGGCCTAAACTGCTCAATCTCTCCTCCTAAGACAAACCTTTCAGTCTCTAGAATAAATTGAACTTCCTCTGAACTGAGAAGGGCCACTGTCTGTAGAAGTCTGGCCTCCAGACTCTGGAACTTGTGCAGTGATTGGAGTCACTTCTGTATCCGCAGGGCTACATGAATGAAGAGTTTAGAGAGGTGGACACAGCCCGGTTTAGGAGCACGAAGGGGAGAGGGAATGGGTGACCACCAGCCACTCTGAGAGAAGAAGTAAAATAACAGAGGACTCTTCTGAGTCAATCCTGCTTGTTACCTAGTTTTCCATTTTGGATGCTCTTGAGAGCAAAGGTGAGTGAGACAGGCTAAGTACATGGCATCACAGATGACTCAACTGTACGGGAGGAGAGGAAGGAAATCAATAATGTTCAGGGATTCCATTCGTCAAAGGATGGGACGGGGATAATTCCAGCAATAAAATGTCTTCAGGATGGCGTGTTGCCATGGAGGACAATGATGTCATGGAAGAATGCTGGGCATCCTATGGGGTGGGTGTCGTGAACAACCAGAGGTCGCTGACACCAACAATGGAAGAGGGAAGAGGGAACATGTTCTGGAAGCCGAAGTTTTCTGTGAGTGAGGAAGGAAATTTGAAAAGTAGAATCTCAAAAGCAGTCATCACAGGCTGTTACCAGCGCCACCTGCTGGCAGCATGGGAATAAAATACAGGAACAAAGACAAAGTTGCTGGAAAAGCTCGGCGGGTCTGGCAGCATCTGTGAAGGAGAGAACAGAGTTAACGTTTCGTTTTCCCAGCCACCATCAGTTCTGAGGAAGGGTCACCGGAACCGAAACGTTAACTCTGTTTTCTCCTTCACAGATGCTGCCAGACCTGCTGAGCTTTTCCAGCAACTTTGTTTTTGTTTCAGATTTATAGCAACCGCAGTTTTTTTGGTTTTTTTTGGGAATAAAATAATTAATCAATTTGAAGCTATGACTGGGCAATTGGTGTACGAGGGAGAGCATCAGGTTTCTGAGGTATTGGGACCAGTTCTGTTGCAACGCTGCGGTGTCCATGGACCATGAAAATATTGGTTGTGGGCGTTTGCACTCCCTTTTTAGTTTTTGTTTTGGATAAACCTTCTGTTATGTCTTTGTTTGCAATTCAGCCCCATGCTCCTGAACTTTGTGCACCCGGTATGGAGCAGTGTGGGCAGATTGGAGAGCTTCCTTGTGGTTCTGCTTCTTGCTTGGCCGGGCTGGCTATAAACAGGTCCAGGCAGCAGACAGTGGAGGGGGCCATCTCTGCCTGGCCCTCGTCTATGTTACATATGTGCCCAGATGTCATTGGAGAGGGAGCACACGGTGACCACCAACCCTCTCGATGCCATAAGAGAGAGGTGGGCACCCTGGGGATACAGTGCTCTATTTCCCCCTCCAACTCTATTTTGATTTTGCCCCTTCCCTCTCCCTGTACACCCCTTCACATTCGATGGTTGGCATTGCCTGTAATGAGCTTTGCTTGTGAACATTCAATTGGTTACAAGGGGTGTTTGACCAGTGGTGGTAGGTTTAATTTTTAATAAGTCACGGTGATTTTACTGGTGGGAAGGCCGCTCCATTATGTGTGATAACTTTTCTGGGTAGAAAGAAGAGAAAAATCTTAAAAAGAAAAAAAAAGAAAAATGGGACCTGTTGTGGCACAGGTGGGAACTGTCGTGGAGCAGGTGGGGCCTGTCCAAGCTGGATGAGGTTCCACTTTAACAGGACTAGGACCAATATCCTCGTGGAGAGATTTGAAATTCCCAAGAGAGAGGGTTTAAACTCACTTAGCATGAGAATGGGAATCTGAGGGAGAGCTCCAAATTGGAAGGAGGCAAATCTGTTAACAGGAAGGGATGAAGTGGAATATGAAAGTGGCAGCCAAAATGAAGACAGGCATCGACTAACATTACAATGCAGAAGAATTTCAGAAAGCAGAAATGTAAGAGCCAGTCTTACCTGAGAGTAAGCAACTTGTGCAAGATGTTGGATGACCCAACAGAAACCAAAGCAAATAAACAGAAGCAAATGCCATGATTGAAACCTGGCTCCAATGTGATCAAGACTAGGAACTGAATAGCCAAGGATATTCAATGTTTAGAAAGGACAGGCAAAACGGGGAAAGAAGTAACGCTGAGCTGATAATAAAGGAGAGCATCATTACATTAGCAAGGGAACATCACGGATTGGGAGAACAATCTGTGGAATCTGTTTGGGTTGGAACTAAAAAGCAGCAGGAGGTGACAAACTGTCATGACCCACTTGGAAATAGTGAGCTCTTATTGTGTCCCACTTGTGACAGACGTGTTTAAATCCAGTTAGGTCTCACAAATCAATTTAGTGCAATTTGGAACCAAAACAGAATACATCACTTTCACCATGAATGGAATAAGTAATTCTATTTATAATAAATATATACACTTTAATAAAATAACAATTATGTATTAATTACTAAACTAGTATTAAACATTAGCTATACACCTTTTATCCCTCATTCACAAAAAAAAACACAGGAGACAAAGAGTTTGTCACAAATACTGAGGATGGCGGGGATAAGGAGTTCATAGGCAGTGGAAAAAAGTGGTTCTGTATCACTAGTACAAACTGCTAAAGTAGAATAAGCCATTCTCACAATCCTCTTGATTCTTATCGACGTTGTCTGCAAAGTGATGGACAGTCCTCACTTCACTGGTTGATTGGTTGGACCCGACATCTTTCCTTTCCCCTTTATATTTCAGAATTCTTTCTTTCAGTGTCTCTGAATGTAGTTTTTCTTTTACCAACAGCGAGTAGGAGGGATCACGCAGAAAAGACTGGTACAGACTCAGCTCTCAGAGGTTTCCATTTGTATTTCACTCACGGGGTCTGTCCTAAGCTGCAGCTGGACCAATCAGAAAGCTGTTACTATGTTGAGCTTCCCTGAACCCACAACAGATAGGGCCAATTTGCTTGGACCCACTGTCTCCAAAAACATAGCATTGTCTTATATGCATCACTTAGCTTACTTGTTTTCTTTTCAAATTGGAAACTATTTGCAAACCTTTATTTTTATAGCAGCATCCATTTTTCTGATTTTCAGTCATCAGCTAAAAATAAAAAGACATGGTATTTTGAAAAAAAAATTGGCAGGATTTGCATAACAGCAGAGGTTCCGTGGGGCACGGTATTAATGAAGAGATTAGTGCAGTATGTAGCACTGGTAACACAGTAGTCAGGGATGATATCAGTTTGCCTATAGACTTGGGTAATCCTCATCAGTGTTAATGCTGTCAGGTATGAGTTTCAGGACTGTGTTAGATATGGTTTTCTGGAGCAGTGTATTAACAAGCTACTTGAGATCTAATATTATGTAATGATAAAGTGCCAGTTAATAATGTTGTTGCAAAAGAACCTTTGCGAATGACTGACTATAATATGATAGAATTTTACATTCTCTTTCAATGTGAAGCTGTTCAATTAGAAGCCAGGGTGTTAAATTGGAACAAAGGAAAGAGTGAAGGATGATGGACAAACTGGCTGAGGTGAATTCGGACAACATGTAAAAAGATATGACACACTGTAAGCAACTTATGGCATTTAAATATCAGGAGAAAAGAGGAATAGGCTATTGAGTTGGATGATCAAACATGATCAAAATGAATGCTGGAGCAGGCTCAATGGGCTGAACGGCCTACTCCAACTCCTATATTCTATGTAAATAAATTTATAATTTACAATGGCAAACACAGCCCTACTGACCCTGCAAAGGTTGCCTTATTAACATCGGGGGGGCTAGTGCCTGAAATTGGGAGAGCTGTCTCACATATTCATCAAGTGGTGGCCTAACACAGTCATGCTCAGAGAATCATAGCTTACAGATGATGTCCCAGCCACCAATATCACCATCCCCAGGTATAAGGATAGGACCAGCAGAGGTGGCGGCACAATGAGATATAGTTGGGAGGGAGTTGCCCTAGGAGTCCTCAACATTGAGTCTGGATCCCATACAATTTCATGACATCGGGTCTAACACGAGTAAGGAAACCTCCTGCTGGTTACCCTCCCTCAGCTGATGGATCAGTACCCCTCCATGTTGAACACCACTTGGAGGGAGCACTGAGTGTGGGGAAAGGGTGCAGAGTATACACTGGGTGGAGGAGTTCAATATCGATCAACATTGGCTCGGCAGCACAAATATAATTAATTCCTAAAGGACAAAGCTGCTAGACTAAGTCGGCAGCAGATACTGTAGAAACCAATAAACGGAACAAATATATTAACCTCACCCTCAACAAACTGCATGCCTAAGGTGCGTCCATCCATGATTGTATTGGAGACAAGGTCCTGTCTTAACATTGAGGATATCCTCCATGAAGATGGATGGCATCACCAATGTGACAAATGAGATAACTTTACACACATTCAGCAACTCAAAACTGGGCATTCATAAGGCACTGTGGGTCAGTAGCAGAGGCAGAATTGTACCCCAATATAATCTGCAACTTCATGGTTTTGCACCATTAGGGCTAAATAGGGCTTAAGGAGTGAGTGCTTTTGTGTTGTTGCCAAGTTTCCTCAGCCTACATCGATCTGGGGTGGTTGATAGAGATGTACAGAACAGATCAGGCCCTTCAGTCCACCAGGTCTCTACCTACCAAATGAGAACCCATCACCGATCTGCACTAATCCCAATTTCCGGCACTTGGCCCATAGGCTTTGAATGTTAAGCATTCCAAGTGCATGTCCAAGTACTTTTTACAGGTTGTGAGGTTTCCCACCTCTACTACCCACCCAGGCAAGGGATTCCAGGCCCCCCATCACCCGAGAGATAAAAAACATTTCCTCAATCCCTTCAAAATCTCCTGCCCTTCATCTTAAAATGATGCCTGCTTGTTATTGACCCTTCAACTAAGGGAGGCAGTTGCTTCCTGTCCACCTTGTCCATGCCCCTCTTAATCATATACACCCCTTGGGCAGCACAGTGACTCAGTGGTTAACACTGCTACCTCACAGTGCCATGGAGCCAGGTTCGATTCCAGCCTTGGATGGCTGTCTTTGTGAAGTTTGCATGTTTTTACCGTGTCTGTGTGGGTTTCCTCTGGGGACTCTGATTTCCTCCCACTGTCCAAAGATGTGCAGGTTAGATGGATTGGCCATGCTAAATTGGCTACAGTGACCAGGGATGTGCAGGCTGTGTGGATTAGCCATGGGAAATGTGGGCTTGCAAGGATAGCTTGGAGGACTGGAGCTATATAGGGCTGGGATGCTTTTTGGAGGTTGGTGCAGACTTGATTGACTGAATGATTTCTTTCCACATCTCTAACAGGTCACCCCTCAACCTTCTCTGCTCCAAAGAACACAACCCGACTTTATCCAGCCTCTCTTCATAGCTAAACTGTGACATTCTGGTGAATGCACTCATCCTGGGCAATCACATCCTTCCTACAATGAGGTGACAAGAAGTGTATACAGTCCCCCAGTTCCTCTGAACAGACCATTCAGAAGAAGGCTTACTGGATTTGAGAGATTAATAGAGGGATAGAGTCATAAAACATGGAAACAGACTCTTTGGTTCAACCAGTCCATGCCGATCATAATCCCAAACTAAACTACTCCCACCATCTGTACTTGGCCCATATCCCCCAAACCTTTCCTATCCAATATCCAAATGTATCTTGTATTTTGTAATTGTTCCCACATCCACTACTTCCTGAGGAAGTTCATTCCACAAGCAAACCACCCTCTGTGTAAAAAAATTACCCTCATGTCTTTTTAAATCTCTCTCCTCTCACCTTAAAAATGTGCCCCCTAGTCTTGAAATCCCCCATCCTAGGGAAAAGGCAACTACAGTTAACTCAACCTCTGCCCCTCATTATTTTATAAACTTCGATAAGGTCACCCCTTAATCTCCTATGCTCCAGTGACAAAAAGTCCCAGCCTATCCAGCTTTTCTTTATATCTCAACACTTTCATTGTCAGCAACATCCTGGTAAATCTCTTCTGATGCCTCTGCAGCTTGATAATATTCTTCCTAAGACTGGACGACCAGAACTGGACACAGTATTTCAGAAAAGGCCTCACCAATATCTTGTACAGTCTCAACATGACCATCCAACTCCTATACTGAAAAGACTGAGCAATGAAGGCAAGCGTGCCAAATGCCTTTTTAACCACCTTGCTGACATGTGATGCAAACTTCAAAGAATTATGTATTTGCAACCCTACATCCCTCTGTTCTACAACACTACACAAGGCCCTACCATTAATTGTATAAGCCCTATCCTTGCATTTATCCAAATTGAGCTCCGTATGCAATTTTTCAGCCCAACTCTACTTTCTCTCCGCAGATGCTACCAGACCAGTTGAATTTCTTGAGCCATTTCGTTTTTGCTTGTTTCAGATTTCCGGCAATCGCAGTTCCTTGTTTCATTTTATCCGAATATCCAAATAAGGCCATTCTTGGAATACTGCATTAAATTTTGGCCTCCCTACTCTAGGAATGATGTTGTGAAACTTGAAAAGGTTCACAAAATATTTACAAGAATGTTGCCATGGTTGGAGCTATAGGGAGAAGCTGAATAGACTGGGGCTATTTTCCCTGGAACGTCAGAAGCCGAGGGGTGACCTTATAGAGGTTTATAAAATCATGAGGAGCCAAAGTCTTTTCCCCAGGATAGGGGAGTCCAAAACTAGAGAGCATAGGTTTAAGGTGAGAGGGGAAAGATTTAAAAGGGACCTAAGGGGCAAAGTTTTCACGCAGAGGGTGATGCGTGTATGAGATGAGCTGCCAGAGGAAGTGATGGAGGCAGGTACAATTGCAACATTTAAAAGGTAATTGGATGGGTATATGAATTAGAAGAGTTTAGAGGGATATGAGCCAAATGTTGGCAAGTGGGACTAGATAAATTTAGGAAATCTGGTCACCATGGATGAGTTGGACTGAAAGGCCTGTTTCTGTGCTGTAAAACTCTATCAGTCTATGACTGTAAATGTTATTTTGATCTATACCACAATGAAATTGGTCGAGTAAATACCCAACATTCATTGCGATCAATTTGAAAGTGAGTGTTAAGCCCTGGGGCAAGTCGAACTTAGTTACACTTCACTAAAAATCTGAATCCATTATTCAGGAGTCACAAAGCTAAACGTACCTTTCCAACTGTTCATAGACTGATGTGTCACTGAGCTGTAGATCCTTGAGGAAAAAGATACCAAAGCTAATTCATATCAGTTTCAACAGTAAAAGTGTCTGAAATGATTGAAATACAGAGAAACATACTGTGTAGGTCGAATCGGTCTGATCCTGATCTCCATGTTCCTTCTGTAAAGATAATTGATATATTAAATGTTGAAAGTATAACAATTGTATTGAAGCATCTCAAAGTGTAACATGCTGCATTGAGACATGTTGTTGTTTATTTTCATAGAATCCCTGCAGTGTGGAAGCAGGTCATTTGGCCCATTGAATCCACATCAGCCCTCTGAAGGGCATCCCACCCAAACCCACCCCACTACCCTGTCCCTGTATTTTCTATGGCTAATGCACCTAGCTTGTACATCTTTGGACTGTGGGAGGAAACCAGTGCACCAGGAGGAAACCCACACAGACAGTTGCCGAGGGTGGAATCGAACCTAGGTCCCTGGTGCTGTGACTACTGAACCACCAAGCCCCCTCTTACTGACTGTAATTTTTAAATCAATGTTTTGTTTTACAAGTTTAAAGAATCAAGTACATTCATGGGGTGGTGGGGTGGAGAGGGATATAAAAATTTCAAGCATAAGAGTTGTAATAGTCTCGGGAATGTCCCTTGGGACCTTTCGTTCTATAATTTAAATATCCTGAGCATTAACAATGCTGAAATGAAAGGACTGCTATTGCTTTGTTGGATTTTCGCATTAAGAATACGTCTGGCACCTATTCCATTCAATGGCTAACTCCATCCCATACAGTTGGAGGTGCCCTGCAAACTAGCCCTTGCCCTAGTCCACCCAATCCCCAACCCATGCAAGACAATGAGATGTACATCATAAGAGTTCAACAACACACATCTTCTGCAGTACTGTGTGCAGTTCTGTCGCCCTGTTATAGGAAGAATATTATTAAACTGGAGAGCGTTCAGAAATGATTTACTAGGATGTTGCTAGGAATGGAGGGTTTGACATATATAAAAATAGACTGGAAAGGCTGGGATGTGGGAGGTTGAGGTTTATAAAATCATGAGGGGCATGGATAACATGAATGACAAGAGTCTTTTCCCGAAGTTGGGGGAGTTCGAAACAGGGGGGAATATTTTTAAGATGAGAGAAGAAAGATTTGAAAAGGACATGAGGGGCAACCTTTTTATACAGATAATAGTTCATGTGTGGAATGACCTGCCAGAGAAAGTGGTGATACAGGTACTTTTAAAATGTCTAAAAGGCATTTGGATAACTTCATGAACAGGAAAGGTTTGGAGGGAGTAGGAACTGCAGATGCTGGAGAATCTGAGATAACAAGGTGTAGAGGGCTTCCTGCTCCTATGATGCTGCTTGGCCTGCTGTGTTCATTCAGCTCTACACCTTGTTATCTAAGGTTTGGAGGGATATGGGCCAAACGCAGTCGTTGGGATTAGCTCAGTTTGGTCAGCATGGACTGGTTGGATCGAAGGGTCTGTTTCCATGCTGTACAACTGGATGGTGTTGAGCTTCTGGAGTATCGTTGGAGCTGCACATATCCAGGCAAGTGGGGAGTATTCCATCACACTTCTGATTTGTGCCTTTTTAGATGGTGGACAGGCTTCGGGGAGTCAGGAGGTGAGCTACTCGCTACAGGATTCCCAATCCCTTACCTGATCTTGTAGCCACAGTATTTATACGACTAGTCCAGTTCAGTGGCTGGTCAATGGTGAGCCCTAGGCTGTTGATAGTATGGGATTCAGTGACAGTAATGAATGCCAATGGGAGATGTTTAGATTCTTTATTGACTGATACAATTCCGTTTGCTTCACCTACCCTTTGTGTTATGGACCATACCAGACCCCCTCAAAATATATTAAGAAGGTAGCCTAGACCCTAACTTTTTCTTATTTTAAAGACAAATATAAAGTGCTGTGCTCCTGATACAATTTGATTGGTCAAATTACTCGACGTTAAGCAAAATGCAATTTATTCAAACGCTATGGATAAAATAAAACAAAAGAAGGAAAAACTTAGAATAACAACTCTTTTGGAAATCTTAGAATAACAGATAGAGTAATGATTACTAATTAACTGTTCCAATGTAGTGACGTCCCATAAACACACCCTTTGTTGAAAAAGCAAATTCAGAAATCAGATTTTTTTCACATGCAATGCCAGCAATAGGAAGAGAAACCCAGCTTCTAGCTGTAACAGAGAAATATAGCTTCTATTTCTCCAAAGCTCCAACTGCTTCTACTTAGTCAAAAAGCCAAAAAAGAAGACTGGAAATCCTGGTCAGTGAGAGCTGGCTACACCCATCCAGGCAGCTTCTATTGTTCCAAAAAAACCCCAAGAATTTACACATTGTTTACATTACCACAGACTGCTCATTATTTCTCAGTCAATCTCTCTTAAAAAAAAAACCAGGACAAAATACACCTCTTAAAGCCACATCATGGTCACATTTGAAACAGTGATTCACAGGTCAGAATTGACAATCTGAATCTAGTAATAATTACCCATCCTCCAATTTCTTTCCAATTATTTGAAACTTTTCAACTCATCACTGAATTTCCTGCTACTGGAAACAATTTCTCAAGAGTTCTCTCGGTTTTTTTTTTGGTTTAAAAAATTACTGCAATTGCAACATCTCTTGTTTAACTGATACAAATAACAGTAGCCTTAAAATGAGCACTTACCTCATCATTTTCTGATGGCATGAGGTTTTCATAGGTTGGCATGCTGATGGTACCACTCACTGTAGGTAGAATGTATCTTCCTGAAATCAATGCAGCAACAGAGGTGACTAAACCAGGTAGGTAGAGAATTTAATGAAATACATGCACAGAATGCCAGTGAAACTCTGCAGGTCTGGCAGCATCTGTGTGTGTGAGAGAAAGAGAGAAGCATTTAACTTCTCGAATCCAGAACGGCTCTTCTTGAGAGCTGAAAGATGTTGGAAAATGGTTGGAAATCTGTCAGCTCTGAAGAAAAGTCATACTAGACTCAAAACGTTAACTCTGTTCCTTTCTATTATACCTGCTGAGATTATTCCAACATTCTCTGTTTCCAGTTCAGGTTTCCAACATCCACAGTATTTTGCTCTGACTGGAGGATTTGCTGAGCTCACCTTCCTTGGCAAACGCTGCTCTCAAAAAATTTTGAAGCAAGTGTCATAGATAATGAGATTTCCTGTCTTGTCTCAGTTTTGCCCCCCGCTGTGTTCAAAGTAAAGGCTACCATCCATCAGATGCAGGATAAATCAACTCATTTTTCCACAGAAACTTTTAACAGGAGCTGTTACTCCTGTCATCAAGGATATATACTTAAGGCAGACATATTCTAGTTATTTTTGAATAGATGTAATGTATCTTTTTCATAAAGTTGTTCAATCAAATACATATAATAACTGCCCCTATTTTCATTTGTTCAACAGTGCATTACTTCTCTAGAATTACTGAACAACAAAAAAAACCTTCAATGGAAAAATTTACAAAATTGAGCATGGTGGTATTTAACAGATGGGCGAATTAAATTATCCCCACAGATGAGTATCCTCACAGAATTGTTACGGAGCAGAAATGAACTATTTGGCCCATTGTGTGTGGCCTGGTTCTAATCCCCAAGTGCCAATTTCCTGCTTTTTACCGCATCTCCCCTTGCACACCAAATAGCCATCCAATATCCTTCTTTAGTGCCTCCATTGAACCTGCCTCCAACACATTTCCAGACATTGCATTCCACACTCTTAACAGCTCGCTGGGTGAAAAAAGGTCTTTTCCTCACATCACCCTTGCTTTGCACATCACTTGAAACCTACAGGCCCTGACTCATATTCCTTTCATGTGCATGAACAACTCCTCCCTCTTTACTGTATCCAGTCCACTCATAATTCCTTTACTCCCTCACTGATAACCCATTGTGACAGCCGTGTTGACACCATCTGCGATGGTCTCTGTTTGGGAATAAATCGAGTTTTGTCACCCTATGAACATACCTGTTTGTGTCCGAGACATTTTCTGGATTTTGAAGAGTAAGACAGCGATAGCCATGAGCTCTGTGATGGAGGTGACAGCCAAAACCACAATAGCAGCTTTCCATTCGTTACTGCTGCAGTTATCTGACTGGGTGAAAGCTACAAAACAAAAAAAGGGGTTTAAGTCAGCATCCTCATTGCTTTTGCTTACTTTCAAGTGGCCTGTTGAACATTGATGGTGAGATCACGTGGTTACTGCACAGGATTATCCATTCGGAGTAGGATCTTGCTTGGTCCCATTTTCCCCAATGGGTACAACACTGGTATTTACCTAGAAATGTGAAAAATTGAGTAAATGTACCAAAAGCAGAACAAATCTAACCTCCTCCCCATCACCAGCAAGGTGGCATATTGTGACAGTGCTATCAAGTGGCAATTATAGAGTCACAAAGTCATACAGCATCGAAACAGAACCTTGGGTCCAGCCCATCCGTGCCAGCCAGGCATCCCAATCTGATCCAATCACTTTTTAAAATCTTTCCCTTCTCACCTTAAACCTCTAGTTTTGGACTCCCACACCCTAGAAAAATACCTTGGCTATTCACCCTATCCATGCTCCTGATGATTTTATAAACCTCCCTAAGATCATCCTTCAGCCTCTGATATCCCAGCGAAAGAAGTCCCAGGCTATCTAATCTCTCCTTATAACTCAAACTCTCCAATCTCGGGAACATCCTTGTAAATCTTTTTTGCACCCTTTCCAGTTTAATAACATCATTCCTAAAGCAGGGCGACCAAAATTGTACGCAGCACTCCAAATGTGGCCTCACCAATGTTTTGTAATCTCTCCTCATAACAAAACTGTGAACATAAGAGCCTGTAACAAAGTAAACTGTACCAGAGACCATTGCAGACAAACATTAGTGCACTGTTCACTGTGAATCAATCTGAATACACTATACTCACTGTCCAATTTCAAGAAGTAAGCCTCGCTTGCTTTTTCACTCACAGGGCTCTGTGCAATACATTGATAGCTGCCGATATGGCTTGTGCCAACATTAATTATCATCAATGTGGCCTTTTCTGAGGAAAGCTTTATCTCCCCATTGCTGTTGACAAGACTCCCATTGAAGATCCAAATTATGTCAGTCCAATTTCCAAGTACATGGCACCTCAGGATAACTGTGTCATTCTCGTTCACTGCTTCTGAAACATTGGATGTAATAGACACAGAGGAGATTGGCTCTGTGAAGGTAAATAGAAATTAAGAATCAACCACTCATCCTGGATAAAACATTTAAATATTTTGTTATAAAAATACTAAAATATGATATATCCACGATATATGTAAAACTTCATCGAGTCATACAGCACTGAAACAGACCCTTTGGTCCAACCAGTCCATGCTGACCATAATCCCAAACTAAACTAATCCCACCTGCCTGTGCTTGGCCCATATCCCACTAAACATTTCTTATTCATGTACTCATCTAAATGTCTGTTAAACATTGTAACTGTACTAACATTCACTGCTTCCTCTGGAAGTTCATTCCACACACACGAACCACTCTACGTAAAAAAAATTCCCCTCCTGTCACCCTAAATATATGGGCCCTAGTCTTGAAATGCCCTACCCTAGACAGCATTCATCTATATCCTTTATGATTTTATAAATGTCTATAAGGTTACCTCTTAACCTCCTATGCTCCAGCAGAAAATGTTCCAAGCCTATCCAGCCTCATCCATTGCACTGTGGCACAGGAGCCCATCCAAGACAGGGGAGCAAAAAGACAAGTGGTAGTTGTAGGGGTTTCTATAATCAGGGGAATAGATAGTATCCTTTGTAAGCAGGATCGAGAGTCTCGCATGGTGTTGCCTGCCTGGTGGCAGGGTAAGGGATATCTCTGAACGGCTTGAAAGGATATTGGAGAGGGAGGGGGAAGGTCCAGTTGTTGTGGTCCACATTGGAACAAACAACATAGGCAAGACTAGAAAAAAGGACTTTTCAGGGATTATCAAGAGCTTGGAACGAAATGAAAGAGCAGGTCCTCAAAGGTTATAATCTTCAGATTACTGCCTGAGCCACAAGCACATTGGCTTAGGGTCAAGAGAATGAGGGAAGTAAACACGTGGCTAAAAGAGTGGTGTGGGAAAGAGGTGTTCCTTTTCATAGGGCACTGGCATCTGTACCGTTGGGACAGCCTACACCTGAACCAAGCTGGGACCAATGTTGTCGCAAAAAGGGTAAAAAGGCTGGTCAACAGGATTTTAAATTAGAAAGTGGGGGGAAGGCAAGGGTAAAAATTCCCCCAGTGGGGAACAAAGCAGCAGGTTAACATCTGTAGGGGTAGAAAAATATGAAAAAAATATCTGGAAAGGAGAACTCAGGCGAGGTAAATCTCCAGCACAGACACAAATAGGACAGAATATTTGGAAAAGATTAGGAATCAAACTTCAAGCACACTGGATAAACGAGTGACAATGAGAAGTGGGACGGTTAATCCAGGACTGAGAGTGTTATCTATGAATGCACGCTGTATGAGAAAGAAGGTAAATGAACTTGTGACGCATGTCGAAATTGGCAGATATGATGTGGTGGACATCACAGGCTGCAAGGGGATCAGGATTGGGAGCTGAATATACACCTTATCAAAAAGATAGGCAGTTGGGCAGAGGGGGTGGGGTTGCCTTATTAGTAAAAAATGAAATTAAATCAATAGTAAGAAATGAAGTAGGGTCAGATAGTGTAGAATCTGTTTGGGTAGAGTTGCGGCACCGCAGAGGTAAAAAAAGACATTGTTGGAATTATGTACAGGCCTCCAAACAATAGGCAGGATCTAGGGTGCAAGATACACCATGAGATACAAAAGGTGTGTAAGAAAGGCTAAGTTACGGTGATCATGGGTACTTCAATATGCAGGTGGACTGGGAAAATCATATTGGGAGTGGATTGCAAGAAAAGGATTTTGTGAAATGTCTAAGAGATGGCTTTTTGGAGCAGCTTGTGGTGGAGCACACTAGGGAACAGACAATACTGGATTTAGTGTTGTGCAATGAGGCAGACTTGATAAGGGTGCTTAAGGTGAAGGAAACTTTAGGAGGCAGTGATCATAATATGATTGAATTTGAGAGGGAGAAGTTAGAATCAGAGGTAATGGTATTACAGCTGAATAAAGGCAACTACAGAGGCATGAGGGAGGAGCTGGGCAGAATGGACTGGGAGAGGACCCTGGCAGGAAAGACAGTGGAACAGTAATGGCAAGAGTTTCGAGGACTAATTCAGGAGTCACAGCAAAAATTCATTCCTTGGAAAAAGAAGCATGGTACAGGAACAATGAGGCAACCATGGCTGACTAGGGAAGTCAGGGATAGCATAAAAGCAAAAGAGAAAGCATATATTGTGGGGAAGGGCAGTGGGAAACCAGAGGATTAGGAAGCTTACAAAGACCAACAGAGGGCAACAAAAAAGAAATAAGGAGGGAGAAGATTAAATATGAGGGCAAGCTAGCCAGTAATATAAAGGAGGACTGTAAGGGTTTCTTTAGATATATAAAGGGCAAAAGAGAGGCAAAAGTGGACATTGGACCACTGGAAAATGAAACTGGAGAGATAGTAGTGGGGAACAAGGAAATGTGTGAGGAACTGAAATACTTTGCATCAGTCTTCACAATGGAAGACACGAGTAATACTCCAAAAATTCAAGACAGTCAGGGGACAGAATTGAGTATGGTGGCCATCACCAAGGAGAAGGTGCTAGAAAAATTGAATGGCCCGAAGTTGGATAAATATCCAGGATCAGATGGACTACATCCCAGAGTTCTTAAGGAGATAGCTGAAGAGATAGTGGAAGCGTTGGTGGTGATCTTTCAGGAATCACGAGAGTCAGGGAGGGTCCCAGAGCACTGGAAAATTGCTAACATGATACCACTGTTTAAAAAGGGAGCAAGGCAAAAGACTGAAAATTGCAGGCCGATTAGCCTAACCTCGGTTCGTGAGTAAGATTTTAGAGTCCATTGTGAAGGATGAAATTTCCGAATACTTGGAAGTGCATGGTAAAATAGGGCAAAGTCAACATGGCTTCATCAAGGGGAGGTCATTCCTGACAAATCTGTTAGAATTCTTTGAGGAAATAATGAGCAGGTTAGACCAAGGAGAGCCAATAGATGTTATCTACCTGGACTTCAAGAAGGCCTTTGACAAGGTGCCACACAGGGGGCTGCTGAGTAAGATAAGGGTCCACGGTGTTAGAGGCAAGGCTCTAGCATGGATAGAAGATTGGCCGTCTGGCAGGAAGCAGAAAGTGGGGATAAATGCGTACTTCTCAGGATGGCAACCGGTGACAAGTGGGGTTCCACAAGGGTCAGTGTTGGGACACAATTTTTCACTTTATGTGTTGATGATCTAGATGAAGGAACTGAGGGCATTCTGGCTAAGTTTGCAGATGATACAAAGATAGATAGAGAGAGTAGTATTGAGGATGTGGGGAGGCTGCAGAAGGATTTGGACAGGTTCGGAGAGTGGGCAAAGAAATGGCAGATGGAGTACAACGTGGGAAAGTGTGAGGTCATGCACTTTGTTAAGAAGAATAAAAGCATGGACAATTTTCTAAATGGGGAAAAAATTCAGAAGTCTGAAGTGCAAAGAGACTTGCGAGTTTTAGTCCAGGATTCTCTCAAGGTAAACTTGCAGGTTGAGTCAGTCGTTAGGAAGGCAAGTGCAACTTTGGCATTTATTTTGAGAGGACTTGAATATAAAAGCAGTGATGTACTTCTGACTCTCTATAAGGCTCTGGTCAGGTCACACTTGGAGTATTGTGCCCAGTTTTGGGCCTCATATCTCAGGAAGGATGTATTGGCCCTGGAGTGGGTTCAGAGGAGGTTCACGAGAATGGTCCCAGGAATGAAAAGCTTAACATATGAAGAACGTTTGAGGACTCTGGGTCTATACTTGATGGAGTTTATGAGGATGAAGAGGGATCTAACTGAAATTTACAGAATACTGGACAGAGCGGATGTTGGAAAGATATTTCCATTGGGCGGAGAGACGAGGACCTGAGGACAGTAGAGTAAAGGGAAGACCTCTTAGAAGAGAGATAAGGAGAAACTTCTTCAGCCAGAGAGTGGTGAATCTATGGGATTCACTGCCACAGAAGGCTGTGGAGGCCAGACCATTGAGTATATTTAAGACGGAGTGAGATAGATTCTTGATTGTCAAGGGGATCAAAGGTTACGGGGAGAAAGCGGGAGAATGGGGTTATCAGCCATGATTGAATAGTGGCTTGCCAATGGGATACAAAATTCGATTAAAGGCAGGAGACAGAGAATGGTTGTGATGGGTTATTTTTTGGACTAGAGATTGTCACCAGCAGTGTTCCATATGGATTGGTGCCTGGTCCACTTTTGTTTGTCATTTAAATAAATGATTTAGATGAGAATACGGAAGGCATAGTTAGTAATGGTTAGTTTGTGGATGACAGTGAGCAGTGAAGAAGGTTATCTAAGATTACAAAGAGATCTTGACAAATTGGGTCAATGGGCTGAGGAGTGTCAGATGGAGTTTAATTCAGATAATTGCGAGGTATTGTATTTTGGTAAAACAAACTAGGGCAGGAGATATACAATTAATGGCAGGGCCCTGAGCTGATTTGTAGAACAGAGATCTAGGGGTTCAGATCCATAATCCTTTGAAGTTTGCATCCTATGTAGACAAGGTGATTAAGAAGGCATTTAGCATGCATGTCTTCATTGCACAGACCTGTATGTATAGGAACTGGGAAGTCATGTCGAAGTTGTACAGAACGTTGGTGAGGCCTCTTCTGGAGCACTGTGTCCAGTTCTGGTCACCTTGTTATACGAAGGATATCATTAGGCTGGAGAGGGTTCAGAAGAGATTTACCAGGATGTTGCCAGGAATACAGGGTTTGAGTTATAAGGAGAGGCTGGATAGGCTGGGACTCTTTTCATTGGAGAGTAAAAGGTTAAGGGGCAACCATATAGAGGTTTATAAAATCATGAGGGATATAGACAGGGTTAATGGCAGGTGTCTTTTCCCAAGGGTGGGGCATTTCAAGACTAGGGACCATATTTTTAAGGTGAGAGGAGAGAGATTTAAAAAGGCCATGGGGGCAAATTTTTTTTTACACAGAGCATGGTTCGTGTTTGGAGTGGACTTCCATAGAAGGTGATGGGTTTCAGGTGTAGTTACAGCATTTAAAAGACATTTGGATAAGCACATGAATAAAACTGTTTGGAGGGATATGGGCCAAGTGGAGGCAGGTGGAACTGGTTTAGTTTGGAATTATGTTCAGCATGGACTGGTTGGACCGAAGGGTCTGTTTCTCTGCTGTATGACTCCCTGACTCGAAAATTCTCTTGACTCACCCAGGCCATCAGCAATGGTAAATTTCACAATGGCTTGGATAAGGAAAACACTCCTGTTACTCACCAAATACAAAAAGGTTCATTGCTGCATCCGTTGTATCACCAGTGAATGAGTTCACTGTAACACTGTACTCTCCGCTGTCTGAAACATTCACTGATTTGAGCAAGAGAGAGCCGTTACTGTGTAAGAACTCCACCCGTCCTGTGTAAAGATTATTAATATCTGATGTTTCTCCAATCCACGCAAGGACATCTGAACCGTTGTGTCTCCAAACCCCACTCCTCACCCTCTCCGACGGTCTGACTGACAGGATCACAGGGTTTCCGATTGCTGCATTAATCAGCCTCTCACTCACTGAGATGGTCAAAGCCTCAGAGTCAACTACAAGGGGAAGAAGAATCCCAGGTTAGCGTTCAGACAGTTAAATTGTAAATGGTGACAGGGCGCAGATTATGAAATCAGTTGCTGAGGTTGTATTTAATTTATCCTCACCACCATCCCCTCCCACCCCACAGTCTTCGTCCTAGCCCTCAATACCAACGTGAGAAATTCACTCTCACCGACAAATAGAAGTGACCAAACAGCAAGGGCAGTGAGCCGGGCTCTCTCCATCCTAACAGAGCAGTGTTGGTTCCTGTTCTAGCCAGTGTCCTGCCAGCGGTCCCTGGTTAATGAACCAGATTAATTTTTAACTAAAGCAAACATGGCTCTGAATTGGGTCAGAGTTACTCAACTACGTGGAGCAGATGAGAGTTAGAATATTGATGTTGGGACTCTCCCATTCAACATTTGGAGCTCAGAACAGGAATAGTGAAGTAATAATTTTAAAAAATCACCAGAGCAGGCAGGATGTTGATAATAATAATGCCCAAAACAGCTCAAGAGTTCATGTTAGCATCTGCTGTGGCTTCAACAGCAGGTCAGAGGCTAGCAATCTTCAAACAAGTAACCAAAATCTCCCCAAATGATTCCCCAAAATCTGTCCATCATCCACAAGGCAGAAGTCAGGAGCGTAATGTAAAACAACCCACTTGGCTGGATGGGTGCAGCTCCAACAACACTCAAGAAACTTGACACCACCTAGGACAAAGCATTTCTGAAGAAGGGTCTAGACCTGAAACTTCAGCTTTTCTGCTCCTCTGATGCTGCTTGACATGCTGTGTTCATCCAGCTCTACACCTTGTTATCTCAAAGCAGTCCCTGCTTGTTTGACACCACATCCACTACTCAACCGATACTCAGTTGTAGCAATATTTACAAAATGCACTGCAGAAATTGGCGGAGAATGTAAGAGCTCTGATTATTAAATTTGTGGATAGCACAAAGATTATGGGAGCTGTGGGTAGAGAGGAGGATTTCCAGAGGGCACAGCAGGCTAAAGATAGGCTGGAGGCAAGGGCGGAGAAGTGGCAGGTAGAATTTAATCCAGACAAATGTAAGGTGATGCATTTTGAAAGATCTGATGCAGGAGGGAAGTATATAGTAAATGGGAGAACCCTCAGATGCATGAACATACAGAGAGATCTAGGTGTACAGGTTCACAGTGCCCTGAAAGAAGTATGCAATACAAGTGGGTAAGGTGGTCTAGGTGGTGTATTGTATTCTTACCTTCATTGTTTGGGGCATAGAGTATAAAAATTGGTGAGTCATGTTGTAGCTATATAAAACTTTAGTTAGGCCACTTTTGGAATATTGTGTGCACTTCTCATTGCCACATTACCAGAAGGATGTGAAGGCTTTGGGCAGAGTGTAGAAAAGATTTAGCAGGATGTTACTTGGTTTGGTGGATATTAGCTATGAGGAGAGATTGGACAAACTTGGTTTGTATCCATTTGAACATCAGAGGCTGAGAGGTGGCCTGATAGATGTCTGCAAAATTATGAGAAGCATGAATCGAATGGATGGTCATAATCTTTCTCCCCAGGGTAGAAATGTCAATTGTTGGGGAACATAGGTTTAAGGTAAAAGGGGGAAAGTTTAAGGGAGATGTGAGAGGTAAGTTTTTTATGCAGAGGGTGGTAAGTGTCTGGGATACGCTGCTAGAGGAGATGTAGGAGCAGATTCAATAGCAACGTTTAAGAGGCATCTTGGCAGGTACATGAATAAGCAGTGAATACAGGGTTAGCGGTTGCATAGAGGAAAAAGATTGTTAGTTTAGAAAGGCATCATGTGTTGATGCAGGCTTGGTGGGCCAAAAGGCCTGTTTCTGTGCTGTGCTGTTCTTTGATCCTTG
This sequence comes from Rhincodon typus, assembly GCF_021869965.1. Lineage (NCBI taxonomy): Eukaryota > Metazoa > Chordata > Chondrichthyes > Orectolobiformes > Rhincodontidae > Rhincodon > Rhincodon typus. The sequence goes on along the minus strand of NC_063378.1, from coordinate 5,596,984 downwards.
TTCTAGTTATATAAACACTATGGTTACAAAACCAAGCCAAAGGTTGGGATATCTGAAGCAAATTAGTCACTCCATGATGCCTCCTAACTATTGAATTGCAACCAGTGTCATTTCCATGGGACGAAATAGTGAGCATAACAATCTCAACACCAAGGGGAAGATTCTATCTGATAAGACAGAGGGTGGTGGTCGATGGGAAATGTTCATCCTGGAGTTCAGTTACTAGTGGTGTACCTCAAGGATCTGTTTTGGGGCCACTGCTGTTTGTCATTTTTATAAATGACCTGGATGAGGGCGTAGAAGGATGGGTTAGTAAATTTGCGGATGACACCAAAGTTGGTGGAGTTGTGGATAGTGCGGAAGGATGTTGCAGGTTACAGAGGGACATAGATAAGCTGCAGAGCTGGGCTGAGAGGTGGCAAATGGAGTTTAATGCGGAAAAGTGTGAGGTGATTCACTTTGGAAGGAGTAACAGGAATACAGAGTACTGGGCTAATGGTAAGATTCTTGGTAGTGTGGATGAGCAGAAAGATCTCGGTGTCCATGTGCATAGATCACTGAAAGTTGCCACCCAGGTTGATAACGTTGTTAAGAAGGTGTACAGTATGTTAGGTTTTATTGGTAGAGGGATTGAGTTTTGGAGCCATGAGGTCATGTTGCAGCTGTACAAAACTCTGGTGCGGCCGCATCTGGAGTATTGCGTACAGTTCTGGTCACCGCATTATAGGAAGGATGTGGAAGCATTGGAAAGGGTGCAGAGGAGATTTACCAGGATGTTGCCTGGTATGGAGGGAAGGTCTTATGAGGAAAAGCTGAGGGTCTTGAGCCTGTTTTCGTTAGAGAGAAGAAAATTAAGAGGTGACTTGATAGAGACATACAAGATGATCAGAGGATTAGATAGGGTGGACAGTGGGAGCCTTTTTCCTCGGATGGTGATGGCTAGCATGAGGGGACATAGTTTTAAATTGAGGGGTGACAGATATAGGACAGATGTCAGAGGTAGGTTCTTTACTCAGAGAGTAGTAAGGGCGTGGAATGCCCTGCCTGCAAAAACAGTAGACTCGCCCACTTTAAGGGCATTTAAAAGGTCATTGGATAAACATATGGATGATAATGGAATAGTTTAGGTTAGATGGCTTCAGATTGGTTTCACAGGTCGGCGCAACATCGAGGGCCGAAGGGCCTGTACTGTGCTGTAATGTTCTATGTTCTATGTTCTATATGATATCACAAAGTTAGGCGGTGTTTTGGACAGTGTAGATGATAGCGTAAAATTACAAAGGGATATTGATAGATCGAGTCAACGGGCAAAACTGTGGCAGATGGAGTTCAATGTGAGCAATTGTAAGGTTATCCATTTTGAACTGAAAAAGGAACAGGGTATGTTCTAGATGGTATGATGTTAAGTCCAGTGGGTGTTCTAAGAGACTTGGGGGTTCAGATGCACAGATCTTTAAAATGTCATGAACAGGTGCAGAAAATAATTTAAAAAGCTAATGGATGCTGGGTATTACCTGTACATATAGTCCTACATTTAGAGAACTGGAGTTATGATGAAGTTATACAACTGCTAGGGAGACAATGACCTACTGGTATTATCACTGGACAGTTAATTCAGAGGCCAAGATAACATTCTGGGTTCGAATCCCACCATGGCAGATGGTGGAATTTGAATCCAATAAAAAATATCTGGAATTAAGAATCTAATGATGGTCATGAATCCATTGCCAATTGTTGGGAAAACGCAACTGGTTCATTAATGTCCTTTAGGGAAGGAAACTGCCATCCTTCCCTGGACTGGCCTACATGTGACTCCAGACCCACAGCAATGTGGTTGACTCTCAACTGCCCTCTGGGCAGTCAATGATGCCTCAAAGCGATGCCCTCATTCTGTGAATGAATAAAACAGGAAAAAAAAACAAAACCTTGGTTAGACCCCAGTTGGAGTACCATGAGCAGATCTAAGTACCACACATTAGGAAGAAAATATTGGCCTTGGAGACCGTTCAACACAGGCTTACAAGAATAATACCTGGGCATCAGGGATTTAGTTATGACATGAAGATTACACAAATAAGGCATGTTTTCTCAAGCATTTAGAAAGTTAAGGTGTGACCTGATTGAAATCTTCAAGATATGAACAGGACAAGACAGAACATCAAGATAAAATATTTCCATTGGTTGGAGATTCTAGAACAAGGGAGCATAGTGTGAGAATTAGGGTCAGAGAGATGTTAGGAAGCACTTTGACACACAAAGGTTGGGAGATGTTTGGAATTCTCTTCCACAAACGTCAGCGGATGCTGGATCAGGTCTTAATTTTAAAATCTGAGATAGATATATTTTTGTGAAGCCAAAGATATTAAGAAATATAGGATTAAGGCAGGTGTATAGAGTTAGGTCACAGATCAACCATGATTTCATTGAATAATGGAGCAGGTTTGAGGGGCTGAATGGCCTAGTCCTATGTTCCCAACAGAAGTCAACAATGTGGTATTTGCTCTGCCACTATCTCATGGGCATTAACCTGTGAAGAATTATCTTTATTGCTTTCATCAGTGCATCATCGTGGTAGGGCCATGAGTAATGTTGTAGAACAGAGGGACCTTGGGTTCAGATATGTCATTCCTTGCAGTTTGCATTACATGTAGACAGGGTGGTTAAAAAAAGGTGTTCAGCACGCTTGCCTTAAATGCTCATTCCTTTGAGTTTAGGAGTTGGGACATCGTGTTGAGATTGTACAGGACCGGGGTGAGGCCACTTTTGGAGTAATGTATCCAGTTCTGGTCGTCCTGTTATAGGAAGGATATTATCAAGTTAGGGAGAGGGGTCAGAGGAGATTTACGAGGATATTGCTGGGTATGGAAGGTCTGAGATGTAAAGAAAGGCTGGATAAGCTGGGACCTGTTTCACTGGAGTGCAGGAAGTTGAGAAGTGACCTTATAGAGGTTTATAAAATCATGAGTGGCACAGATAGCATTCATGGTAGATGTCTAGTCCCTAGGGTGGGGAATTTCAAGACTAGGGAGTATTTTTTCAGGTGAGAGGAGAGTGATTTAGAAAAAGACTTGTGGGGCAATTTGTTTACACTGATGGTGCTTTGTGTGTGGAATGAACTTCCAGAGGAATTGGTGGATGTGGGTGCAGTTAAGACATTTAGATATGTTCATGAAAAGGAAAGGTTTGTAGGTATATGGGCCAGGAACAGGTAGGTGGGATTAGTTTAGTTTGGGATTATGGTTGGCATGGACTGGATGGACTGAAGGGTCTGTTTCTTTGTTGTATCACTCTATCACTCAGACACACCAACTGCTTGGAGACAAGAGCAAACAAGGCACTGCCAATTTCCATTTGTTTTCCTCTATCTGATACTGTTGTTGATATTGGTTAATACCTGATCCAGGCAAGACCAAGAAACACACATCTATTTGTATTCAACAATGTCTGATCTGGCTCATCAACCAGGAAATGGTTTCACTCAGTGTGGTAGGGTCATTCCCCAGAATTCCTGCAATATGCCAAGCCTCTGGATCAAGGCATGTGGAAATGGATCATATGCAATTGAACTGAAATTGCTTTGTGACATCAGTGGGTTTTTCACTCATGCTTTCTCATAAACTCATTTTAACAGTGACCATTTTGGTCAAAAATTAATAAAGGAGATTGATGGTCATATGACGCATGTTGGGATCCACTGACAAGTGTTTAGGAGTGAGTCAAAGGGTTGCATGAGAGGTTGGGAAAACAATCCAGAAATGATGAAGAGTCTTTGGACTTGAAACGTTAATTCTGCTTTCTCCCAGCAGTTGCTGCCAGACTTGCTGAGTTTCTTGAGCAATTTCTGTGTTTTTTTTGTTTAAAGAATTCAGAAAACTTGGCTTGTGTTCTGGAGACATGAATCATAGTATCCCTACAGTGCAGAAGCAGGCCATTCAGCCCATCAAATCCACAATGACCCTCCGAAGAGCATCCCATTCAGACCCACCCCCTTCCCTTTCCTCATAATCCAGCCTTTCCCTTGACTAATCCACATAGCCTGCACATCCCCTCGATGCCATGGGCAATTTAGTATGGCCAATCCACCTGAACTGCACATTTTTGGACTGAGGGAGGAAAGCAGAGCACCTGGAGGAAATGCACCCAGACACAGGGAGGATGTGCAGACTCCTCACAGATAGACACCAAAGGCTTGAATTGAACATAGGTCCCTGGTGCTGTGAGGCAGCTGTGCTAACCACTGAGCCACCGTGCCAGATGAATCCGTGAAGGGATCATTGAAGTCATCAGGCATCATGGTGGCTCAGTGGTTAACACTGCTGCATCACAACACCGGGGTCCCAGGTTCAATCCCACCCTTGGGCAACTGTCTGTGTGGAGTGTGCAAGTTCTCCTTGTGTCTACATGGGTTTCCTCTGATGTTGCTTCATTAATTACTTCAACTCTTGTTCTCAAACCTCCATGAGGAGCAAGTTTCTTCCCATCTACTGTGTCTGTCCATGCCCCTTGATATATTGAATATCTCAATCTATACCCCTACTGAATACCTCCTCCAGGTCTTCTCCAAGAATAAAAACAATCCTACCTTCCATAGTCTATTCAAGCAGAGAGTGGGGGTAAAGGGGTCTTTCTCAGGATGGCAGCTGGTGACAAGTGATGTTCCATAAGGGTCAGTGCTGGGACCACAACTTTTTGCTTTGTACATTAATGATCTCAATGAAGGAACTGTGGGCATTCTGGCTAAGGTTACAGATGATACAAAGATAGGTGGAGGGACAGGTAGTATTGAGGAGGTGGGGAGGCTGCAGAAGGATTTGGATAGGTTAGGAGACTGGGCAAAGAAGTGGCAGATGGAGTGGGAAAGTGTGAGGTCACGCACTTTGGTAAGAAGAATAAAAGCATGGACGATTTTCTAAATGGGGAGAAAATTCAGAAGTCTGAAGTGCAAAGAGACTTGGGAGTTCTAGTCCAGGATTCTCTCAAGGTAAACTTGCAGGTTGAGTCAGTAGTCAGGAAGGCAAATGCAATGTTGGCATTTATTTTGAGAGGACTTGAATATAAAAGCAGGGATTTACTACTGAGGCTTTACAAGGCTATGGTCAGGCCACATTTGGAGTATTGTGTGCAGTTTTGGGCCTCATATCTCAGGAAGGATGTACTGGCCCTGGGGCGGGCTCAGAGGAGGTTCGCGAGAATGGTCCCAGGAATGGAAAGCTTAACATATGAGGAACGTTTGAGGACTCTGGGACTATACTCATTGGAGTTTAGTAGGATGAGGGGTATCTAATTGAAACTTTCAGAATACTGAATGGCCTGGACAAAATGGATGTTGGGAAGATGCTTCCATTAGTAGGATAGTCTAGGACCCAAGGGCACAGACTTAGAGTAAAGGGAAGACCTTTTAGAATGGAGATAAGGAGAAACTTCTTCAGTCAGAGAGTGGTGAATCTATGGAATTCACTGCCACAGAAGGCTGTGGAGGCCAGGTCATTGAGTACATTTAAGACTGAGATAGATAGGTTCTTGATTATCAGGGGGATCAAGGGTTACGGGGAGAAAGCGGGAGAATGGGTTTGAGGAAGTTATCAGCCATGATTGAATGGGCCAATTGGCCTAATTTCTGCTCCTATGTCTTATGGTCTTATGGTCTTATTTCAATAACTGACATTACTGATGGTAGGGTCCTGGTGAGTGTTGCTGAACAACGAGACCTTGGGGTTATAGGTTCATATTTCCTTGAAAGTGGCATCACATGTAGATAGAATAGTGAGGAAGGCATTTGGTACGCTTACCTTTATTGGTCAGCATATTGAATAGAGGAGTTGGGAGGTCATGTTGCGGCTGTACAGGACATTGGTTAGGCCACTTTTTGAATATTGCATTCAATTCTGTTCTCCCAGCAGTAAGAAAGATGTTGTTAAACTTGAAAGGGTTCAGTGAAGATTTACAAGCATGTTGCTGAGGTTGGAGGGCTTGAGCTACAGGGAGACAATAAATAGGCTGGGGCTATTTTCTCTGGAGCATCGAGACTGAGGGGCATCAATAGAGTGAATAGCCAAGGTATTTTTCCCCAGGGTAGGGGAGTCCAAAACTAGAGGGCAGAGGTTGAAGGTGAGAGGGGAAAGATTTAAAAGGGACCTGAGGGGCAACTTTTTTAAGTAGTGTGTGGTGTGTGTATGGAATGAGCTGCCTGAAGAAGTGGTAGAGGCTGGTATAATTACAACATTTAAAAGGCAACTGGATGGTTATATGAATAGGATGGATTTGGAGGGAGATGGGCCAAATGCTGGCAAATGGGACTAGTTTAATTTAGGAAATCTGGTCGACATGGACAAGTTGGACTGAAGGGTTTGTTTCCGTGCTGTGCATTTCTATTACTCTATGACTCTAAGTTCCTTACTGCTGGAAGCATGCTTGCAAATATGCCTATGCATCCTTCGTAAAGTGTGGTACCCAAAAAACTCTAGCTGAGGCTGAACTAGTGTCTTATAATTGTTACATACTCAGAAAGTGGGAGAAATTGAGGCACTATAGCATTGATAGAAGAGAAATATTCACCATTTTTAGAGCTGGATGTAAACTGCAGAAGTGGGAAATAACTGATTAAAAATTTGCTGTCGTAGATCAGGGATTCCCTTTAAACAAGGATACTTTTCTGAAGAAGGGTCTAGGCCCGAAACGTCAGCTTTCCTGGTCCTCTGATGCTGCTTGGCCTGCTGTGTTCATCTACCTCTACACCTTGTTATCTCTACTTATTCACACAGATTGTTAAGGAAGAAGACAAGGAACCTCTCTTTGTGTGTCGTTTTCTGCTGTGAGTACTGGATCAGTAATCACCTCGTGTTCCTTCTCTGAGTTTTAAAGGGTTGCTGGATCAAAATCATGGAGCACCCCTTCAGCACATAGACTGCAGTCATTCGAGGAGATCACCTTCTTAAGGATTGGTACAACCAATCGCTGGGTGAGGTTTCCCAATTTCTGAGGATAACGCAAAATTGTTATTCACGTGCCCCCCTCATATGGTTGCAACAAGTTTAATTAAAAAGAATCACTGTGGATACCTTTCTCCCAGACCAAGCCAACTTATGTTTTCAAAGCAGTTAACTTAACTAGGCACTTCTTGAGTTAAAGAAAGAATTGGTTTAGTAATTACCAAATACAGTAAATAGTAATAATGCTACATGCATGCACACAGATTTGAAATGAGAGGTGCATCCAAAATAAAATAAAAGTTAAAAGATATACAGTTGTTCATGGAAAGTACATTTTGGAATGCAGTAGCCGTAACATTGGGTGATATCGGTTGCATTGCTGTTGGTAGTTGAGCAGTCTATATTGAGATTCTCATCATTGTAGGTTGGCTGAGAGTTTTTGTCCTACACCTTTTGATGGTGACTGGTCTATAGCACTAAGACTAATCCTAAACTTTTGTTTTTTTAACTGCAGTGCAGGGGTTTTTAAGAGCTGTCCTGAAAGCATAGCACCTTCATAGCACAATACACCATACTGTCCAATATCTCTCTCTCACACAAACACACACACACACACACACACACAGCCGAGGGGTTGCAGTTGGTTTTTAGCTCGTGTTTTTTCTATATATCTAGACTGGTAAGACAATAAGTACACGGTCTGGAATATAAGTATTAGGATATGCTTTCCTGCTAAGAGGAGGTAATTAGATTGCCTTGTGCCTCTGCCTTTTGAAGTTTTGCTCTTTGCAGCTTTTTTGGCACCTTTCTTTATGCAATGGGAATTTTCCAGGAAATCTTAGCTGCCAGTGAATTTCAAACTTAGAGATTACTTTATCGGCTAGACTTGGCTTGAGGTTTTTGTCTTGAGAACAACACGTCTTGTCCAAAACTTCAATATGATTGTAAGCACTTCAGAGGCTCTGATCCATTGTCTCAAAACAATATATGCCACTTTTACCATTTTATGAGCTTTCTTTTAATGACAGTTTCAAAGGAAACGACATGAAATAGAACAATATTGCTTGCAACAATAACTTATTTCAAATGTAACTTCCACTGAAGCTATAAGATTCTTTTAAAGCTTAATTTTCCTCTTTCTCGAGTTAGTTTTTTTGTTTGAAAGATTTGGTTAAACCAGCTATGTAACAATCAGCAAGAACACACATGGCCACAGATAGAAATATATAGAGGTATTGCATATGCACACTGTTGTACGATTGTGATGAACACATTGCTTCAATTCAATCCAATCTGCAGAATGAACAGAGTGCGATCTGTAGGATTCCACCCTGACTATGATTGATAACCTGGATTTACACTCCTCTATCGCACTGAGAAGGACATAGAGATGAAGCTACCATACTTCAGATTCAGGAATTTAAGTTGAACCAGCAAATGACACCACAACAATGTTGGAAGGAAGAATATTGATGGTGCTCTGGACAAATGTCCTTTCTCAAGTCTAACAGGAGCAGATTGTATTTCAGAAACTTGATCACAAGCCACAGAGGTCTTCACTATTCCTATATGAGTATCAACCACTTTTATTGAAAAGACTTAAACCGGAGTTTACATGGAAGTGGAAAATACTCTTTAGTCTGGAAAAAGATAAAGAGCCATCTCTCACGCAATTTAACAACGACGTAAATTCATTGATTACCATCAACCCAGACAAATATTCAAACTTTAAAGGGAAGTTAGATGAGGGAGAGAGGAATACAAAGACGGTAATTTGTAAAATAAGGTGAGAGAAGGCTTATGAGGGCACATCAACAGTGACATAGATCAGTTCAGCCAAACAGCCATTTTTTATGGTGTAATCACCAAGAGGAGATAAGAAATAAAAGGAGTATTCCATTCAATACCTTGAACATCCTTTGTCATTCAATTAGATCGTTGCTGATCTAATGCGCCCCTAACTTCACTTTCCTGTCTGCTCCCCATAACCTTTGACTCATTGTCAGTCAAAACATGGCTCACTTGGCTTTGAACATATTCCTTACCCAAACCTGCTCTGCTTCTTGGGAGGGACTGCATTCCAAACGCTAATAATTTATAAAACCATGAGGGGTATAGATAAACTGAATGGCAGGTGCCTTTTCCCTAGAATAGGGGATTTCAAGATTAGGGGGTATATTTTTAAGGTGAGAAGAGAAAGATTTAAAAAGACATGAGGGGCAATATTTTTACAGCAAGCGTTTCATGCGTGGAATGAACTTCCAGAGGAAGTGGTGGATGCAGTAGAGTTATAATATTTAAAATATGTTTGGACAAGTTCATGAATAGGAAATGTTTGGAGGGATATTGGCCAAACACAGGCAAGTGGGACTAGATAACTCTCCTCATCTCCGAATTAAATGAAAGACCCCTTATTTTGAAACTGTGCCTCCTCCTTTATGAGGAGAAGTACCCTCTCGGCATTCATCTTGCCATGCTCCCTCTGACTCTTGAATCTATCCAAATTCCAATGAGTAATGGAGCAAAATGCTAAACCTTGCCTTCATAAAACAACACCTTTACCTCCTCAGAAGTCAACGACTGAATCTTTAGAACTGCCTTCAGCATAAATAAATCCCTCCTTAAGGTGATCCAATTGTACTTTGCCCTCAGAATGCACTCTCACTAATACTCCACACAATGTCATAAAGATTTCCCTACTTTTAGACTCCATTGCTTTTACAATAAAAGCCAATATTCCATTTGTCTTCCTCATTTTTGCTAGGCTTTGCTTGAGATTCATGCACAAGGACATGTTACAGCTGTATTATTTCATTACAGCTGTATAAGACATTGGTGAGGCCACATTTGGAGTACTGTGTACAATTCTGGTTGCCCTGTTATAGGAAGGATGTTACTAAACTGGAAAGAATGCAAAAAAAAATTTACAGGGATGTTACCAAGATTGGAGAGTATGAGTTATAAGGAGAGGATAGATAGGCTGGGACATTTTTCCCTGGAGCATTGGAGGCTGAGGTGTGACCTTATGGAGATTAATAAAACCATGAAGGGCATAGATGTTTGGACAGGTCCATGAATAGGAAAGGATGAGGAGAATATGGACCAATTGCAGGCAAATGGGACTAGTTCAGTTTGGGAAACATAATCAGCATGGAGGAGTTGGGCTGAGGGGCCTGTTTCCATGCTGTATACCTGTACGACTCTATGACATTCAGATTCCTCTATATTGCCACATCCTCCCACCATGTGATTTTATGGTAGATCATGCCATGTTGACCATAATTCACAGTGACATTAATGACTTTTGAACAGAGTTTAAATCCAGGTTTGGATCTTGGTCTCCTGCACATGTATAAAATACACACCTGTTCAGGACCACCAGGAGATTTGACAAGAAGCAATTGATTCATGCCAATGAATGCATTAACTTAAAATAAAATATCTGTCAATATTAATTGTCAGTCGTTGCAGGCAGGTTAATTGTTAATTTTATGTGGGACTCACACTGAGACTAATGTCTTTGAAGCCAAAGTCAGGAAATGTTATTCTTCCATTACAAAACAACAAAATAAAGATGCTGTAACTATCTGGGGGCTCAGAAACTATCAGTAACTCTTATTGCTTGCTTTGGTTTCCTTGACATTACTTTAAACTGGGTTTGAATCAAAGCCAATTTGGAGAAGGTTCATAGACATCTGAAGTAGACAAAATATTCCTGTCAGCATCCACTCTCCCTGGCCCTTCTCCCCTCCTTCATTATCATCCTTCATCCTTCCCTGATTCTCTTCCCTCTACTTATCCCCATCCAACAACAAGCTGCATATACCTAGCAGCTTTAAAGGAGGAAAAATTACCTAAGTTTCTTTACACCATTGTAATAAGACCAAAAATAAACTGCCATCAAGTTTAAAAAGGGAGTGGATAAAAATTTGGATGGGTGCAGCTCCAACAAAGCTCAAGCAGCTTAAAACCATCCATCACCATCACTATCAACACCCTGCAGGTTACCATTGAGCAGAACTCAACTGGTCTTGCCACATAAACTCAGTGACTACAAGAGCAGGTCAAATGCTAGGAAAACTGTGGCAAGTAACTCACTTTCTGCCTCCCAAAAGCCTGTCCATAATCTATAAGGCACAAGTCAGGATTGTGATGGAATACTCCCCACTTGCCAACAAAACTCCAACAAAACTCAAGAAGCTGGACACCAATCCAGGGCAGAGTAGCCCTTGCTTGATTGACACCACATCCACAAGCATCTGCTCCCTTCACCACCAATGCTCAGTAGCAGCAGTGTGTATCGTCTACAAGATGCATTGCAGAAATTCACCAAAGACTCTTAGGCAGCACCTTCCAAACCCACAACCACTTGGAAATGTTTTGCCATTCCTTCACTGTAGCTGGATCAAAATCCTGGAATTCTCTCCCTGAGGGTATTGTGGGTCAACCTACAGCACATGGACAACAGCGGTTCAAGAAGGCAGATCACCACCACCTTCTCGAGGGCAACCAGGGTCAGACACAAAATGCCCATGTACCATGAGTGAATAAAAAAAGTCTACTTTTTAGGTCTTCAGGCGGATGTTTGGAGGAATTTAGAAAGTTAGAGAGTCAGCAAGGTTTAGCAGCAAGATTGCAAAGCTTCAGTCCAAGATAGCAGAAGGGAGGGCAGCCAGTCGTGAGGCAAAGGGCATGCTCAAAGGGTCAGATTTGGAAAAACAGAGAGCTCCTGGGAGACTGGACAATGTCAAGGGATGGGGTGTGTTAAAGCATGGAGAGTTTTGACTACGAGGTCGGGAATTTTATAATGGAAACGGTGATGAAGCAGGAGCCCAGGCAGGTCAACAAACATAGAGTGAGCACAGGACTTGGTACAGCTGGGATAATGGTGGCAGAGTTTTGTTGAAGATAACGTTTTGGGGACACAGGTTCAAATCCCACCAGGGCAGACAGTGGAATTTGAATTCAATAAATATCTGGAATTAAGAGCCTAATGAAAACCATGAAACCATTGTCAATTGTCGGAATAACCTGTCTGGTTAATTATTGTCCCTTAGGGAAGGAAATTGCCATCTTTACCTGGTCTGGACTACATGAGACTCCAGACCCAAAGCAATATGTTTGACTATTAACTGCCCTCTGGGCAATTAAGGATGGACAATAAATGCTGGTCTAGTCAGTAATGCCCTCATCCCATGAATGAATTAAAAAATAATGCAAGAAATCTTGTGTGGCATGTTTCACCAGGTTGGATACCTAATATTTAGCTATGCCCGCTGCCCCTGGCATGCTCTACTGCACTCTTTATTGAAGCAGGGTTGATCCCCTGGTTTGACCGTAATGCCAAAGTCAAGGCAGCTAACCACAAATGCGAAAGTCAGGGGACGGTACCCAGCAAGAAGAAATAGTTTACAATGCTAAGTAGTATTGGGGGTGGGAAGGGAAACTGCCTTGTCTGCAGTTTACTGAGGAAAGGGTCAAGAAAGCAAGAAATAAGTCTCAGACGGTGTGAGTCTGGTGAGGGGGCACAGTGGTTCAGTGTTTAGCACTGCTGCCTCCTTGCACCGAGGACCCAGGTTTGAATCCAGCCTCGGGTGACTATTCGTATAAAGTTTGCACGTTCTCCCCGTGTCTGTGTGGGTTTCTTCCGTGTGCTCCGGTTTCCTCCCACAATCCAAAGATGTGCCAGTTCAGGTGGATTGGCCATGCTAAATTGCCCCGTAGTGTCCAAGGATGTGCTGGGTAGGAGGGTTAGCCATGGGAAATGCAGGTTTACAGGGACTGGGTGGGATGCTGTTTGGAGGTTTGGTGTTGGACTTGATGGGCCGAATGGCCTGCTCCCGCACTGTAGGGATTCTCAAACTAGGTGATAAAGAAAGAGAAAGAGATGGGCACTCATGGCTTGGGCAAGAACATAGCAGAGACAGTTGAATGAATTCCGATGACATTCATGTATCAGAAATTGTCCTGGAGTACTGTACAGATTCCAAAGTGAGAATTGTAACAGAGATAATACACAAACAGCAACTGATAAACATATTCTGGCAGTTACAGTTTCAAAGAAGCATAATGAGGTGCACTTTTGGTGGAAATTACATTGATGGTTTTGGAGCCAGTGTCTGGATGTTGCAGGTCAGCATAATGACAAGGAGGTTCACTCGGCTGAAAAGTAAATAGATTAGCATTAACTGGACTATTGTAAAAGATCCAGCATTCAATCCAAAATCCAGTCGACACTGTTCTACCACACTTGATAGCAGTGCACACATTTTGTTTTAAAACAGGCAGTGTGAAATAAGTCCATTAGAGCTGGTTCAGTACTGAAAATCAGGCACTACACTCAAGTCCATTCCTGCAGAACACTGAGCTACCACACTGAGTTTCCTTGGATCATTTCTGGTGTGGAGGGATTGTCTTGTGAGCAAATGTTAAACAGGTTGGGGCTCCACTCATTGGAATTTGGAAGAATGAGAGGTGATCCTATTGAAACATACAGGATTCTTAAGGGTATTTTACAGGGTGAATGCTGTTTCCCCTCATGAGAGAGTCTAGGACCAGAAAGCATAGTCGCAGAATGAATGAATGCAAATTTAAGACTGAGATGAGGAGTAATTTCTTCTCTCAGAGGGTTGTGAGTCTTTGGAACTCCTTGCCGCAGAGAGCTGTGAGGCAGAGTCCTCGTGTATATTTAAGGCTGAGACTTTTTTTTATTCATTCACGGGATGAGGGCATTGTTGGCTAGGCCAGTATTTATTTCCCATCCCGAATTGCCCAGAGGTTAGTTAAGAGTCAATCATGTTGCTGTGGATCTGGAGTCACATGTAGGCCAGAGCAGGTAAGGATGGAAGTTTCCTTCCCTATAGGACATTATATAGATTCTTGACCAGTTGGGGAATCAAGGGCTCTGGAGAAAGAGCAGGAGAGTGGACATGCTCAGCCATGATCCATTTGAATGGTGGAGCAGGCTCAAGGGGCTGAATGGCCTACTCCTGTTCCTATTTCTTACGGTCTAATTGTCTATCTGCTCCTTGTCCTTTGGTTTACCACTGCTTAAGGGACATTAGGCGTTACAAAGCTTGACATCAAAACAGGAGCAATATCAGGAACACAGAATGTCCACATAATGAAATGTCTTTTCCTGTGGTTAACCACAGTATTGGTCTTACGTTAGGACTCACCATGTTCTGACTGAGCTTACATATTGCTTATCAAAACCAGACAGTCAGAAATGTCTCAAAATAGATTTCACTAACAAATTACAGACGGGGCTGCCACTACTTATGTGTGTCTGCTTCTGGACTGGATTTTTATCTGGAGTCTAGATCGACACAAGAATTTTAGTTTCAATTGATTTCTGTTGATGTGCAGCCAAAGATTTTGCTTCATAACAGGCCATCCATCCAACTGAGCTAACTGACTCATACGATTCCAAAATGGCAGTGCAGGCAAGGTTTGGGGACCAGGACCTGTTCGCTCCAGGCGGCTGCTTCCTTCCTTCTTTCCTTATCCTTTTCGGTTTTCTTTCTTTTTTTCTTTTTCTTTGTCTCCTTCCAGTCATCGGCGGTGAATTGAGTGTGACATTGCAGAGGAGTACGTCCTGGCCTGGCGGCAGACCTAGGGGCTTCTGGTTGTGGTAGGCCCACAGCCAGGGGACTCCTGTTTGTGTTAGGTATGGAGCTGGGGGATTCTAGTTGTTGTAGGCCCGGAGCCTGGGGGCTCCTGGTTGTGATAACCCCATAGCCAGGGGGCTCCTGTTTGTGTTAGGCATGGAGCTGGGGGATCCTAGTTGTTGTAGGCCCGGAGCCTGGGTGCTCTTGGTTGTGGTAGGCCCATAGCCAGGGGGCTCCTGTTTGTGTTAGGCACAGAGCAGGGGGATCCTAGTTATTGTAGGCTTGGAGTGGGGGGCTCCTGGTTGCAGGGTGAATGTGAATCCAGCACAGGGCCTGGCATCCACGCCCCATCAGCAATGTGGGCTCAGCGACGAAGAGATGGCACCTGAAGAGTGGCACCTGAGACATTGGTGAGTCCAGCGCAGGTGGCAGTGCGGGTGTCGTTGTTCAGCTGCCTCAGGGCTCAGGATCATCATGGAGGCAGTGGGGCGAAGACAGACTTTCTTTCAGCTTTATCCTTTTATTCTAGGTGTATTTGAATGGTGCCAGACTGTGTTGTTCGTTGTACAGTACAAGCGACAAGAAATCATCACTCATTCAACAACATGGGTTCAATTGCCACATCGGCTGAGAGATTACTGTGAGGCTTGTTGATCATCACCAGTCATTTCTCTCTCTCTCTCTCTCTCTCTCTAATGGGACAGCACCTTCTGGGACTATAGTCTCTTGCAGATTCATTAAATTCCAACTCTTAAATGTGAGTGCATTTTTATTTCACAGCATAACCTGTGAGTCCGAAATAAGAAATTGTTTTTAAGGTCTACATTAATTGCATGGTATCATTTAATCTATCAACAAGGATCGTGCAACTTGGGTAAAGATAACTAGACTTGCTGTAAAAATAGACTGACATCATGCCAGTTATAATACATAGTAAGCAGTGTTATTTTCCAATTTAAAATGTCCTCAGTAGTTTATTTCAAAATTTTAAGCTCCTACCTTGGAGGTTGGTGGATCTTTTCCATGGTTAACAGTTTCTGCAAAACAAAGATTAAACACTAAAGCGGCAGTCTGAGTCCGAACATAATGGCATCATCGAAAACTTAGCGACATTTATTGCACGCAAATGTACTTTTTTTCCCCTCTCCTGTAGGATTTTGCAGCACAGCTTCATAATATTCAGTGGGAAGAACCTGTCCTGGTTTTCACACTTCATCCCAGTGTCCTTCCACTGTTACTCATCTCACTCTAGTTCCATAACCTTTCATTCTTTCTCCTTCACTTCCTTTTAATGGAAGATGATGGCCTAGTGGTATTATCGCTAGACTAATAACCCCAAAAACTCAGCTCATGTTCTGGGGACCTGGGTTCAAATCCTGTCGTGGCAGATGGTGAAATTTGAATCTAATTAAAAATGTACAGATGACCATGAAGCCGTTACCAATTGTTGGAAGAACCCATCTGGCTCACCAATGTCATCCTTACCTGGTCTGGCCTACATGTGACTCCAGACCCACAGCAATGTCGTTGACTCTCAGTTGCCCTATGAAATGGCCTAGCAAGCTACTTGATTGTATCAATCGTTTCAAAGTCTCCAGAAAGAAATGATTATGGGTCAACGTGCAGCAGTTCAAAAAGGCAGCTCACCTCCACCTTCTCAAGGGGCAATTAGGGACAGGCAATAAATGCCTGGTCAGCCAGTGATTTCTCACTAGTGAATTTAAAACAAAATTATCCAGCTTCTCTTAAAGGCATCAAAGCTATTCTTGTGGTAGCAAGATCTAAAATCTAAACATACACTGGATTATCCTTTATTCCTTTATAGAGGTAGGCCATTTGGCACTTTGAGCCTGCTCTGCTATTCAGTATGATCACGGCTGATCATCTAGTCCCCTGTTTCCCCTCTCTCCCCATTTCCTTTGATCTTTTAGCTCCAGGAACTATATCTAACTCCTTCTTGGAAATGTTTAATTATTTGGCCTCGAATGCTTTCTGTGGCAGAGAATTCCACAGGCTCCCCACTTTCTGGGTGAAGACATTTCTCCATATCTAAATCCAAAATGGTCTATACCGTAATAAGAACCGAAAGAACTGCGGCTGCTGTGAATCAGGAACAAAAACAAAGTTGCAGGAAAAGCTTGACAGGTCTGGCAGCATCTGTGAAGGAAAAAACAGAGTTAACGCTTGAGGTCCGGTGACCCTTCCTCAGGAGTTTCAGAGGAAGGGTCACTTCTGAGGAAGGGTCACCTGATCCAAAATGTTAACTCTGTTTTTTCCTTCACAGATGCTGCCAGATCTGCTGAGCTTTTCCAGCAACTTTGTTTTATGGCCCATACCATATCCTTCGACTGTGACCCCTGGTTCTGATCTCTCCAGTCATTGGGAACATTCTTCCTGCATTTGCCCTGTTTTGTCCTGTTAGAATTTTATAGGTCTCAGTAAGATTCCCCCTCCCTCATTCTATACATTCCAGTGAAAATAATCCTCACCAATCCAGTCTCTCACCATAAGTCAGCCTTGCCATCTATGAATCTGTTGTTGCTCTCCCTCCATTGCCAGAACATCTTTCCTCAGATAAGGAGACCAAAACTGCACACAATACTCCAGGTGTGGTCTCACCAAGGCCCTGTACAGTTGCAGCAAGACACCCCTGCTCCTGTACTCCAATCCTGTCGTTATGAAGGACAACGTACCATTTGCCTTCCTTACTGCCTGCTGCTCCTGCAAAGTTTATCTTCAGCAACTGGGGTGGGAGGCCAGCCAAGCCTCACTGCACCTCCCGCTTTCCCACTCAGAAAATAATCTACCATGCTGCTTTTGCTCCCAAAGCTGGATAACATTACATTGATCCACACCATACTTCATCAGCCATAGATTTGAATACTCACTCAACTTGCCCAAATGGGATGTAGGCATCAGTGACTTGGTCAGCATTTGCTGCCCAATGCTAATTGTTTGTGAAATGAGTTACTTGAAAATCAAGTTTGGAGGGCAGTCGAACACCAGCAACATTAGTCTTGGCCTGGAGTCACACCTAAGCTTGACCATGATTTCCTCACTCAAGGGAATTAACTGAACCAGTGGGGTTTTTGCACTGCTTGATGGGAGACTGACAGTGGCCATTATTGTGTGTAGCTTTTAATTCCAGATTTCCTTACAAACTGAATTTAAATTTGACCAGCTGCCAATGTTGAGCCAAAATGCCTGCAGCCATTGACTGGGATGGTAGATTACGAACCCAGTGAGTTATAGAATCCTTACAGTGTGGAAGCAGGCCATTCAGCCCATTGAGCCCCTCTGAAGACCATCCTACCCAATCCAAGCCCCTACCCTATTCCTGTAACCCTACATTTCCCATTGCTTATCTATCTGGACTACACATCCCTGGATACTATGGGCAATTTAGCATGGCCAATCCACCCGATCCTGTATACCTTTGCGCTGTGGAAGGAAACCAGAGCAAACCCAAAAGGAGAATATGCAAAATCCACACAGACAGTTGCCTGAGGCTGGGATCAAACTTGGGTCCCTGGTGCAGTGCTGACCATTGAGCCACTGTGAAGCCAATGATATCACTGGCTTTTCCCAAACATCTCCTGAACTATTTATTACACTTATTTGAAAGTACCTTATCGTTTTGCACTTCCTCACGTTGGAAACCTTGTTTTTGCTCTGACCTTATTAGAGCCCTTTTTTATCAGAAAGGCCTCTTTCAGTTCACTAATCAGGTTCATCGTTTCTAGAGAAAAGAGCCGCAGCCCGTTCAATCCTTCTGGTTAGGGAAATGTTTCAGCTCTACTATCATTCTTGTAAACTATATTACGTTTCCTTCAGCTTTTCTCTCTGTCCTTGAAGTAGGAGCGCCTGAACTGCACACAATACTGGAGAGAGCTCAAGCAGCAGTGCTCCACTTTATAAACAATCAAATTGATCTGGCATGGCAGTGGGGTCAACAGTTACGTTTTACAAGCGTCTAGAAGGTCAAGGAGTCTTTTAAGCAACTTTTAAACCTGGTGTGACCTCACATTGGAGTTACATTCCCTGTTGTGTCAAATTCAAATTCAGCCAACCTTTTATTAATTGGTACCTATTGGACCAGGATTATGCTGGTTTATCAAATATTTCAGTTCCTCAAGAGGTCCACATAATCAGTGTAAAAACACACACTAAGTAATAGAAACGAAGGAAGACACATCACTGTATTTACACATTTATATATAAATCACTTAAAAATAATGCAACTTTGCCTAAAGTTAAACTTGGCAACAGAGAGCCTTCACACTCGCACCCTCTGAGACATCGTAGTATTTGAGGAATTACAGAGTTGTACAGCACAGGAAGGGAAACAGACCCTTCGGTCTAACTTGTCCGTGCCAACCAGATGTCCTAAATTAATCTAGTCCCAATTACCAGCATTTGGCCTGTTTCCCTCTAAACTCTTTCTATTCATGTACCTATCCAGATGACTTTTAAATGCTGTAATTGTACCAGCCTTCACCACTTCCTTCGGCAGTTCATTCCATATATGCACTACCCCCTGCGTGAATAAGTTGCTCCTTAGGTCCCTTTCAAATCTTTCCCTCTCACCTTGAACCTCTAGTTTTGCAGTCGCCTACTCTGGGGAAAAGACCTTGTCTATTTACCCTAACCACGCTCCTCATGATTTTATAAATCCAAGGTCACCCCTCAGCCTCCAGCACTTCAGGGAAAATAGCCCCAGGCTATTCAGCTTATCCCAATAGCTCAAACCCTCCAACCCTGGCAATATCTTTGTAAATCTTTGCTGCACCTTTCAAGTTTCACAACATCTCTCCTATAGCAGGGAGACCAGAATTGAATGCAGTATACAAGGCAGACTGGAAATTGAATCAACTATTGATATTTCATGTGGCCATTCATGGAACAACAAACATATTTATATTTATATAAATAAATCAAAAATCTATGGTAATTGGACAGAATAATACAGTAAATGCCACGGCATTTGAGGCGTATAATTTTTGCTGGTTTAATCGCGAGTGCCAGTTCATAAAGTTAAAATGACATTTGCAGTAATACTACACTTCCCACCAACTCGTGCTGTCAGCTGAGTAATACTGAAAGTTTTTGATTACCGTAACGGGAAAGTCACCTTGAATGAACACTGAAATTACAGTTTAATGATTGCCAGTTAAACACTGTGTAGTAACAGAAAGACACAGACGAACACAAATCCTATAGCATTTGGCCTGGTTAAGTTAGACAGAACCCAAAGTTAAACAAGGATACTCCGCACTTTAACAATGCTCACCAGTTGCTACAGGGGTATTGTTGTGTCTAGTAGAATAGATAACATCTTAAATGCCACAGCAAAGTGAGAGCAGTTCTTTATTAGTGAAATCCTGAAATAGAATATCCACCACTATGACTCCCTTGCAACACTTGCAAATAATTTGACAGAGTCACTGTTTTCTACACTGAAGCTTGATATGATTGACAGAGCAGTGTCCAACTCTGATTTGGAGTCCCAAAGGACACCCAGGTTTTTCGAAAAGGTGATACACCGAATTGTTCACGTTCCCCTATCCAGCCTAGAGCGCAGTTAATAACAGGGTCAAAAACCTGAAATGAGCTATCACTCCTTCCAAAATGGTACGTGCACCACATCTCTCGATCATGGGAAATCCTATCCTGCCTAGTGATGGCTGTCAAATTCCAAGTGTACAGTAGAACGGTGATTTGGATCATATTCTGAAAGGGACAAAAGGGAAATTGTAGCACATACCAGCCCTGAATATAGACAAGGCCTTTCAGAGTGGCTCTGAATGTTTTCCACACTAGCTACCAATAGCACACCAGTTCCACACAGGCTGCTCTGGTGCAAGCAGAGAATCACAGGTTGTGGGATGTGCCAGAGTGTTAATAAACCTGGAATATAAACTGTACATCACCACTACAGATCACCACTACCTTCTCTAGGAATGGTAAATAAATGCTAGTCTAGCCAGTGACATACACATAAAAAAAATATTTTTGAACATAACCTGATATGGATAAGGTATTTAATTGACTACTGGAAAAAGCTATATTTATTTTATGTTTTGACCCCTGGATTAAGGTGACTAGAATGACAGTGCATTCCCCTCTTCTTGATTCTAATGATGGCCTTGATAACGGATCCTGTTTTTGTCGATAACACTCCTTTCCTGGGTCTATGCTCTCTAAAATTGTACTCCAGTGTTCATTTCCCAGAATAACTCCAACTCTTCCGCAACAGCAAGCTATGCAAAGCGCATATGCGAGTGAAACAAACCTCAGCATTACAGAATCTCTACAGTGTGGGAAGCAGGCCATTCAGGCCATCGAGCCCACACCAACCCTCTGAAGAGCATCCCATGCAGACCTATCCATCCTTGTAGCCTGGCATTTGCCATGGCTAATCCACTGAGCCAACACATCTTTGGGCTGTGGGAGGAAAAGCACGCAGTCACAGGGAGAACATGCAGACTCCATACAGACAGTCACTTCAGGGTAGAATTGAACCCTGGGTCCCTGCTGTGAGGTAGCAGTGCTAACCACTGAGTCACTGTGCCACCTGTGGGAATTCTGAGTGGCTAATGTTGGGACTAGTACAGCCATTGGCTCATCAGGAGAGACGAATACACAGACTTTGATTTATTCTGTGTTAACACCGGGCACATTCTAAACTACATACTTAATTTCCTGAGACAGACAGAGAGACAGAGAGAGAGAGAAATGATCCCTGAAAGATGATATAAATGCAATTCCCTTGTCCTCTGTTACAATGCAATAATATTGAAATGAATTAATGTCTTTGTCAGAAAAGCTGTAAAACATGTTGCATATTCCTAGCTTTGTGGTGGCAGAAAGAAGTTTCAAAGTCTACGCATTTGTGCAGGAATAAACAAGGCTATACTTACCATTTCCCATGTGTTTCTTCTTTTTAACTACAGCATACAATGGGAATCCCTTTGATGGTGCTGCAGGGATAAAGGAGGTTAAGTTGGAGATACAAATGTGAAAATCTAAAGTACACAGAGGTGCCATTAGAAAACAGCATTCAAAGGACCGTTTCAGGAATTCCAATTATTAGAGTACAAAAATAGACCTCTTGGCTCATTGTGTCATGCATGTCATCAAGCACCTATTACTCTAGTCCCATTATCCAGAACTTGGCCCATAGCCTTGCATACTATGGTGCTTCAAGTGATCATCTCAGGACTTCTTAAATGTTACTATGGCTCTGGCATCTACTACCCTTTCGGAATATGAGTTCCAGACATCCACAGCCCCTCTACTGCACTATCCACCAACAGCATTAGCAAACCCCATTGCAAGGATAGGTTGGCCCCACTTCAGCTTCGAGTGTAAGCTACCAGACTTGTACAGATCCCACCTCCCTCAAAAATGAGTAAGGAATAAGCCAACCATCACCATTAAATGTTCAATAACATTACCATCACTGAATCACCCACTATCAAAGTCCTGGGACTAATATTGACCTGAAATGGAACTGGACCAGCCACTTAAACACTGCAACTGCAAAAGCAGGGAGGGCTGTAGGAATTCTGGGGCAATTGACTCATTTTCTTTTAGGCCAGTGCCTGTCTACTGCATACAAGGTACACATCAGGAGCATGATGGAATACATTCCACTTGACTGGGTGACTGTAACTCCAAAAACACTCAAGAAGCTTGACACTACTCAAGACAAAGGAATCTGCTTGAATGTCTCTGCCACTTTCAACATTCACTGCTAATTCACAAGTGTGTACCATCTGCACTGCAGTCACTCACCAAAATTCCTCCAACAGCACTTTCCAAACTTTCAACCTCTACCAGCCAGAAGGACAGGGGGCAGCTGATGCATGGGAACACCATTATGTGCAAGATCCCCTTTACGAAACATCTATTGCCATTCCTTCACTGCTGTGGGTCAAAATCCTGGAACTCTCTTCCTAACAGCATTATGGGTATCCTGATGCTCCAAGGACCACAGACTTTCAAAAATGAAGCTCACCACCTTCACCAGGGCTGGTAGAAATGGTTAACAAATGCTGGTGTAGCCAGTGTGCATACAGCACATGAACAAATAAAAATATATTTTTTTTTATCATAATCTGATATAGATTAGGTATTTAATTGCCAGTTAGAAATAAACTATGTTTATTCTATGTTCTGACCCATGGATTAGTGTGACTAGAATAACTCCCCTCTCCTTGACTCTAATGACCGCATCAACAACAGATCCTGTTCTGGTCTATAACATTCCTTTCCAGGGTTTGAACTCCAAAACTGCACACTGGTGCTCATTTTCGAGGATAACTCCAACTCTTCAACAACAGTTAGCTTCACTGAGCCAGTCCCTTCTCTGGTTCTCACTCCCATCCCCACATCCATTGATCCAATCGCCAAACTTGCTCAGTTATATCTAGCAAATGTGGCTTGTGAGCCACCGCTCTCTCAGCTGCGCTGAAGTATCAATGCTCACAGGCACTTCCCACTTTCTCAGCTCCCTAAGAAATCATTTGAGTCTAACTGCAACTCTTAGCTGCCTACCAACTCCTAAAACTTCTTCCTGAGTTTGTTCTAACAGTAGAGATGCCCAGATGCTCTTGACTTCAGGATACCAGCCACATGGATTCAGAGTAGGTCAGCTGTTTGTTTTCTTTCAACAATGGAGCTCAGCAATTCATTACTGCATGGAGATTACTGCTCTTTCTGCTTGAGTCCTTTCAATTCCTGATCAATGAACATTGAACTGTCCTGAACAATCTACTGAAAACCTTACAAGAAGCCTACAGCTGGGCAGAATTGAACATTGCCACCAAATAACTCTTTGAACTGAATGTGATATGAATGTTGTATTTCACATTTCCTTTCTCCAAGTTATTAATATATATTTTGAATAATTCTGGCCCCAGCACTGCTGTGGCATCCATTGCTATTCTGAAAATGTCCCCTTTATCCTCTGTCTCCTATTAGTTAGGCCAATCCTCTACCCATGCCAATATACAACATAAAACACCTTGGCCTGACCATATTAAGAGCAAAATATTGCGGATGTTGGAATTCTGAAACAAACATGAAGAATGCTGCAGAAACTCAGCAGATTAAACTTGAAAGGTTCAGAAAAGAATTATCAGGATGTTGTTAGGGTTAGAGGGTTTGAGCTATAGGGAGAGGCTGAATAGGCCGGGCTATTTTTCCTGGAGTGTTGGAGGCTGAGGGGTGATCTTGTAGAGGTTATAAAATCATGAGGAGTGTGGATAGGGTGAAGAGCCAAAGGCTTTTCTCCAGGGTAGGTGAGTCCAAAACTAAAGGACGTAGGTTTAAAGTGAGAGGGGGTAGATTTAAAAGGAACCTAAGGGACAACTTTTTCATACAGAGGGTGGCACATGTATGGAATGAGGTGCCAGAGGAAGTGGTGGAGACTGATATACTTACAAGATTTAAAAGGCATCTAGGTGCATGAATAGGAAGGATTCAGACAGATATGGGCCAAATGCTGGCAAATGGGACTAGATTCATTTAAGATATCTGGTCAGCATAGATGAGATGGACCGAAGGGTCTGTTTCCATGCCGTACAGCTCTACGACTCGATGAGGTCTGGAAGCACCTTCTCATACAATCACAGAAGATTTAACACTTGCCTATTCACCTCCTAGCTACTCATTGTCCAAGGCCCCAAACATACATTTCAGGTGAAGTAACATTTCCCTTGTACTTCCTCCAATCTAGCCTACTGCACCTGCCGATCACAATGCAGTCTCCTTTACAATGGTGAGACCAAACGCAGAGGGGCGTGACCACTTTGTCGAACGCCTCTTCACTGTCTGTAGGAATGACCCCAACTTCGCAGTTGCTTGACATTTTAATAAACCACCTCATCTTCAAGTTGACATTTCAGTCCTGGGCTTGCTGCAGTATTCCAACCCAAGCTCAAAAAACAGCATGAACAGCCTCTAGGATGGGGGATTTCAAGACTAGGGGGCATAGTTTTAAGGTGAGAGGAGAAAGATTTTAAAAAAGACATGTGAAGCAACTTTTTTAAACAGACAGTGGTTTGTGTTTGGAATGAACTTCCAGAGGCAGTGATGGATGTTGATACAGTTACAACATGTAAAAGATATTTAGATAACTTAATGAATAAGAAATGTTTGGATGGATGTGGGCCAAGCGCAGGCAGGTGGGACTAGTTTAGTTTGGGATTATGATCGGCATGCATAATTTGGATCAAAGGGTCTATTTCCATGCTGTATGACTCTATGCCTCTATAACCTTTATAACTCAAAATAAAAGTTTGTGAGTCTATGTATAAATACATGTAAAATTGTACTTGCATTTTGTTTCTGGATTTTTCTCATTAGTTTTGCTTTGTGCAGGCTGTCCCACAGCAGGGTCTGTGCAAAAAAAGGAAAGCAGTTTAACTTTCAGCCAAAAAGAATTGGTCAACCTCCCGCCAGTACCCATTTATTTTGTTATCCAAATGTTACTGCTCTCAGTTGCAGAGTTGAGTATTCACTTAACCCTGTTTATTGATTGGGGCTAAAAATGGAACTTCAGCAGCCATTGGGGATCATAGGAACATATGAGTTAATAGTGGGAGTAGGCCTTTCGGCCCCTCAAGGCTGTTCTTGCCATTTGAAACACTCATGACTCTGACCTGAACTCCATTTCCCTGTCTACACCTGATTACCTCTGACTCCTTGCTTGGTATTATTCACAAGTGGAGATGAAAATAAGTGAACATCTAATTATGCAAACATCATTTAATTGAGGGTTCTAAGTTTAATTTTTCTTCAAGACCTTCCCTCCCACATTACAAAAATGCCACTTACTCCCTGTGAGACATATATTTTTCTGTATGACTAAAAATCTATATCCATTGTTGTACTCATTTCATTTACTTTATGTGCAATTTGGTGGTGCTGCTGCATAAAAAGGGAGGTCATGACCCTAGTGGTATTACCACTGGACAGTTAGTCCAGAGACCCAAGTAATGTTCTGGGGACAAAAACAAAGTTGCTGGAAAATGTCAGCAGGTCCGGCAGCATCTGTGAAGGAGAAAACAGAGATAACGTTTCGGGTCCGGTGACCCTTCCTCAGAAATGTTCTGGGGACCTGGGTTCGAATCCTGCCAAGGCAGATGGTGGAATTTGAATTCAATAAAAATCTGGAATTAAAAGTCTAATGATGACCATGAATCCATTGGTGGGAAAACCCATCTGGGTCACTAATATCCTTAGGAAAGGAAATGTGTTATCCTTAGCTGGTCTGGGTCTGGCCTACATTTGACTCCAGACCCATAGCAAAGTAGTTGACTCTTAAACTCCCCTCTAGGCAATTAGGGATGGGCAATAAATGCTGTTCTAGCCAGCATGAATACAAACAAACAGTCTTGTCAAGACAAAGGAGATATATTCAATAAATCAAGCTTGGTCATTATCCATTGTAAGCCCACAGTGGCTCATTTAGTCCATGAGGTTAATAATGTGTTACCTTCAGTATAACTCTGTCACTGAGGTTGATCAAGGGTTATTGGTGCTGATAGAATTCTGATGAGGGAAATTGTTTTGTTGATCTCACTTCTCCTCTTGAGCCTTAATGAACAAGCCAAGTGCATTATACCCAGTAAGACTGGGCAGTGTCTCTTTGATAACACTATGGACAAATCAGAATTGGCCTCTATTTCCTCAAGTGTTAGCTTGGACTAGAGAATAGAACAGTGCTGATGCTGGTGTTGATCAATGACTTGGGATTGGAAGTTAAAATTCAGTGCCCTGGATAGTGTAACCTTTCATCATCCACATTAATTCAACTTTAAATTGTCTCTGACCCTTCAAGACATTTTCACCCAGTGCTAGGGGAAATAAATAAACGTTGACTCTAATAAACCATCAAGTACATCAAAATACTGTGGATGCTGGATGTCTGAAACAAACACAGAGAATGCTGGAGAAACTCAGCAGGTCTGACAGCATCCGCAGAGATAGAAAAACAGAGTTAACGTTTCGAATCTGGCATGATTCTCCTCAGAACTTGGTTCTGAAGTAGTTATAGTCATACAGCATGGAAATGACCTTTAAGCCCAATTTGCCCAAGCTGACCAGATTGCCCAAACTGAACTAATCCCATTTGCCTGCATTTGGCCCATATCCCTCTAAAGTTCCTATCCACGAACCTATCCAATTGTCTTTTATAAGTTGTACTCACTTCTACCACTTCCTCTGGCACATTGTTCCATGTACATACCACCCACTATGTAAAAAAGTTGCATCTCAGGTCCCTTTTAAATCTTTCTGCTCATCCCTCTAGTTTTGGACTCCCTTACCCTGGGGAAGACTTTTGCTATTCACCTTATCTATGCCCCTCATGATTTTATAAGCCTCAATAAGGTCACCCCTCAGGTTTCTACAATCTGGGGAAAAGAGTCCCAGCCTATCCAGCCTTCCCTTATAACTCAAACCCTTCAGTCTCAGTTACATCTTTGTTAATCTTTTTTGCACCCTTTCCAGTTTAATAGCATCCTTCCTATAGCAGAGCGACATGAATTGTGTTCAATACTCTAAATGTGATCTCAGAGTTCTGAAGAAGAGTCAAACTGGACTTGAAACGTTAATTCTGATTCCCTCCCCACAGATGCTACTAGAACCTGTTGAGTTTCTCCAGCATAACCCTGTGTCTGCATCAAGTACATCAGCTGCTCAATGCAACAAAAGCACATTGCTGCTGATGCTGGAGATTGGAAATAAAAAAACAGACACCTCTGCAGATACTTAGCAGGCCTGGCAACAACTGTGGGGAGGGAGAAAAACAAAAATAACGTTGTGAGTCTGAAAGAGTCTTATCAGACTGGAAATGTTAACCTTATTTCTCTCTCCACAGAAGGTGCCAGACCTGTTGAGTTTCCCCAGTACTTTCTGCTTCCATTTCAGTTGTTCATTGCAGTTGTATGTTTACCATGTCATTACTTACCACTGGCTATTGACGTCCAGCAGAAATTAATTGCCTGTTGTTGTCCTGTGGTGCTAAATGAAATGAAAACAATTCAGATTCTGCAAAATATATATTTTCAATCTTTAACTGTACAGGATTACTGCTGTTTTATTGTGATTCAGGGCTAAGGGAACACAAGAGGTTTCTTTCTTGGTGACAGAGAGAGTTAGACAACAATTTGTGACTGAGTTACAAGAATTACCTCCTAAAACAGGCAGAGATAACTGTTCCAACATGTAAATGGAAAATGGTTTCAAAAGTGATTTAAAATGGAATGACAGTTCTGCTTGTGGGTACCTAGCTATAACTGAGGTAGTTTAACACAATGCATATCATCCTTGTTGAAATAACTCCACAAAGGTCGTTATCCTGTAACCAAGTTACCCTTTATTTAATTGCGCACAGTACGTGACACTGACCCAGTTAGCGCAGAGCTGACTCCTAGAGTCAGCAGAACCCTTGACACTCCTATTCATATCTGTCAGCCAGGGGTCCCTGATTGGACCAGATTAACAGCCCCAATCAGGGAACTTGTATTCTATAAGGTCCACCTGGCCTACTTCATTCCAATGAAGGTGTGAAAATAGATAAGTCCCCTGGGCCGGATGGGATTTATCCTAGGATTCTCTGGGAAGCTAGAGAGGAGATTGTAGAGCCTTTAGCTTTGATCTTTATGTCGTCATTGTCTTCAGGAATAGTGCCAGAAGACTGGAGACGAGCAAATGTTGTCCCCTTGTTCAAGAAGGGGAGTAGAGACAACCCTGGTAATTATAGACCAGTGAGCCTTACTTCGGTTGTGGGTAAAGTGTTGGAAAGGATTATAAGAGATAGGATTTATAATCATCTAGAAAGGAATAATTTGATTAGGGATAGTCAACATGGTTTTGTGAAGGGTAGGTCGTGCCTCACAAACCTTATTGAGTTCTTCGAGAAGGTGACCAAACAGGTGGATGAGGGTAAAGCGGTTGATGTGGTGTATTTGGATTTCAGTAAAGCATTTGATAAGGTTCCCCATGGTAGGCTATTGCAGAAAATACAGAGGCATGGTATTGAGGGTGATTTAGCGGTTTGGATCAGAAATTGGCGAGCTGTAAGAAGACAGAGGGTGGTGGTCGATGGGAAATGTTCATCCTGGAGTTCAGTTACTAGTGGTGTACCTCAAGGATCTGTTTTGGGGCCACTGCTGTTTGTCATTTTTATAAACGACCTGGATGAGGGCGTAGAAGGATGGGTTAGTAAATTTGCGGATGACACCAAAGTTGGTGGAGTTGTGGATAGTGCAGAAGGATGTTGTAGGTTACAGAGGGACATAGATAAGCTGCAGAGCTGGGCTGAGAGGTGGCAAATGGAGTTTAATGCGGAAAAGTGAGAGGTGATTCACTTTGGAAGGAGTAACAGGAATACAGAGTACTGGGCTAATGGTAAGATTCTTGGTAGTGTGGATGAGCAGAAAGATCTCGGTGTCCATGTGCATAGATCACTGAAAGTTGCCACCCAGGTTGATAGCGTTGTTAAGAAGGCGTACAGTATGTTAGGTTTTATTGGTAGAGGGATTGAGTTTCGGAGCCATGAGGTCATGTTGCAGCTGTACAAAACTCTGGTGCAGCCGCACTTGGAGTATTGCGTACAGTTCTGGTCACCGCACTATAGGAAGGATGTGGAAGCATTGGAAAGGGTGCAGAGGAGATTTACCAGGATGTTGCCTGGTATGGAGGGAAGGTCTTATGAGGAAAGGCTGAGGGTTTTGAGGCTGTTTTCGTTAGAGAGAAGAAGGTTAAGAGGTGACTTGATAGAGACATACAAGATGATCAGAGGATTAGATAGGGTGGACAGTGGGAGCCTTTTTCCTCGGATGGTGATGGCTAGCACGAGGGGACATAGCTTTAAATTGAGGGGTGATAGATATAGGACAGATGTCAGAGGTAGGTTCTTTACTCAGAGAGTAGTAAGGGCGTGGAATGCCCTGCCTGCAAAAATAGTAGACTCGCCCACTTTAAGGGCATTTAAAAGGTCATTGGATAAACATATGGATGATAATGGAATAGTTTAGGCTGGATGGGCTTCAGATTGGTTTCACAGGTCGGCGCAACATCGAGGGCCGAAGGGCCTGTACTGCGCTGTGATGTTCTATGTTCTATGTTCTATGTTCTATAATCACTACACTGACATGTCCCAGATCAAATTTAGTTACGCAGACCTTTGAGCGTAGGAGTTGGGATGTCATGTTGAGGATGTGCAAGTTGTTTTTGAGGCCTCTTCTGGAACACTGTGTCCAGTTCTCGTTGCCCTGTTATAGGAAGGATATTATTAAGCTGGAGAGGGTTCAGAAAAGATTTGCCAGGATGTTGCCAGGAATGGAGGGCTTGAGTTATAAGGAGAGGCTGGACAGACTGGGACTTTTCTCACTGGAGCATAGGAGGTTGAAGGGTGACCTCATAGAGGTTTATAAAATCATGAGGGTATAGATAAGGTGACTGGCAGGTGTTGTTGCCCTAAGGTGGGGAATTTCAAGACTAGGAGGCATATTTCTGAGGTGAGAGGAGGAAGATTTAAAAAGGACATGAGGGCTAATTATTTCACTCGGAGAGAGGTTTGTGTGTGGAATGAACTTCCGGAGAAAGTGATGGATGTGGGTACAGTTACAACATTTGAAAAACATCTAGATACCTGAATAAGAAATACTTAGAGGAATATGGGCCAGTCAGAGGCAGGTGGGGCTAGTTAAGTTTGGCATTATGTTCGGCGTGGACTAGTTGGAACGACGGGTCTGTTTCTGTGCTGTATGACTCTATGACTCCATAACTATAACTTTGTCATGTGACTTTCGTACAGTGATAAACTGATCAAATGCACTTAATGTAAAATCTGATCATTGAAATCCTGCCTCTTTCGCTGATTGAATCAAACTATTTCTGATTGTCCAAAGGTTTAAGATTCTCACCTAGTTATTGGATTTACATATATCTCGCTGGATTCCTCTTGCTCCTTGTTGCAGCATGCTATCCAGCAATCACACAGTTCTCTGGAACAAAAGTAAGGAGGGTTAAAATATATGACAGTGCTCCTGCTTTTCCTGCCAGACAGCCTCATTACATTTACAATACTGGAAAATAGGTTTTCAGTGACATAGCTGCGCAGAGAATGAAGTATTAAACTATATAAGACAGGCAGACAATGCTGACAGGGATCTGTACTGTGCAATTTGTTGCATATTATTCTCAAATTACAGCAAACAGGAGAGCCCTGAGAGAAAGGGATAAAATGTGATAACGTCAGAGAGAGGGAAGAGCAGACAAACACAAGTGAGCTTCAATATTGACTTACCGCCCATCCAGCCCCTCTCTTTCGATGCTAGCCCGATTGTCACACAAGCTGGAACTCCACACTACAGTCAGAATATACCAGCATCCCACAATTAAAAGGCCATCAACCACCAGTGAAGTGCTGGCAGTCTGGAGTTGCCGTAGAGTCATACAGTACAAAAACAGGCCCTTCGGCCCAACCTGCCCATGCTGACCAGGTTCCCAAAACTAGTCCCATTTGCCTGCACTTAGCCCATATCCCTCTAACCCTTTCCTATCCATGTACTTGTCCAAATGTCTTTTAAATGTTGCAACTGTACCAGCCTCCACCACCTCCTCTGGCAGCTCATTCCATACACTTACCACCCTCTATGTGAAAGCGTTGCCCCTTAGGTCTCTCTTAAATCTTTCCCCTCTCATCTTAAACCTATGCCTTCTAGTTTTGGACTCCCCTACCCTGAGGAAAAGACCTTGGCTGTTCACATTATCTATTTCCTCCATAATATTATAAACTTCTACAAGGTAACTCCTCAACCTCCCATGTTCCAGAGAAAAAAGTCCCAGCAACTCAAATCCTCTACTCTCAGTAACCTGCTCGGAAATCTTTTTTGCACCCTTTCCTGTTTAATAGCCCCATGCGTTTGTAACCATTTAGAATTATAGAATCCCTACAGTGCAGAAAGAGGCCATTCAGCCCATTGGGTCTGCACAAATCCACCGAAGAGTACCCTACCCAGACCCAGGCCACTGCCTTATCCCCATAACTTGCACATCCCTAACCACACTGATGTCCAATCACCAGACTGGGGCGAGTGAGTAAAAATGATGCAGGAACAAAGACATACAAGGTACAGACACCACCACATAATCCTGTTCAGACATCGCTAAATTCCTGTGATGCAACAACCAGATGAAGGGAGAGGAGAGAGTCTGATACCTGGTTTTGTAGTATTCCTGCGATTGTTCGTCCTTTTCGAATCCATGGTCACAACATGACAGCCATAACCCACGAAAATTGCTGTGAGCAAAAAAGATACAGATCATCACACAAACCAGCCCTCCTTCCATTGACTCCATCCACCATTTCTCGCTGCCTTGGGAAAGCAGCCAACATAATCAAAAACTCCTCTTCCATTGGGCGGAAGATACAAAAGTTTGAAAAAAAGTCCCAACAGATTCAAGAACAGCTTCTTTTCCACTGTTATCAGATTTTTGAATGGATCTCTCATATATTAGAGTTCATCTTCCTCTGCATCTTCTCTGTAGCCGTAATGTTATATTATGTATTTTGTTCTATTACCCTGATTTACTTATGTGTGACATGATGTGGCTGGATAGCACACAAAACTACACATTTCACCGAATCTCAGTACATGTGACAATAATAAATCAAACTGAATTAAGTATAAAAAAAGTTGAATGTAGAACGAGATAGTAGGAACTGCAGATGCTGGAGAATCTGAGATAACAAGGTGTAGAGCTGGATGAACACAGCAGGCCAAGCAACATCAGAGGAGCAGTGTAGAAAGTTCTGAGGAAGGGTCACCGGACCCGAAACGTTAACTCTGCTTTCTCCTCCACGGATGTTGCCAGACCTGCTGAGCTTTTCCAGCAACTTTGTTTTTGTTCCTGATTTACAGCATCCGCAGTTCTTTTGGTTTTTATTAGTGTAGAACGTTCAGTTGATAAGTCCCTTTGGCGATGTGGGGCATTTTTTGTTTCTGATTTTGAATGTTTCAGTGCCCAGTACTTGTTCTGACATCAATAACAGCTAAAGTTTCTCATGTACTTCTGAAAAGGTTATTTTTGATGGTTTTCTCATGATCTCTCGTGAATGAATGTCTTTGAAGACTCCAGTGATGACTGCCTGCGTTTAGTGACGCTCCATCTATGCGTATCAGGACTCTGATTGATAGATATCGTCAATGTTTCAAACTTTATTCTTTTTACCTTCAAGGACTATGGGGCATGGATAGGGTGAATAGCAAATTTTCTTTTTCCTCAGTTGGGGCAGTCCAAAACTAGAGGCATAGGTTTAAGGTGAGAGGGGAAAGATTTGAAAGGGACCTAAGGGACAACTTTTTCACACAGAGGGTGGTGCATGTATGGAAAGTGCTGCCAGAGGAAATGGTGGAGGTTGGTACCATTACAACATTTAAAAGGCATCTGGATGCCAATATGAATAGGAAGGATTAAGAGGGATAGGCTAAATGCTGGCAAATGGGACTAGGTCAGATTGGGATGTCTGGTTGGCATGCATGAGTTGGACTAAAGGGTCTGCTTCTGTGCTGTATGACTCTATGACTAGCAACTATCATTTTAAAAAAATGATTTTTATTTATGCAAGGTTAATTTTATGTCTTTATATGTTTTGGGTTATTTAGAAAGGTACTTTAATATTTTCAACAGTGTTTTAATCAGTTTTGCTTCTTTATCAGATAATCCTGTTTTCATAAAAAGTAATCAATTTTGATGTTTATTGGAGGAGCAGAATCCCTGCAGTGTGTAAACAGGCCCTTTGGCCCAACAAGTCCACACTGACCCTCAGAGCATCCCACTCAGATCTATTCCCCTAATCTACACATCCCTGAACACTACGAGCAATTTAGCACGGCCAATCCACCTAGCCCTTCACATCTTTGGACAGTGGGAGAAAACCGGAGCACCCAGAGGAAACCCACACACACACAGGGAGAATGTGCAAACTCCACACAGACAGCCACCTAAGGGTGGAATCAAACCTGGGCTCCTGGCACTGCAAGGCAGCAATGTTCACCACTGAGCCACCATGCCACACTTGATGAGATAACAAGGTGTCGAGCTTCTTCATAAATTTCTGAAGAAGGGTCTAGGCCTGAAACGTCAGCCTTCCTTCTCCTCTGATGCTGCTTGGCCTGCTGTGTTCATCCAGCTTTACACCTTGTTTTCTCTATGCCATACTTGATGGACCTTTTTGTTCAAAACCATGCACAGAATTGGCCACATCTATAACAGGGTAAAGCATTTAATTTTACGTTGTCATCAGTGGATTAATGAGATTAGAGAAACGCAGAACCTTCCTCCGGCCTCAGTCAATCATAACAACCTGAAGGAAATGTTGATAAACTGGAATTTAAATAGGATAAATTTAATCAGGAAAACTAAAAGTAAAAACTGTTGCAGAAAGCCCACTATTTCAATAAAATATAACCAGTAATGGTCCGGATTTTAATAATGTTTGTTTTTCCTGAATGTTTAATTCCAGTCAAAATGAATAGATTTTTCTCAGACAAATTTCACAGGAAAAATAATTAGTAGTATCACACAGGAAATCTTAACTTTCATTGCAAGCCTAATAACATTACCCTCCAGTAATAGTATCCATTCATAATGAGTCAGTGACCTGAAACATTAATTAATGCAGTTTCTCTGCACAGAGGTTAACTCAATTGCTGAACTTTTCCAATGCTTTTAAGATAAATTTTATAAACACTCACCTGGTTTCAATACTGTCCTTTAATCTGGTTTTGCAGCAAGACATCCACGTACCACAACAATGCCTTCAGAACAAACACACGTTTCAGTGAAGATACAAGTGTAGCTGGCTTTGCCAAGTAGTCACAGACATTAAATATACAACGCGAACAAAGGCAGCCATTTGAACTGAGTGCTCTAAAACCCACACAAAGAAGGTTTCGAACTGATTAAATTCCAAAGGTGAACAGGAACACTCTGGAGGTGAGCTGGACAGATTTGTAAAGGATGCTATGTCAAGTGTCATTCATGTCAAATTCATTCAACCTCCTTCAAATCGTGGAGTTACATAGGTCTGCAACACAGAAAAAGGCCCTTCGGTTCATTGATTCTGCACCAGCCAAAAACAGCACCTAACTATTCTAATGCTAGCACTTGGCCCATAGCCTATTACATATCGGCATCACAAGTTCACATCTAAATACATCCTCAATGCATCTCCCACCCTTACAAGCAGTGAGTTCCAGATTCCCAACTCCCCCGGGGAAAAAAGTTATTCCTCACATCTCCTGTAAACCTTAAGACCTTACCTTAAACCCAAGCCTTCTG
The DNA here is from genome assembly GCF_021869965.1 of Rhincodon typus. NCBI lineage: Eukaryota > Metazoa > Chordata > Chondrichthyes > Orectolobiformes > Rhincodontidae > Rhincodon > Rhincodon typus. The sequence continues at coordinate 5,562,081 of NC_063378.1, read as the reverse complement.
GTCACTGACCCCTGCATCAAGGGGAAAAGTTTCTTCCTGTCTACCCTATCTATGCCCATCATAACTTCATACATCTCAAGTGCATACACAACAGGCAAGTGGATGAATCCAGTGGGGAACTGAGGCACAGTAGACTCTGTGTTTCATTCTCCTTCTTTCCTCCATTAGGACAGTAAAGGGGGCACGACTGACCTGAGAGCCTCTGGCTTTAGGGACACTTAGCAAGAACTTCCATTCTCAATAACTGGTTGCTGATCCCATGCTACAAGTAACACCTCAGATACTGAAGCAGTCCATGTCCAAATGCAGTAAGATCTGGACAATATCCAGGCTTGGACTGATAAGTGGCAAGTGACATTTGCGCCACACAAAAGCCAGGCTGTGACCATCTCCAATGAGAGACAATCTAATCATTGCCCCTTGACATTCAATGGTATTACCATCACTGAATTTGATTTGATTTAATTTATTGTCACATGTGCTTAAGTACGTGAAAAGCTTTGCTTACGAGCAGTACAGGCAGATCATCGTAAGCAAGGACGTACAGATCATAGGGTGAAAAGAAATCTCAGACAGAGTGAGGCCTACAGGTTATGTTGCACAGGGTGTGCTCTAGGCAAGATCAAAATTAGAAAGATCAGGATTGTTTGAAGCTAGAGAGACCATTCTTCATCTAATAACAGTCAGGAGAAGGTGTTCCTGTACCTGCTGGCGTGTGCTCAAGCTTTTGTATCTTCTGCCTGGTGGAAGAGGTTGTAAAAGAGCATTACTAGGGTGAGATGGGTCTTTGATGATTTTGGCAGACTTTCCACGACAACAAGCCATGTAAATGGAGTCCATGGATGGGAGGTTGGTTTCTGTGATGGTCTGGGATGTGCACACAACCTTCTGTAGTTTCTTACAGTCCTGGGCAGAGCTGTTGCCATACCAGGCAGATATGCACCCAGACAGTGTGTTTTCTATGGTGCATGTGTAAAAGTTGGTGAGTGTCCTTACGGACATGCCAAATTTTCTGAATCGCCTGAGAAAGAAGATGTGTTTTTATGCCTTCTTGAACGTCGCATCTACATGGTAGGCCCAGGACAGGTTGTTGGTTATCGGCCTTCCTAGAAACTTGGTGCTCTCCACCCTCTCAACCTCTGCTCCATTGATGTAGATGGGGACATGGTCTCCTCATTTCTTTCTGAAGTCAACGATCAGTTCTTTATTTTTGCCGACATTGAGAGAGAGGTTGTTATCATTGCACCATGTCACCAAGACCTCTAACGCCTTATGTATTCTGGCTCTTCGCTGTTTGATATCTGTCCTACCATCGTGGAGGCGCCAGCAAACTTGAAGATGGCATCCATTCAATATTTGGCTACACAATTGTGGGTGTACAGGGAATGCAGTAGGGGGCTGAGAATGCATCCTTGAGGAGGAGGGGGTCCAATGTTGAATGTTATTGTAGAGGAGGTGCAATTGTCTGTCTTCACTGATTGCGGTTATGGGTCAGAAAGCTGAGGATCTGGTTGCAGAGGGCAGAGCCAAGATCTAGGTCTATGGGTTTTGAGATCAATCTGGAGGGGATAATGGTGTTGAAGGCGGAGCTGTAGTCAATGAGCAGGAGTATGTTGTAGGTGTCCTTGTTGTTCAGATGTTCCAGGGATGGGTGCAGGGCTACGGATATTACTCCTCCTTGGTCCTGTTATGTTGGCGTACAAATTGTAGAGGATCGAGGCAGGCTGGGAGACTAGAGTTGATGTGAGCCATGATCAGCCTCTCGAAGCATTTCATAATTACGGAGGTCAGTGCGTCTGGGTGGTAGTCATTAAGGTACACTGCATTTGCTTTCTTAGGCACTGGGATGATGGTGGCCTTCTTGAAGCAGGTGGGGTCTTCGGCTTGTAGGAGGGAGAGGTTGAAGATGTTGATGAATACCTCCATCAGAATCCCCCCACTATCAACATCGTGGGGGTTACTATTCACCAGAAAATCAGCTGGACTAGCCATGTAAATGCAATGATTATGACGGCTAGGAATACCACAGTCAATAACTCACGTCCTGACTCCTCAAAGCCTATCTATCATCTACAAAGCACAAGTGTGATAGAATATTCTCCACTTGCCCTGAATGGGAAAAGCTCCAACAACACGCAAGAAGCTTGATACCATCCAGGACAAAGCAGCCATTTGATTAACACCACATCTGTAAGCATCCATTCCCTTCACCACCGACACACTATAGCAGTATTGCGTACCATCTACAAGATGCATTGCAGAAATTTGCCCAAGATTCTTCACCTCCCAAACCCATAACTACTTCCATCTAGAAGGACAAGGGCAGCAGATACATGGGAACACCGCCCTCTGCAATTTCCCCTCCAAACTATTGCCCATCCTGACTTGGAAATATATCGCTGGGTCAAAATTCTGGAAATCCCTCCCTCAGGGCATTATGGGCATTATAGGATGTAGGCTGCAATGGTTCAAGAAAGCAACTCACCACCACCTTCTCAAGGGGCAACTAGGGACGGGAATAAAATGCTGGCCCCGCCAGTGATGTCTATGTCCTACAAGTGGGTTAAAAACGAGTCAAGGCTGAGTTTTGCTGGGGTATCACCCAATCCCACATTACTCTAACTGATCATATTACAGTTGCATAACGTGTTTATATCGAGAACCCATCTGGTAACGTTGTTGCTAGGAAACATTGGGGTGGGAGAAGGAAGCCAACACTAGTGAAAGTATGTTTCAACAAAGAGCCATGGCCTTCAGAAGTAATGAAAATGATAAACCAGTTTTTGTTATCCTGTCTCTTCAGAAAATTTTAGTTTGAAATTATCCTTGACTTCACTTTGAGTTTCAAGTTAAGCAGAAAAATCTGAATTACTTTCAAAGGGCTACCAAATAGTAATAGCAAATATTAATGTGTGCTCCCATTCGATTCTGCAGGCCTCGTGCTTATAAATAGACATGAGATACAATTACACACTGTGCATAAAATAATGTGCTTTTTTTTATTTACTTGCAAAATGTGGGCATCTCTGGCTAGGCCAGCAATTATTGCCATCCCTAACTGCCCAGAGGGCGGTCAAGAGTCAACCACATTGCTGTGGGTCTGGAGTCACATGTAGGCCAGACCAGGTAAGGATGGCAGTTTCCTTCCCTAAAGGACATTAGTGAGCCAGATGGGTTTTCCCCACAACAATTGACAATAGTTTCATGGTCATCATTAAATCCTTAATTCCAGATATTTTCAAACATCCACTACCTGCCATGGTGGGACTTGAACCCAAGTCCCTGGAACATTAGCTAAGTTTCTGGATTAATAGGCTAGAAATAATACCAATAGGCAATAGCCTCCCCATTTATATTGATTTGGGCTCCACAGCGTTATGTGCCAATGCCACAATAAAGCTAGACTTCCTGAATCAACATTTCTGAGGTGGACTTGAGACTTCAAAGTGCTTCATTTTGCAAGGAGTATTACAGGAGTTCTGAGGTCTAGCTTCAGTTATATCGATTCGCGGTTAGGTCACATGTACAGTATTCTGTTCAGCTTTCATCCTCATGGGTAAGAGCAACCCAGCCATCCCAGACAGAATGAGGGAACAAGGCCTGTACTCCCTTGAGCTTGGAAGATTGCATTGAGGCGACAGCATTTTTAAAGGATTCCGCAGGGTGGTCACAGAAAGGGTGCTTCCCTTGGCAGGAATTTAAAACAAGGGGACATGGTGTCTGAATAAGGAGCAAGCCATTTTGGACTGAGGTGGAGAATTTCTTCATTCAGAAGGTGATCAATATTTGGGACTCTGTAGCACGGAAGGCTGTGAAATCTCAGTCATGAAGTCTGACCATGACAGGGATCAACTGGGAATATTGATGTCATGAAGGGATTTGTAGAGCTTTCAGGAATTTGGTGTTGAAGTAACGAAACAATCATGATCTAGAATAATAGTACAGGGCTAAGGAGCTGAATGGTCTCCTCCGGTTCCTGTGTATTTATGTTTTGAGATAAAGTGCTTGGGAAACCCCAACTATTTATTTCTGTTGATAATAGGTGGCTCACAGCCATTGCTGAAAACCAGTTTTATATCTGGATAACATTCACCATTCAATAAGATGATTTGCTTATGTTTCAAATTCCATATTCACATCAATACTTGATAACATTTTGAATCCATTGCCTGACAAAAATATTTAAAAATATATACTGACCCCATTCCACTGCATTTAGAGGGAGATTTATAAGAGAAAAATATTTCTCCACATTGCCATTCTAAAAGGACAAGCCCTAGTTTCAAAAAGTGCTTCATATTTCTAGACTTGCCGATGACAGGAAACATCATTTCTATTTCCCCCTGTCAAGACCATTCAGAATCTTACATATTCCAATCAAATCACTCCTCACTTTTCTAAGCACCAGTTAGCAGGAGCCAAATTTGGTCAACTTTTCCTTCCAAGACAATCCACTTATTTCAGATATTGAGTCAGAAAAACTCTTTGGAATGCTAATGAAATTGAGCATAACCCCTTTCTGGATGCATCACAGCTTGGTACAGTAACTGCTCTGCTCAGGATCACAAGAAATTGCAGAGAGTTGTGAATACAGTCCAGTCCATTATGCAAACCAGTTTTTAACTCTCCCCACACGGAGAAAAGATCCATGCCCCTCATGATTTTATTAACCTCTATAAGGTCCACCCCTCAGCCTTCGACACTCCAGGGAAAATAGTTCCAGCCTATTCAGCCTGTCCCTACAGTTTAAACCGTCCAACCCTGGCAACAACCCTGTAAATCTTTTCTGAACCATTTCAAGTTTTAAAACATCATTCCTATGGCAGGGAGACCAGAATTGCACACAGTATTCCAAAAGTGGCCTTACCAATGTTCTGTACACCCGCAACATGACCTCCCAACCACTATACTCAATGTCCTGTCCAATAAAGGCAAGCATACCAAATGCCTCCTTCACTATCCCATCTACCTGCGACTCCACTTTCAAGGAACTATGAACCTGCACTCCGAGGCCTCTTTGCTCAGCAACACTCCCCAAGGTATTATCATTAAGTGCATAAGTCCTGCTCTGATTTGCCTTTCCAAAATGCTGCACCTCACATTTATTTAAATTAAACTCCATCTGCCACTCCTCAACCCATTGTCCAACTGATCAAGATCCTGTTGTAATCTGAGGTAACCTTTCTCGCTGTCCACTACACCTCCAATTTTGGTGTCATCTGCAAACTTACTAATTATACTTCTTGTGTTCACACCCAAATCATTTACATAAATGATGAAAAGCAGTGGACCCAGCATCGATCCTTGTGGCACACCTGTGGTCACAGGCCTCCAGTCTGAAAAGCAAACCTCCACCACCACCCTTTGTCTTCTACCTTTGAGCCAGTTCTGTATCCGAATGACTAGTTGTCCCTGTATTCCATGTGATCTAACCTTGCTAACCAGCCTACCATGAGAAAGCTTGTTAAACGTCTAATTGAAGTCCATATAGATCATGTCCATCACTCTGCCCTCATCAATCTTCTTTATTACTTCTTCAAAAAACTCAACCAAGTTAGTGAGAAAGGACTTCTCACACAAAAAGCCATGTCGACTGCCCCTAATCAGTCCTTGCGTTTCCAAATACATGTAAATCCTGCCCCTTAGGATTCCCTCCAACAACTTTCCCACCACGGATGTCAGGCTAACCAGTCTATAGTTTCCTGGCTTTCCCTTACCACCTTTCTTAAATAGAGGCACCACGTTAGCCAATTTCCAGTCTTCTGGTATCTCACCTGTGGCTATTGATGATACAAATATCTCAGCCAGGGACCCAGCAATCACTTCCCTCGCTTCCCACACAGTTCTAGCGTACACCTGATCTGATCCTAGGGATTTATCCAACTTTATGCATTTTAAGACATCCAGCATCTCCTCCTCTGTAATATTTTTCAAGATGTCACTGTTTCCCAACATTCTGTATCTTCCACATCCTTCTTCACAGTAAACACTGATGCAAAATATTCATTTAATATCTCCCCATCTGCTGATCTTTAAGAGGCCATATTCTCTTCTGAGCTACCCTTTTGTCCTTTATGTATTTATAAAATCCCTTTGGATTTGCCTTAACCCCATTTGCCAAGGTTATTTCATGCCCCTCTTTGCCCTCCTGATTTCCCTCTTAAATATACTCCTACTGCCTTACTCTTCTAAGAATTCACTCGATCTCTGCTGTCTATTCCTGACATATCCTTCCTTCTTTTTCTTAACCAAAACCACAATTTTTCTTGTCATTCAACATTCTCAACACCTATCAGCCTTGCCCTTCACCCTAACAGGAACATACTGTCCCTGGACTCGGTTATCTTATTTTTGAAGGCTCCCCATTTTCCAGCCATCCCTTTACCTGTGAACATACTCCCCCAGGCAACGTTTTAAAGTTCTGGCCTAATACCATCAAATTTGGCCTTTGTCCAACTTAGAACTTTAACTTTTAAATCCAGTCTGTCCTTTTCCATCACTATTTTAAAACTAATAGAAATATGGTCACTGGCCACAAAGTGCTCCCCCACTGACACCTCAGTTACCTGCCCTGTCTTATTTCCCTAGAATAGGTCCAGATTTGCACCTTCGCTGGTAGGTACATCCATGTACTGAATCAGAAAATTTTCTTGTACATTCTTAACAAATTCCTCTCCATCCAAACCTTTATCACTGTGGCAGTCCCAGGCTATGTTTGGAAAGTTAAAATCCCCTACCATAGCCACCCTATTATTCTTACAGATAACTTGAAATCTCCTTACAAATTTATTTCTCAATTTCCTGCAAAATATTGGGGGGTTCTGTAATACAATCCCAATAAGGTGATCATCCCTTATTTCTCAGCTCACCCAAATAACTTTCCTGGATGTACTCCCAGGAGTATGCTCCCTAAGTGCAGCTGTAATGTTATCCCTAACCAAAAAAGTCACCCCCCCCCTCTTCTCTTGTCCCCCCTTTCTATCCTTCCTATGGCATCTATACCCTGGAACATTAAGCTGCCAGTCCTGACCATTCCTGAGCCATGTCTCTGTAATTGCTATGATATCCCAGTGCCATGTTCACAACCGTGCCCTGAGTTCATCTGCCTTACCTCTTAGTACTTATGTAAGGTAAGATTTGTCTGGATAGCACACAAAAGAACACTTTTCACTGTATCTCAGTACATGCGACAATAATAAATCAAATCAAATCAAAATCAAAATGTCTCCAATGCATTTATAAATTTCCTTAAATAAAGAAACAAAACTGCACTCAGTATTTCAGATAAGGTCCCAGCAATGTCCTGTATAACTGAAGGATGACATCCATGGTAAAGGATAGCATTGCCTTAGCTTTCTTAATTAGTTGTTGTATCTGCATACTAACCTTGTGTAACTCATGCGCTAGGCCTTCTTGCTATAACTGCTGGCACCTTGGAATTCTGCAGCTATGGTCCATTTATGTAAGACTCTGTTATTGCATTCTCCCTCTCAAAATAAATAACTTTACATTTCCCCATATTATACTCCATGCAGCCACTCGCTGAACCTATCTTTCTCCACCCGCACTCTCCTTTTTAAATACGTGCAGAAACTCTCACTGACCACTTTTACACTTCTAGCTAGCCATCTCTCACTCTATTTTCTTCCTCTTGATTAGCCTTTTAGTTTGTCTGGCTTTTTTTTCATATTCTGACCAATTAATCAGTCCATCATTGAACTTCATACAATTGTCTGCTTTTTCCTTAAGTTAGATATGTTTCTTAACTTTCTTACATAACCACGGATGGTGTGCACTCCCTGGGAATGTTTTTTCTACAGTAGGAGGAAATGTTGAGGAATTACAAAGTGAAAATCTCTGAGTCCCACGGAATGAATTATTTTGGCACCCGAGAATATGCAGGAGGGATAGGCAGATTCAGCGATCACATTTTACCATGAACAAGGCTGTTAAATCAAAGAATTCAAAGGTTTTGGTTAAAAAAAAAGATAGGTAGACAATCTTAGCTTTTACCTTGACCCCTCTGATTCATCTGGAGACCTGCCACTACAGCAAGACAGCAAGATGCCACGATAACTCCTGGAAAACAGTATCAAATCTGGTTATTTCTGAAAAGGGAGCTCATGGTAAATGTCAGTTTCCACTGCAACAGACAACCAAGCAAAGGAAGAACTGGAAAATAAAATAACAGGGGTAAAGAAAATGCACAGATAAAGATTTGCAGGTAGCATTGAATCCCTAGAAGTGTGGAAGCAGGCCATTTGGCCCATTGAGTCCACACCACTGCTCTGAACAGCATCCCACGCAGACTCACCGCTCCTGCCCATTCCCATGACACCACATTAAACATGGCTAATCCACCTAGCCTACATATCCCTGGACACTATGGGCAATTTAGCATGGCCCATCCACCTAACCTGCACATCTTTGGACTGTGGGAGGAAACCGGAGAACCTGGAGGAAACAAACGCAGACACGGGGAGAACATGCAAACTCCACACAGACAGTCACCCGAGGGTGGAATTGAACACGGATGCCTGGTGCTGTGAGGCAGAAGTGCTAACCACTGAGCAACCGTAGCATAAAGTGACCGCACAAGAATGCACATCAGCGGAAGGAGGTACAAATTAGCAAACAACATAAATCTTCTTGTAGAGCAGGAGGATATGGCTGAGGTTCAAAGTGAGTATTTTGTGTTTGCTTTCATGAAAGGAGAGTCTGTGACTAACATTAAAATAAGAGACAAGGCCATTGGATAGGATAATAATAAAGCACTGTGACAGTAAAAGTTGGCGGGGTTGGAAGTAAAATTGTCACCCCTAGCTGGTTTGTGTGCACCAGAGGTTAATAAAGGAATTAAAGATGATCAGAATCTTTCAATTTTCCTTGGATAAGGTGATGGTATCAGAGGACTGGAAGACTATAAATTTTACATTCTTGATCAAAACAGGACAGAGTCATAAAGTCATACAGCACAGAAGCGGAACCTTCAGTCCAACCTGCCAGCATTGGCCAGACATCCCAACCTGCCCTAGTTCCATTTGCCAGCAGTTGGCCCATATCCCTCTATACCCCTCCTATTCATGTACCCATGCAGATGCCTTTGAAATGTTGTAATTGTACCAGCCTCCACCACCTCCTCTGGCAGCTCATTCCATACACGCACCACCCTCTGTGTGAAAAAAAATTGCCCCTTAGGTCCCTTTTAAAAATTACCTCTCTCACCTTAAACCTATGCCCTCTGGATTCGACTCCCCCACCCTAGAAAAAAGAGCTTGACTATTTGCCCTATCCATGCCCCTCATGATTTTGTAGGCCTCTATGAGGTCACCCCTCAGTCTCCGATGCACTGGGGAGAAAAAAGCCCCAGCCTATTCAGCGTCTCCCTTTAATTCAAACCCTCCAGTCCCAGCAACAGCCTTGTGAATCTTTTCTGCACCTTCTCAAGTATGACAACATCCTTCCTATTGATGTTGTTAAACTTGAGAGATGGAGAACTAAAAGTTTAACCCTCAAACAACATCATCAAAACAGATAATCTGGATACTATTTCACTGTTGAGACATTGTTGTGGTCAAAAGGCTCCTCTATGCTTTTTAATTCATTCACGGGGTGTGGCATCGCTGGCTGAGCCCACATTTATTACCCATCCTTAGTTGTCTTCAAGAAGGATGACTATTACAACTCTGAGAATAGTTAATGAACTTTGTTGCCTGTGAAATGCATTCGGAGCTCCTGAAGTGGTGTACAAATACCGAGGCCTCAAACCTTTGAAATGTGGTGACCAGTGAGGAGGATAGTAGCAGATTTTGGAGGAGTTTAAACACACCAGCGTAATGTGAGGACTGTGTGTGGATAAAATTTATATATAGGGTGAAGTGCTTTTCTTGAAGAGAAATAAAAGCAGCGTTGACACCGTAAGCAAAATGATACAATCTTACTGGCAAATTTGGAATTTCGAATCTTTGAAGTTGGTGGAATATGTTGCTGAAATAAAAATGTACAACTCCCCCCTGGCTTTCTAAATAGAGGCAACAGGACAAAAGCAAATGAGTTATTTTATGAAAGTTATTGTTTCGATCTCAGTTGGAGTATTGTGTCAAACTCTGGATACCACATATTTGTAAGAAAGAAATGATCTTGTATAGGGTGCAAGGAAGAATTATTGGTATGAAATGAAGGTATATGACACTTCAGGCACATGGATTGACTTAAGAAATTGGGATTATTCTTCTCTGGGCAGAAATATTTAAATGATAGTTCACTGAATTAAAAATTATAAGAATGAATAAAGTTTGAGTGGCTCAGTGGTTAGCACACGGGCGATTGTCTGTGTGGAGTTTGCACATTCTCCCTGTGTCTGTAAAAGCTTCCACCAAGTGTTCTGGTTTCCTCCCACAGTCCAAAGATGTGCAGGATAAGGGGATTGACCATGCTAAATTGCCTGTAGTATCCAGGGATGTGCAGACTGCGTGGGTTAGCCATGGGAAATGCAGGGTTACAGGGAAAGGGTAGTGAGGTGGGTCTGGATGTGTGAGGGATGATCTTTGGAAGGTCGGTGTGGACTCGATGTGTTGAATGGCCTGCTTCCTCACTCTAGGGATTTGGCGATTCTATGAAAATTAACCTGTTTCCACTGTCTGTGTGAAGTTTGCACATTCACCCTTTGTCCACGTGGGTTTCCTGCGGGTGCTCTGGTTTCCTCCCATAGTCCAAAGATGTGTCAAGTTTGCTGGATTGGCCATGGAAAATTGCCCCATAGTGACCGAGAATATGCAGGCCAGGTGGGTTAGCCTTGATTAATATAGGGTTACAGAGATGGGGTGGTGAGTCTGGGCATGATGCTCAGAGGGTTGGTGCAGACTCGATGCGCTGAATGGTCTCTATATGTGCCGAAGGGGATTCTAAGATATTAAAGAAATATAGGGGCAGATAGAAGTGGCTCACATCAGGGAACGCTTGTGAGGCACAGACTTTACAAACCAGCAGCCACCACCATCTAGAAAGTTGAAGGCAGCAGATACATTGGAAAGCCACCATCTGATCCCCTCCAAGCCACACACTAGCAGACTTGGGGCTATATGGCTGTTCCTTCACTGTCACTGTGTGTAAAAACTGGAACCCCACCCACATCACTGAGCATGTCACACATCTGACAGATTGCACCAGAGCAAGTCAGTTCAGCATCACCCTTTTTGACGGAAATTGGGAATGTGCAATAAATTCAGTCACATCCAGCCTTCGAATGAATGAAAATGACAGAAAAAAAAACTTTCTGCAAGCGAGGCGACAGCGAGCGATTTAGTTTAAGTGCATTTCTGACTGCTCAAACTAAATCAAATGACGCATTTTTGTTCCAAAGTTAAAACTCACTTTGTGTTTGTTTCATCCTGGAATTCACTCTTGTCTCCTATCACACTGCTGCAGCAAGCCAGGGAAAGGCCACTCAGGGACCTGTGTGGGAAAGGATGGTCAGTGCATTGTCCTTGTTCTCTATTTTTCACCACACAGTATTTGAAGGTGGATAAACTTACAGTGTTACAACATCTGCTCCAGCATATGATCAGAGGACTGATGGAAAGTGACAAACTTGGAAGGCCACAGAGGTAGGGCTGGGGAACAGGAATGGCTGGGTAGCTCTTTCAGGATCCGGTACAGACACGATGGGCCGAGTGGCTTCTTTCTGTGCTGTAAAATTCCATAATTGATGTGAAGGAGGTAAACACATTCAGTGTTCAGACTAATGAAGCCAATCATTGGGGGTTGTTGGGGAGGGTGGGTGCAGGGGCAGCCTGGAAAACGTAACTTGTCAAGCTAATTAATATACAAGCAGAAAATGGCAAATGTGCTTGTTTAGAAGCACAGGTCCAGCAACATGATTGGGAACAGATGTGGAAGTGACTGCGGATTATTCACTGGTACAGTGTACTCAAAAGCTTTTAATGATGTGCTAGGATCTAAATCCCCTGTATTAATTTCCACTTGAAAACAGCCATCCCAATCAGGTGAAGCACTAAGCAAAACTGCAATGTTTAAACTTTTAACTTTATTTCTTTAGTTTTCAACTTAAAACTAAGAAAGACTGTAGTGTTTAACTTTTAACTTTATTTCTATTTCTTTCTACCTTGTTCTTAAGCTTTTGTGCCTCGGTACTTATATCTAAGATGGCGCCGTGTGTAGAGACATTAAAAACTTTTCACTGTACTGCTGTGCTTCTGTACTTGACTACATATGACAATAAAGTTTAAATAAATAAAAATAAACAATCTTGGAAATGCACAGACAAGTGCAAGTGTGGATTAGGCAAGAAATAATATCATTGATGAAGGCTCTGGTTAAGTTCACCAAACTGTAGTTTGGTAAATCTCTTAAAATGATTAAGAGCTCCACTCAGTACAATGTGCAGTTTGCAAATGGTAAGTGGCATAAAGGCATGTGAAACATCGAAATGTTTCATAAAGATAGAACCAAAAGCAAAAGATACTCCAAACTCAATATGCCACACAGCAACCATGGAAACTGAAATAGAGTTTAACATTTCAGGTTGATGACTGTGTATTGGTACTCAGACTTGTCAATTACTTTAACTCTTTTATACTTCACCAGAAGCTGCATGATCTGCTAAATGCTTTATACTTTTCTTTCAGACTCCAATTTAGCTTTTATTCTACAAATGTGTTTATGTGAATGGTTGAAAACATTGCAGACAATCCAATGGCAGGTGGGAACATTCGGAATTCTGAATATGTCTGCATATACACTGACAGGTTCAATGTTTATCACTGTTTTAGTAGGTTTTACCTGGGTTCCTCAATGCAGGGTGAGTCACACTCTTTTTTCACTCTAGCAGAACAGCATGCCATCCAAGTGCCTGCAAGATTGCTGTTAAATAGAGAAACATATGTCTTGTTATTCTGTATCCTTGACAGATTGAACACAAAAGGTCTCCATCTGTACCTTAAGATGCTGTGTGCTTCTGCCAATAATCACATCTTAAAATTGCAGAATGTGACAGCTATTTATTGCATGCTGGTGGATGCAGCCTCTTGTACCCCTGACAATTCCTTACCTTATACATACATGGGATAAACAAAGAAACATGACACATAAAACGTAGAAACAGAAATGAGGCCATTCAGCCCGTTGAGTCTGCTCTGACATTCAATGACATCACGATTGATCTGACAACCCTCAACTCCACCTTCCTGTCATTTCCCCATAACCCTTGATTCCACTAACCGACTGAAAATCTGTCTATCTTAGCCTTCAATATACTTAAGGACCCAGCCTTGTCAGTCCTTTATGATAAAGAATTCTACTGTTCCCTTCCTTCTGAGAGAAGAAATATCATTGTAGGCCAGGTGTTAGAGAATGACAATGCAGAATAAAGGAAAGAGGTAGAGTGTTAAGTGGCATGGTGTGAAGACAACAATCTCTCCAATAACGTCAGCAAAACAAAGGACCTGGTTGTTGACTTCAGGAAGCAGAGTAGTGGGCAGGTCCCTGTCTGCATCAATGGTGCTGAGGTGAAAATGGTCAAGAGCATTAAGTTCCTGGCAGCGATGATCTGTACTGGCCCACCCATGTCGTCACAACAGGCAAGAAAGGACAACAACACCTCTACTTCTTCAGGAGGCTAAATAAATTCGGTATGTCCACAAAGCTTTTGACCAATTTTTATAGGTGACCATAGAAAGCATCCTGTCCAGATGCATCACAGTGTAGTGTAGCAATTGCTCTTCCCAAGACTGCAAGAAACTGCCGAGAGTTGCGAACACAGTCCAGTCCATTGCATAAAACAGCCTTCCATCCACTGGCTGCATCTATACGTCCCACTACCTCGGGAAAGCAACCAACATAATCAAAGACCCCTCCCACACTGGTTATACTGTCTTCCACTCTCTTCAGTTGGGCAGAAGATATAAAAGCTTGCATACACGTATGAACAGATTCACGAACAGCTTCATCATGCTGTAATCAAACTTTTAAATGGACCTCTCAAATGTTAATTCTGATCTCTCTCTCTGTGCAAATTCTTTGCAGCTCTAACACCATATTCTGTACTCTATTCTGCGAACACTGATGTACTTTTTGGTATGAGCTGCCTGGCTACCATGCAAAACAATATTTTTCATTGTATCTTTCAGATCCTGTGCAGATCTAATGGCAGAGGTATTCACTGACATTTCCAACTCTCCCTCCTACAAGCTGAAGTCTCCACCTGCTTCAAGAAGTCCACCATAATCCCCATACCCATGAAAGCACATGCAGTATACCTTAATGACTACCACCCAATAGGTCTGGCTTCAATAATCAAGAAGTGTTTCGAGAGGTTGGTCATGGCCCACATCAACTCCAGTCTCCCAATGTGCCTCGATCCCCTACAATTTGCCTACTGATGTAACAGATCCACAGAAAATGCCATATCGCTAACCCTGCACTCATCCCTGGAGCATCTGGACAACAAAGACACATATGTCAGGCTCCTGTTCGTTGACTACAGCTCTGCCTGCAACACCATTATCCCCTCCAGACTGATCTCAAAACTGTGTGACCTTGGTCTCGGCTCCACCATCTGCAATTGGATCCTCAGCTTTCTAACCCATAGGCCACAATCAGTGAGGATAGGTAGCAGCACCTCCTCCACAATAACACTCAACACTGGAACCCCCCCAAGGATCTGTCCTCAGCCACCTACTGCACTCACTGTACACTACAACTGTGTTGCCAAATTCCAAACGAGCACAATCTGCAAGTTTGCTGACAACACCACCGTAGTGGGACGGATATCTAACAATGACAAGTCAAATTACAGAAGGGAGATTGAGGTTACGTGGTGCAATGAAAACAATCTATCTCTCAACGTCAGCAAAACTAAGGAACTGATCATCGACTTCAGAAAGAAAGGAGGAGAACATGTCCCCATCTACATTAACAGAGCTAAGGCTGAGAGGGTGAGGAGAATCAAGTTCCTCAGAGTGACAATAACCGACGATCTGTCCAGGACTTTCCATGTAAATGCGACAGTCAAGAAGGCACAACAATGCCTCTTCTTCCTCAGGCAGCTCAGGAAATTTGGTATGTCCATAAGGACCCTCACCACCTATCACAGATGTACCATAGAAAGCATACTGTGCATAACAGCCTGGTACGGCCAGTGCTCTGCCCAGGTCTGTAAGAAACTACAGAAGGTGGTGTGCACAGGCTAGGTCACCATGGAAGCCAACCTTCCATCCATGGGCTCTATTTACCCGGCTCATTGCTGCGGAAAGGCAGCCAACATCATCAAAGACCCATCGCACCATGGTAATGACCTCCTACAGCCTCTTCTGTCACGCAGAAGATACAGAAGCCTGAACACATGCACCAGCAGGTTCAGGAATGGCTTCTTCCTAGCTGTTATCAGAATGTTGAACAGACTCCAGCCTCAAATGATGTAACCTGCAATGTGACCTGTATACCCCTCAGTCTTTTTGATCTGTACATCCTTTGTTTGCTGTGATCCGCCTGTACCACCCATAAACAAAGCTTTTCATTGAAAATCAAATCAAATCAACTTCTCATCTTAAATGTGCAAACCCTTATTCAGTCATTATGCCCTCTGGTCCTAGAATCTCTCACAATCAATTAGTCGAAATGCTGAGGTGCTGTACAAAAGGTAAATAAACTCTACACAGCAGTCATGAAATTTGTAAAAAAGAAAGTGGATGAGAGTTAGAGGACGAATTTCGAATTGAGCAACTGGAATGGATAGTGACAAAGGCAGAAGATTGCATTTGAAAACAAACTACAGGTACAGAAATAGTGAGAATCGTGACATGACAATAGGAGCAAATTGACAGGGAAGTCAGAATACAAAGAACATAGAATTTAGACATAGAACTGTACAGCACAGTCCAGGCCCTTTGGCCCACGATGTTGTGCTGAAATTTTACCCTTAACCTAAGGTCTATCTAATCTCCACCCCTACCTTATACTATCATCCATATGCCTATCTAATAGCTGCTTAAATGCCCCTAATGAGGCCGACTCCACTACCCTCTCCGGCAATGCATTCCACACCCCGACCATTCTCTGAGTAAAGAACCTACCTCTGACGTCTCCCCTATATCTACCTCCACTCACTTTAAAACTATGCCCCCTCGTAATAGCTACCTCCACCCTCGGAAAAAGTCTCTGGCTGTCCACTCTATCTATACCTCTGATAATTTTGTATACCTACGTACACCTAAAGGAAGCATGGTTTTGTAGAGGCATAGGGAGGCTCGAAATAGAAGGACTGAAACACAAGGACTTGGGAGTATTTGGACAGCACAGTAATGACTTCAGCAACCAAAAATGAAATGAACATTTGCATTTTTTTCCCAAGTGAAACTGCAAATAATGAGTGAGGTACTCTTATTGAGGTGTTCAAGTTATGAACAAGTTCAACATGGTAAAGTAGGATATTCTGTTCCCACTAGTTGGTATGTCAGGGTTTGCAATTCCAAGATTGTCAGCAAAAGAGCTTGGAGTGAGATAAGGAAGAATTTAGAGACATAGTGTCATATAGCACAGAAACAGACCCTATGGTCCATTTCATCCATGCTGACCAGCTTTCCCAAACTGAACTGGTCCCATTTGCTTGCATTTGGCTCATAACCCTCTAAAGCTTTCCTATCCATCCATCTTTCTAAATGTCTTTGCTCAGAGTTGTTAGGATTTGGAATGTGGTGTCTGGGAGAGTAGTGGAGGTGGATTCCATTGGTGGTTTCAAAAGAGAGTGGGCACATATCTAAAAGTGTTTAACTTAGAGACCTACAGAGATAGGACTGGAGAATTGGACTAGTTGGGTAGCTCTTTGCGGAACTGGAGTAGACATGATGGGCTGAATGGCCTGCTTCTAGACTGTAAAATTCTATGATTGGAAAATAATGAGGCTCTGATCAAATAAAAATCCAGACTTTAAGCTAAATTTGCAGTGATTAATTGGACAGCACTTTGTCTTAAAGCTAGATCAACAGAATAATATTTAAATTTCCCCTTTAATGATATCAATAGAGAGTGAGAAAGAGAGCCACTGTCTATACTGGGGACAAATGTCCACAATGTTTTCATCCCCTCAGAGCAACTGTCATCTGTTTAACCAAGATGCTACCACTGGTGTCAAACCTAGGCAGCAAAACATTTGCCTGGCAGAAAATCTCACTGGGCCCACTCTGAGCTTCAGACACCTTGGCAATATCACAGTGACCTGGGTGGAGTAATTCCTTTGGTCTGGATTTTCAGCTCGCCCTGTGAATTAACTTTATTTTCACAAGCAGAATAGCCTTCTCCCACACAGGAAGGATCTCTTACCCTCTTTCTGCATTGTCAACGATGTTCTCTGAAGCGTTTTTGTTACAGCACGACACCCAGCAATAAAATATGTACCTGTCGGAGAAAGCAAATGTATCTTATGCAGCATTAAGTGTTTTAATAATACAGATTGTTAACATGGAAGAGAAATTGTCCACAAATTTAATTTTATAACAAAGTTTAACTGAGGAATTATTGCTCTCTTTTGACAGGATATTGGCCGTACCTATACCTACAGTAACTAAAAGATCCCACAACTGAAGTACACACTTTTGATCGCCCAACATTTAATGAATGCGTGCATGTGTGAGTGTGAGTGTGAGTCTGTGTCTGTGTGTGTCTGTGCATGTGTGTGTGTCTCTGCATGTGTCTGTGCGTGTGTGTGTGCGCATGTGTGTGTCTGTACATTTGTGTGTCTGTGCGTGTATGTGTCTGTGCACGCATGGGGGTGTCTCTGCGTGCGTCTGCGTGTATGTCTGTGCATGTGTGTTTGTGTCTGTGCATGCGTGTGTCTGTGCATTTGTGCATGTGTCTGTGTGTGCACATGTGTATGTTTGTAAGTGTGCCAGTGTGAGTATCTGTGTGTGTGTGTTTGTGTGTGATTATGTCAATGTATGTATGAGTTTGTGTGTCTGTGTGTAAGTGTGCATGTGGGTGCAGTGTGAATTTGTGAGTGTGGGCGTGTGCATGAGTGTGTATGTGTGTGACAGTGTGTGTGTGTCTGTGTGTGTGAATGTGCAAATGTGTGTGTGTGTGTTTGTCTCTGTGTGTGAGTGTGTGTGTGTGCGCAAGCATGTGTGGCAGTATGTGCTTGCGTGTATATGTGTGAGTATATGTCTGTACGTGTGCAAGAGTGGCAGTGTGAATGTATTTGTGTGTGGTTGGCAGTGTGTGTTTGTCTGTGTGTGTGTGTGTGTGTGTGTGTGTGTGTGTGCGCGCGCACGCGTGGCTGTGTGTACGCGTATGTGTTTGTGACTGTGTGTGCATGTGAGTGTGTGTGTGTGCACGCGTGGCCATGTGTGTGCATGTCTGTGTGCGCGTGTGTGTGAGAGAGAGAGTGTTTTGGCAGTGGACTGGTGCATGTGAAGGGAAGAGTTGTCGCCTTTGGTTGGGAGCTGTGGTATCTGTGTTACATTCTGAACATCACCTTCCCCTGACCCTTAAAAGTATTTCTGGAACAATTGAAAAAACACCAATCTAGTTTAAAATTGATTCATATTTTCACTGTGTAATCAAATTACTTAGTGCCAACAAAGGAATGTTGCTAGTTAATACTGACTAATCCTTATCATATTGCTTAGAACTAATTGTACAAGAATTTGCTCGGGGCCCCCATTTATGACGCACAGTTGTCTCTGCCAAGCCTCGACCATCAAACCTCATCATCACAGCTATTTGTCACTGTCCTCATCATGTACTTATCTAAACTCCCCTTAAATACATCCATTCATACCCTAATCATCTTAATTACTCTTCATGTGGTACTGAGTTCCTTATTCCACCACTCTTCAGATAATGACATTTCTCTTGAATTCTCAACTGAATTAATTCCTGTTTAACTTACAGTCCATAGTATTAGATTCCACCATAAGCTGAAATGTCAAATTTCCTAATCATTTTAAAGATTTCTATTAGAAGGAGCTTCTCTTACTGAGGAAAGAGCCTGAAATGTTTAATTCTCCCCAATAGCTTTAGCCCCTAGTTCTCATGTGATTCTTGTAAATTAATTTCACACTTGCTTTTTTTCGTCGAATCCCTACAGTGAGGAAATAGGCCATTCGGCCGAATGAGTCCACACTGACCCTCCAAAAAGCATCCCACCTTGATTCATCGCCCCTACCATAGCCCTGTAACATTGCATTTCCCACACATCCCTAAACACTGGGATTAATTTAGCATGGCCAATCCACCTAACTTGCATATTTTTGGACTGTGGGAGGAAACTGGAGCACCTGGCAGAAACCCACACAGACACAGGCAGAACATGCCAACTCCACACAGTCGCCCGAGGGTGGAATCAAACCCAGGTCCCTAGCACTGTGAAGCAGCAGTGCTAACCACTGAGCCACAGTGCCACCCACTTGTATTGTTGTCTTGATATCCTTGCTTGTATTATGAAGGCTAGAGGACCCTAAGTATGATCCAACCAAGGTTTATTTACGTTGACGTTTCAGATGAGATCTGGTGGAATGGAGTTGGATGGTGCAGTTTGTGAAATATTTAGTTAAATATTTACTTTCACAACAATTCCATAATTGAAACCAGTGGCAGAACAGAGAGGAAGAGATGGTAGGTCAGAATAGCATTGACTTGGGCAGGATGATGTGTTTAAGAGATTTTAGGCAAGTATATGAGATTGGGCAGAAGTTCTGATGAAATATTAATGTTAGCACAGCCCCGTCAGATAGAATAGACTGGTTTTCTTTGCTTCACATTTAATGCGAATTACTCTTTCCAATCTGTTTGCACTGACATAACATTTGATGCAACACTCATAGAAACACAGAAAAGAGGAGTGGGAGTCAGCCATTCGGCCCTTTGATCCATTCATTATGATCGTTGCTGATCATCCAACTCCATAGCCTGCTCCCACTTTCTCCTAATATCCTTTGTTCCATTTAACCTCTTAGACACAACTTCTTCTTGAAATTGTGCAACGTTCTGGCTGTTTTCTGTGGTTGAGAATTCCACAGGCTCACCACAATGTGGGAGAAGAAATTTGTCTGAAATCATTTACCCCACGTTCTTAGACTGCTACCCCCTGGTTCTAAACTCCCCTGTTTTTGGGAATATCCTTCCTGTCCAGTCCTGTCAGCATTTTATTTGTTTTTATGTCCTTCCTCATTCTCCTGAACTCCAATGAATATAACCTTAACCGATTCAACCTCTCCTCCAACGTCAGCCCTGCCATCCCAAGAGTTAGTCTGTTAAAACTTCACCGCACTCCCTCAACAGCAAAAACATCCTTCCTCAGATAAAACAAAGCTGCACACAATACACCAGGTGTGATCTCATCAAGGCCCTGTACAATTGCAGCAAAACATTCCTGTTCCTGTGCTCCAATCCCCTTGCTATGAAGGACAACATACCATTTGCCTTCTTCACCGCCTGCTGCACCTGCAATGACTGGTGTACAAGGACTCCCAGGTCTTATTGCACATTCTTACTTTTTGAAATTTCAAATTGTTTCTGCAACACGCTGTCTACTCACTCTGATTTACTCACAGGTTGAAAATCTACAGCAATGCTCTGAAGAAATGTGACTCTCACCTGCTGAGAAAGGAGCAGGAGCATTGCTGATCACAACAGCTTATTCTGTTCCTGGTGAAGACTACACAGCATCTGCAAAGATCAGAATTAAGCAGCTTAACTACCTTTCCCATGTTAGAAAGGCTCAGCATGATTACACGCAAGCTTTCTGTTGACTTGAAAGTACTGCTTTGGTAAATAGTGCTGGTAAATTGTACTGCGTAATGTGAATCAGGCTGGAGTTACTTACATCATAAGGCATAATGCGAGTGCAGCCAAAATTATAACCCATTTCAGCGTGCTTTCCTTTGTATTGGAGTGATCTGTAAAAGAGGTTCATTGCATTACAGATCAAAGTGTCACCATTTAGTTGAAAGGTTGGTACTGTAGTGGTGATGTCACTGGGTCAGTCATCCTGAGCTCCAGCTTATTGTTCTGGGTCAAGGTCAATTCCTTTCTGTCCTAGGTTCAAATCCCACAGAGGCAGATGAATTCAGTTTTTAAAAATCTGGATTAAAAAGCTAGCATTGGGCCCTCTTTTGGTGCATTGGTAGTATCCCTACCCCTGGAACAGGAGGCCTGGGTTCAAGACCAGAAGAGTGTAATTTCATCTCTGAATGTGTTGATTAGAAAAATAGGTTAAATTAAAAAAAACTTAGCATAGGGTCCTCTTGTGGTACTGTGGTAGTATCCCTTCCCCAGTCTAGGAGGCCTAGGTTCAAGTTCCACCAGCTCCAGAGGAGTGAAATAATATCTGTGATAATGTCGATTAGAAAAATAGGTAAATAAATAAAAAAACTTAAAAGTTAGCATAGGGTCTTCTTGTGGTGCAGTGGTAGTGTCCCTACTCATGGATTGGGAGACCTGGGTTCAAGACCTACCTACTCCAGAGGAGTGTAATAACATCTCTGAACAGGTTAATTACAAAAGAATAATAAAAACTAGCCTAATGGCAGCATGCAACTGTGGTTATAAAAAAAAAACCCATCTAGTTCACTCATGTTCTTTCGGGAAGGGAAATCTGCCTCCATATGACTCCAGATCCATGGCAATTCCCCTCTGGGGAACTAGGGATTGGTGATAAATACTGATTCCATTAGCAACACCCACATCTCATGGGCAAGCTGAGAAAAAAATCTGATTAGACACACAAGTGTTTTATTGTAATACCACAAATGTGTTTAACCTTCTTGTAGAAGGGTAAGCAGGTCCATCTCAAATGCTTTTTCCACATTGAGAAGAATTCAATTCTCAATGAATTATATTTGACAAGCCTGCACGGTGACCTAGTCAAGTGGACAACATGCATTTTTTTGAGAAGCTATCTTGATTTTTTTGGATCCTTGATAATACACTTCTCCCCGACTCAGAAAACCATGGGCTTAAACTTGATTTTAGCAAATTGTTTACAAAATCCTGTTTCTCACATTGCCTTGCAGTAAAAGCTGATGTTCCCTTCGCCTTCCTGTAGCTTGTTCAAGCCTTTGGTGACTTAACAACAAGGAACCTAGGTCCCTTTGCAAATCTGCACTATCCATAGGCTAAACCAATGCGTCAGAAAAGTACTGAGGGAGTGCTGTGATCTTCATCAAACATTTTTGAATCCCAAATCTTGGATGTTCTCTCAGGTGGACACAAAAGAATCTGCTCAAAGATGGGCAGGAGGGTAGTTCAGAGCTGATTTAACTCCAATTTACTTTGACTCTTGGCCATCATTTTCACTTCTTTCTGAATCATAGCATCTAGAATCCCTACACTGCAGGTCACTCAGCCCATCAAGACTGCACTGACTCTCCGAAGGATATGCCATGCTATCTCCACAACACCACATTAACCACGGATAACCGACCTAGCCAGTACATTCCGGGACACAACAGGACAATTTCCCATGGCCAATCCACCTCACCTGCACATCTTTGGAATGTCGGAGGAAACTGGAGCACCTGGAGGGAACTCACACAGGCATGGGGAGAATGTGCAAACTTCACACAGAAGGTACCTAAGGCTGGGATCAAACTCAGGTCCCTGGTGCTGATGGCAGCAGTGCTAACCACTGAACTACTGTACCACCCAGCTGGTAAGGAAATGAAATATTGATCCCAACATTGAATAGGGTCCTTGAGATTAACAGGATAGGACAGGGTGGATAAAAATAAACAATTTCCATTGGGAGATTCTATAACTAGGGGACATAGTCTGAGAATTAGGACTAAAGCATTCCAGAGAGATGTTAGGAAGCACTTTGGCCCTTTTTCTGTTTCTTGAATACAGTTCATCTATATCTTTTTAGAATCAAATGCTCAGTCCTTTGACTGTAGAGTTGGAACATTATTTTTTTTAAGAATCCCTACTGTGTGGAAACAGGCCCTTCGGCCCAACAAGTCCACACTGACCCTCATAACATCCTACCCAAACCCATCCCTGATAATCCACACATTGGCAATTTAGCATGGCCAATCCACCTAGCCTGCACATCTTTGGATTGTGGGAGGAAACCAGAGCACCTGGAGGAAACCCACTCAGACAATGTGCAAACTCTACCTGAGGGAGGAATCGAACGCAGGTCCCTGGCACTGTGAGGCAACAATGCTAACCACTGAGTCACCGTGCTATCCTATTATGTTGAGGTTGCCCTGTTATAGGAAGGATATTATCAAGCTGGAGAGGGTTCAGAAGAAATTTACCAAGATGTTGCCAGGTATGGAAGGTTTTGTTATAAAGAAAGGTTGGATAGGCTGCGACTTTTTCACTGGTGGATAGGAGTTTCAGAGTCAAACTGATAAGAAGTTTATAAAATAATGACAGGTATCAGTAGAGTTAACGGTAGTTGTCTTTTCACTAGGATGGGGGATTTCAAGATTGGGAGTACATTTTTAAGGTGAGAGGAGAGAGAGTTAAAAAAGACACAGGACAATTTTTTTACACAGAGGGTGGTTTGCACTTGGAATAAATTTCCTGAGGAAGTGGTGGATGCGGGCACGATTACAACGTTTAAAAGACATTTGGATAGATACACGAGTAGAAAACGTTTGGAGGAATATGGGCCAGGAGCAGATAGGTGGGACTAGTTTAATTTGGGCTTACATTTGGCATGGAATGGTTGGACCGAAGTGTGTGCTGTATGGCTATGGCACACAAAAGGTGGGAAAGGTTTGGAACTCTCTTCCACAAGTGGCAGTGGATGCTGGATCAGTTGTTAGTTTTAAATCCAAGACAGATGAGGCCTTGTTGAGTAAAGGTATTACAGGCCAAAGCCATGTATATGGAACTAGGCACGAGATCAACCATTGAATGGTGGAACAGGCTTGAGGGGCCGAATAGCCTACTTCTGTTCCTATGGAGATACTCCACTGACTTCAACTTAAACGGGACAGTACAGGAATGGAATCTGATATTAAATGCTGGGAGACATAAATTGCTACTGATAGAAACAATTTAGAATCATCGAATCCCTACAGTGGCCCTTCGGCCCAACAAGTCCACACCAAACCTCAGGGCATCCAACCCAGACCCATCCCCCTATAACCCACCTAATCTATACCTCCCTGAACAATATAGGCAATTTAGCATGGCCAATCCACCCAGCCTGCACGCCTTTGGACTGTGGGAGGAAACCAGAGCACCCAGAGGAAACCCACACAGACACAGGGAGAATGTGCAAACTCCACACGGACAGTCACCCGAGGCTGGAATCGAACCCAGGTCCCTGGCGCTGTGAGGCAGCAGTGCTAACCACTGTGCCACCATGCCGCCAGTTGTATGAGTCTGTGAACACAAATATAATGCCCCCAGGAGCTCAGACTGTTAACATATATAATACAACACCTAACTGTTAATACAAATTGATGTGAATCCACTTTACTCACTGTCCAATTTCAAGAAGTAGGGTTCACTTTCTTTTTCACTCACAGGGCTCCGTGCAATACATTGATAGTTGCCGATATGGCTTGTGTCAACACTAATTATCATCAATGTGGCATTTTCTGAGGAAAGCTTTATCTCCCCATGGTGGTTGACAAGGCTCCCATTGAAGATCCAAATTATTTCAGTCCAATATCCAAGTACATGGCACCTCAGGATAACTGTGTCATTCTCTTTCACTGCTTCTGAAACATCAGATGTAATAGACACAGAGGAGATTGGCTCTGTGAATATAATTGGAAACAGAAGAATTAATCACCAACCGTGGATAGAATATGAAATAAATTATTTTATTTTAATTGAATGGCTCCACCTATAGATTAACATTCAACATGCTAATATGATTTATTTTTTAATTTCCCTGTTATCAGGGTAGGTTTCTCACTTGCCTGCAGGTGTAAAGCTGAAAAACAGACTTTTATTCTGCACAGAAAGCAATGGAAATGAGAAACAGTGCAGTTCCAGAAATAGACAATTTTATAGCCAGGAAGCATTTTGATATTCAAGGCCAACTAACTGCATTCAGGTCTTTGTCTCATTTGGAGTATTGTACAAAACTTGTGACAATGGTAGTTGGTCTAAAACCTCTCCATGTTAGGCTGTAGTTTGGCTCTGCACTGGAGAATTTTTGTCTTAACAAGCCCACATAGTGAATTGGAACACATTGTCTTCTAGTTTCTACTGACTCCTTGTCCAGTTCAGCCAGGACATTGATTGAACACCATTGAAGAATTCCCTTTCCCATTTTGCTTTCAATGGGTAAGGTTTTTTCTCTTCCTGTATTTAATTCCGTTGACCATATTTCAGCCCGTTTGAAAATACCAACCCAGACATCCAGATTCTGGAAAACAGAGGTTCATGTTCAGAATAAAAGGAATACTTCCCACTGATTTATTTTATTCACTTGTAGGGCATGGGCATCACTGGCTGGCCAGCATCTATTACCTGGCTATAGCTGCCCTTGATCTGAGTGGCTTGCTAGGACATTTCAAAGAAAGAGCTGAGAGACAACTACATTGCTGTTGGTCTGGAGTCACATATGGGCCAGACCAGGAGAGGATGGCAGATTTCCTTCCCTAAAGGACATTAGTGAACCAGACAGGTTTTTCTGACAAAATCAATGGTTTCATAGTCATCAATTGATTCTTAATTCCAGATTCCTTTTAAAAAAAATTAATGCAAAGTTCCGCCATCTGCCATGCAGAATTTGAATGCTGGTCCCCAGAAATGTTAGGTTAATTTCTGGAGCAATAGTCTAGCAATAATACAAGTAGGCCATCATCTCTCCTTCATCATATTGGCCAGATTCTTGGGCATTTCAATTGTACTAGTGCACTCATGTTCTTCTGGCAAATAGTGCATTAGATCTAACAGCGATGTGATGTTAATTGTTGTCTTCAAAGATTCTAGTGTTACGGCAGGGGAGTGGCCGAACTCCTCTGATAATTAAACCAAAACATAAGCCCCAATCTCTTATGATAGGAGTAGAGGTTCCCCTACAATAATTATCCCCGAAACACTCAGAAAAGTTTGCCTTTCCCCTCGTAATCAGTTAAAAGAGTGGTTAAAAGAAAGAAAATCCCTGATCCCACTTTATAAATAACAAGTAACAATTTATTTATTTAACCCTAACAATGAACAAATTAACAGAATTACTAACAAACTGAACAATTCCCACCTAAGCATAATTGCTGTCTAACTGGCCTAAATCCTACTGGAATGCTGTTCAAATAAATACAAGTCCCACTTATACAAAACTTATATTAAAACTTAATCTCTCCAAGTTCGCACAGACTATCTTCTGGTACCCATTTGCCTGCTCTAGCCTTTCTCCTGTCGATTTCGTGTCACAAATGTCTTTCTTCCACTGATTCTGCTGCCAGGGATGTTTTTCTCTGTAATTGCTTCTGTAAGGACTTTCAGCTAGAAATGCCATGGTACCTTTTAATTAGTTGGTGCTTTCTCTGAGAGCTAAAAAGTATTGTCTCTTGGCAGTTGGTAGTTGACTTCCTGATTTTCCAAATGCCCTCGTCTTTATACCTGTGATGACATAACAATATTTCTTATGGAGGATTGGTTCGATGCAGTTAACCATATCAGAATTAAATTTGATACATTTTTAGTATCTAAGGGCTTGGTTTAAATTGTTTGGCTAAATTTGAAAGCTGTTGTCTTGGTAAAAATGCTGTTTGGCTGTTTGATACAAATGTTTTCATTCGGGTGCTCTCTCTGCACACCTCCTTGCAAACTTCCAAGCAAAGCACAATCTCTTAAAGGGACCATGCACTGTTATTCTGTTCATGAGTATGCTACACAACTTCGTAACGCTAGTGACCGAAATAAATATTCATCAGAACCTGATGCATTGGCCTTGTAACCCCGCTACAGTTTCAAGTGGGGGAAACGATGGCCCAGTGGCATTATTGCTAGAATATAATTCCAGAGTTTCAGGAAATGTCCTGTGGACCTAGGTTCGAATGATTAAAATTCTGGAATTAAGAGTCAAAGAATGACAATGTAATTATTGCCAATTGTCAGAAAAACCCATCTGGTTCACTAATGCCGTTTAAGGAAGGAAATCTGTTGTCCTTACGCGGTCTGGCCTACATGTGACACCAGAACCACAACTATGTGGTTGACACATAATGACCCTCAGGGTAATTAAGGATGGGCAATAAATGTTGGCCTAGCCAGTGATTCCCACATCCTGTGGATGAATAATTCTTTTAAAAATGAGCCTGCCAAGTGGTGGAAAATAAATTAGCTCACATAAATCTGCTCTTTGAAAGCTCTTCCAAATGCTACCTGTATATAGAGATGTGTGTATGTGTAGAGGGGTATTTATGTCTTATTTCCAACCCAACTGTACAAGAGAGGGTAGATAAAGATAAACTATTTTCACTGGTTAGTGATTCTAGATCCAGGGAGTATCATCCTCGTGCCAGAATGTTCAGGAGAGATATTAGGAAACATTTCTCACACAAAGGATGGGAGATATTTGGAATTCTCTCCTGCAAATGGCAGTGAATGCTGGATAAGATGTTAAGTTTAAATGTGAGATGGATACATTTTTGTTGAACAAATGTATTAAGGATATGGGCCAAAGGAAGGTATATGGAGTTAGAGCATAGATTAGCCATGCTCTCATTGGAATGGTGGAACAGGCTTGAGGGGCTGAATGGCCTACTCATGATCCTATAGGCTTATGTTCCTAACCCCACCCTAGTAAACACCGCTCCCAGCCATATTTCATAGATGAGCAAGGGATTTCATTACATCCAACTCATTTTACCATCAGTGCACTGGAGCATCAGATCATAACCATCTACAAGGCATACTACAGCAACTCACCGAGGCTCCTTCACCTGCACTTTCTGTGACCTCTAACATCTAAAAGAAGGAAAGCAAATATGCAGAAACATAAACCAACTGCAAGTTCCCCTCCAATTCACATGCCTTACTGATGTGGAACTATATTAACACACCGTCATTGGGTCGAAATCTGTGAGCCCCCTCCCTAACAGCACTGTGGCTACAACTAGAAACACAGACAATGTTGATTGATGAAGGCGGCTAACTTTCACCATCCCAGGGCAACTGGAGGTGACAGCAAATTCTGCTGATGTGGAGGAAGAACATACCGACTCCTGAATGAGTTGTAGAAATGAGAAACAGTAGGAGCTCCAATTCCTTGGAACATTTCTTTACTTTGGTCATGTAACTCCCTTATTCACCGCTTCCCCATTAGCCAAAAACCAGGTCAGCTCCAAAGATACTAACAGCTTCCAGTTTATGTGATTGCCTTTCGTGCAGAACCTTTTTTTAAAAGTTTTCCTTGGGATTCACCACTCAAATTTCAACATCTACTTTGGGTGTCAATGTCACAAAGAGTCAAGGAGTTTGTTCAGGCAGGATCTGCGCCTTTGGAAGCTACCTCGACTCTCACTGTTTAACTTTATGTTGGAATTTCTTGAAGTATATTCTCCCAAAAGACTGCAGAAGGCTGTCGAGGCTAGGTCATTCAGTGTATTCAAGAATGCAGTGTAGCAAGTTGAGGGGTGACCTTATAGATGCTTATAAGATCATGAGGAGCATAGATAAGGTGAATAGTTAAGGTCTTTTCCCTAGGATGGGGAGCTCCATACTAGAGGGTAGAGATTTAAAAGGGACCTGACGGGCAACCTTTTGACACAGCAGGGGGAATGAAGAACCAGAGAAAATGGTAGATGCATTTTAAAAGATATTTGGACAGACACATGAAAAGGAAAGGTTTGGAGGGATATGGGCCAAATGCAGACAAGAAGTATTTGTTTAGTTTCAGAAACTTGGGCAGCATGGTTGAGTGAGACTGAAGGGTCTGTTTCTGTGCTGTACGTATCTATGGCGCTATAAGGTAGAGATACACAGGTTTTTAATCTTGAGCTGGAAATAGAAGCTCTCTTCCCTCACTGAAAATCCAAGAACTCCCTTCCTGACACCATTGTGGAAGCCAACTGTGCCTGGGGAGTACAGCAGTTCACAAAGGCTACCTACCACCACCTTATCCAGGACAATTGGGGTGGGCAACAAATGTCAGCCCAATTCATAAGTCGATTACAAAAAAATCCTCCAGAACTATGAGAGTTTGTCTTCCCTACACTGGCTGGGGGCGAGCTGACCAACAATGGGGAGAGGAGGCCTAGGAGCTAAACTGAGGAGATAATGGTCACTGGTTTCAAAAGTGTGTTTGATGGAGCATTGGAGAGTTACTGTAGAGCATCTTGTAGATGGTTGTAATCTGTGTGTTATTGTGTATTGATGGCACAGAGGCACTAAATGTTGCTCAACAAGGGCATTTCTCAATGGTTTCATTACCAGAATTCAGCTTTCTGGATTGACAGAGTAAATACCTCAAACCAATGTGTTCCACATGCAGCCTGTGAACAAGAGGTGCATTAATGTTTTGGATAAGGAAAACACTCCTGTTACTCACCAAATACAAAAAGGTTCATTGCAGCATCTGCTGTATCACCAGTGAATGAGTTCATGGTAACACTGTACTCTCCGCTGTCTGAAACACTCACTGATTTGAGCAAGAGAGAGCAGTTACTGCGTAAGAACTCCACCCGTCCTGTGTAAAGATTATTAATATCTGATGTTTCTCCAATCCACGCAAGGACATCTGACCCGTTGTGTTCCCAAGTCCCACTCCTCACCCTCTCAGACGGTCTGACTGACAGGATCACAGGGTTTCCGATTGCTGCATTAATCAGCCTCTCACTCACTGAGATGGTCAAAGCCTCAGAGTCAACTACAAGGGGAAGAAGAATCCCAGGTTAGCGTTCAGACAGTTAATTGTAAATGGTGACAGGGCGCAGATTTTGAAATCAGTCGCTGAGGTTGTATTTAAGTTATCCTCAGCACCATCCCCTCCCACCCCACAGTCTTCGTCCTCGCCCTCAACACCAACGTGAGAAATTCACTCTCACCAACAAATAGAAGCGACCAGACAGCAAGGGCAGGGAGCCGGGCTCTCTCCATCCTAACAGAGCAGTGTTGGTTCCTGTTCTAGCCAGTGTCCTGCCAGCGGTCCCTGATTAATGAACCAGATTAATTTTTAACTAAAGCAATCAGTCAAAAGCTTACCTCACTGAGTGGAACTGTATGGAGACGGTGACAGTTTTCCAGTTCACTGACCGATGGAATGCTGCTGGAAGCACATTCAGGCTGTAATTCTCCTCCCCTTCCCCAGTTTTCAATCCTTCAGCTGTCGATGTGATGGCGACTGTTACTGTGACAGGGGAAGGCCGGGCCTCCATCAATCCAACCAGTTTTCCCATTCTCCATCTAAAGCTGTTTGAGAGGAGACTGCAACAAGTCTCAGTGTCTCCTGGGTCACTGTACATCCATGCACGCAATGGCCGAAACTGATAAAAGGACATGAAACCAAGTGTGATCATTTCCTTCCCTGAGTGGCCTAGCATTCTCACTTCAGGCTGAGGATAGTGAATTGCAAGTAGTTACACTGTCAGAATGTGTGGGGCTGGAAGGGGATCTTGCAGCTAGTGGTGTCACCCTGCACTTGATGACTTCGTCCTTCTGGGTGGTAAAAGTGTAATTCACAACATTCTGTTGAAGGAGCTTTGGTTTGGGTTGCAGTGAACCATGCAGATGCTTTACAATGCGGCCACGATGATGGATGTGGTGCCAGTCAAGTGGGCAGCTTTGTCCTGGATGGTGTTTAGCTTCTTGAGTGTTCTTGGAGCTGCACCCATCCAGGAAAGTGGGGAGGTTTGCACCTCGTGGATGGTGGACATTGCTCTGAAGATTTGCTCATCACAGAATTCCAAAACTCTGAATAGTCTTGCACCCATGGTACTGATACTGTCAGTAGTGTTCAGTTCATGGCCAATGGTAATTCCCCCCGATGTTAATGATGGGGGATTTCACAATGCTATTGAACGTCAAGATGGCTTGACTCTTTCCTCTGGGAGATGGATGTTACCTGTTTCAAATCAAGCTCAAAAACTGACTGTTGTCTTGCTCTCATTGCTCCCAGCTGAGACTGGAACCCAATCCTGCAATAAACAATAAACATCCCCTGGAATTATAAAGGGGAGGTGGGGTTGATGGAGCAGATTGAGGTGGTTGGGCTGAGGACACTTCCTTGAGCAACTGTAATTGAGTATCGGACGAAGTTCAGAGAAGGCTTACGAGATTGATTCCAGAGATGAGAGGTTTGCCTGATGAGCAGTATTGAGTACCTCTGCAAAGGAACCATGTAGGACACAGGGATTATGACACAGAAGGAGATCGTTCATCACGGCAAGCCCACGTGGTTCTGTAGATACAGTCAGTCATATTCTGCCAAGCTATCTCTGTCACCCTGTACGTTTATTGCCCTCAGGTACCCATCCTATGTACTTTGGAAATGACTCATAGAGAGTGAGTTCCAAGACATTATCACTTGCTGTGTTAAAATGTTCTTCCTTACACGCCCTGTGTATCTCTTGCTCAAACTCTTAAATTAAGAATATAAAAACTAGGAACAAGAGTAGGCCATTCAGCCCCTCCAGCCTGCTTTGCCATTCAAAACAATTGTGGCTGATCTTATCTTGATCTCAACTCCACTCTCCTGCCTGCTCTCCATAATCCTTTAACCCATTGTTAATTAACAATTTTTCTACCTCCTCCTTAAATTTACTCTGTGTCATAACATCCATGGGGTAGTGAATTTCACAGATTAAGAGAAGTAATTTTGCCTCATCTCTGTTTGAAATCTGATGACCCTTATCCTAAAACTGTGACCTCTCATTGTAGATTGCCCCGCATGAGGAAACATGCTTTCTACGTCGACTTTGTCAATCCCTTTGGGTTCTTACATCTCAATTAGATCTTCCTCCATTCTTCTAAACTCCAGAGAGTACGGGCTTAAACCATTCAATTTCTCTTTACAAACCCCACATCTCTGGAATCAATCGAGTGAACCTCCTCTGAACTGCTTCCAATACTGCATCCCTTCTCAAGTAAGGGGACCAAAATTATAAACAATACCCCAGGTGCGGTCTCACCAATGCCTTGTACAGTTGCAGCAACACCTCCCTACATTTATATTCAGTTCTTTTAGTGATTAATGTCAAAGTTCTATTTGTTTTTCTATTACGTACTATACCTTCATACTATTTTTCTGTGCTTCACACACAAGGACACCCACATCACCCTATACCAAAGCACTCTGAAGTTTCCTCCATTTAGATAGTAAGTTCCCTTTCTATTCCCCGACCTCATCCTTATCCATGTTAACCTTCAGCTGTCACGTTTTGTCCCATTCACCTAACTTGTCCATATTGATTTGCAAATATCTCATTTCTTCATTGCAATTTACCTTCCCACCTATTTCTCTGTCATCAGCAAATCTGGCTACAGAATGTTAATAGTTAGGTCCTGAAGACTGAACTCTTGGCTACTCATTAGTTACATTATGCCAGCCAGAAATTGGCCCATCTATCCCAACTTTCTGTTTTCTATCAGTTAGCCAATCCTCTATCCAAGGTAATAAATTACCCCATACCCATGCGATCTTACACTTTGTGCAGTACCTTATCAAATGCCATCTGGGAGTTCAGATATACTACATCCACAGGATGCCCATTATTCACATTGCTTCATACATCTTGAAAGAGCTCTAGCAAATTAGTCAAACATGATTCACCCTTCATAAAGCCATGCTGACTCTGATGGATTGTGTTTTGACTTTTGGAATGATCTGTTATTATTTCTTTAATAATGGATTATCAATGACACATGTTAAACTAACTGATCTGTTTCCTACCTTCTGCCTCCCTCCCTTTTTAAATAAGGGTGTTATGTTAACATTTTTGCAATCTACTGGAGCCTTTCCAGCATCCTGGGAATTTTAAAATATTGTAGCCAATGGGTCCACTATCTCTGCTGTCTGTTCCTTTAAGACCCTAGGATGTGGGACATTAATCCCTGTGAACTTGTCTGCTCCCAATAGTTTGCTCAGTACTTTTTCCCTAGTGACAATGATTGCTTTAGGTTCCTCCCTTTTGATAACCTCTGTGCTACCTGTTGCTTTCGAGATGGTACTAATATTTTCCTCCCACGAAAACTGAAGTAAAATATTGATTTAGCGACTCCATCATTTCTATGTTCCCAAGTATTATCTCCCCAGTCTTATCCTCTGAAGGACCAACATTCATTTTAGCTACTCTCTTCCCTTTTATATACTAACAGAAGCTTTTCCTTTTTATATTTTGCACTAGTTTTCTTTCTTAATTTACCTTTGATCTTTTTATGACTTTTTTAGTACCCTTTGTTGATCTTTAAAAAATTCTCAATCTTCCAGCCTGCCACTCGCCTTTGCAATATGGTAGCCTTAGTTTTTGTTTATATATTATCTTTAACTTCTTTGTTAAGCGTTAGATGGTTTTTACCCAATTTACAATCTTTCTTCCTTTCTGGAATACATTTTAGTTCAGAACACTTGAGTATCTCCTTAAACATCAGCTGTCCTACCTTTTAATCTCCCACACAGATCAGTAGGGCCAGATCTATCCTTATGCCTATATAATTAGCTTTGTTTATCTCGAGAATGCTAGTGTAAGATTCCAATTTATCATCATCAAACTGAATTTGAAATTTTGGCATGCTATGATCACTCTTCCCTAGACATTCCTTTAGTCTGACATCATTACTTAATCCCACCTCATTACACATTAACAAGTCTGGAATAGCCTGCTCCTTGGTTGGTTGGTTCTGCAACCTATTGCTCCAAGAAACAACCCTTAATACCGTCAATGAACTCTCCCTCAAGGGTATCCCTGGCCATTTAATTAATCCAGTCCATGTGCGTGTTAGAATTATCCATAATTATTGTTGTACCTTTATTACAAGCTCCATGTATTTCCTGGTTTATACCTTGCCCAACTCTATGATTATTGTTTACAGACTTAGACTACTCCCATCAGGGATTTCTTCCCCTTGCTAATTTTTATTTCTACCCAGACTCATTCTGCATCTTGATCTCCACTGCTGATATAATTTCTCATTACAGCACTGACCTCTCTATTTACTTACAAAGCTACACCACCTCCTTTTCCTTCATGCTTATCCTTCCAAAACACTGTGTAACCTTGATTATTCAATTCTTAAATCTGGTCTCCCAGCAACCATGTCTCAGTAATTGCTGCCAAGGAAACATTGTGGCATGTCTGGCATTACCGTTGTAGAAGCCTTGAGAAGGTCTGCCCAGAGGAGGAAGGAGTGAGGCTCCAAAAGCTTGTGTTTTCAAATAAACCTGTTCAACTATAACCTGATGTTGTGTGATTTCTGAACAGAAGAAGAAAGTCCAAGAAGAGGAAACCTTTTCAAGAGCTAAGTGCGACTGATCATTGTATTTAGCATAGGAGTTGGTGTGTAATGTTGCAGCTGTACAGGAGAGTGGTTCGGACACTTTTGGAAAACTTTGTTCAATTCTGGTCTCTCTGCCACAGGAAAGATGTTGTTAAATTTAAAAGGATGCAGAAAAAAGTTACAAGGATGTTGCTAGTGTTGGAGGATTGGAGCTTTCGGAAAAAGCTGAATAGACTGGGGCTATTTTCTCTGGAACATCGGATGCTGAGGGGTGACCTTATAGAGGTTAATAAAATCATGAGCGGCTTGGATAGGGTGAATATCCAAGGTCTTTTTCCCAGGGTAGGGGAGTCCAAAACTAGAGGGCATAGGTTTAAGGGGAGACAGCTAAGATACAAAAGGCTACTAAGGTTCAACTTTTTCACACAGCGGGGTGGTATGTTATGGAATGAGCTGCCCAGAGGAAGTGGTGGAGACTGGTACAATTATAATATTTAAAAGGTATCTGGATGGGTACATGAATGGGAAGGGTTTAGAGGGATAAGGGCTAAATGCTGGCAAATGGGACTAGATGAATCGAGAATATCTAGTGGGTATGGACGAGTTGGACCATAGGGTCTGTTTTCATGCTGTACATCTCTACGACTATTCTAAATTTTGTTCCGTTTAATCTTTCCTGGGATATGTGCACCACCGGCAAGATCAGCATTTGCTACCCAGCCCTAATTGCCCCTCAACTGAGGGGGTCGCTGGACTATTTCAAAAAGCAGTTGAGTTAATGCAAATATCCTTTGGCCTAAAGGGGGTGTGTATAGTTTTGTGCTTTCTCCTGTGCTTTTGCAAGTTGTTTTAATGCTGTAAATAGAGAAATCATTAAAAAAATGTGTGAATTTTATTAGCTCACTCCAGTGGATGTACAACAGTCCTTGGCACGTCTGTATCTCTACACACTTAAGTATCTCACCAGACGGGAACAGTTTAGGGGTAGAGACCTGGTTGTTGTAGCTGGTGCATATGGAAGGGGTGCAATAGAGGGAACTAATGGAAAATGATGCCTAATTATTTTCTGTGATCTCTTGCTGAGCAAAATGAAAAGTACAGTTAAGGGCCCTTCAAGGAGACAGGGAGGGTTTTGCATGAGGATACACGGTAAGGAGTGAATACTTGGAGATGATTGTGCACGAGGCCAAACATCCATTCTAAGTAATTCAAACACAAGAAATGAAGCCTTGTTTAGAAACCTAAGAGAAACAGATAGTGAAGAATTGTGGTATTTGGTGCTGTACCATCAGGGGATTTCACTCGTGTATCTCTTGTGCTTTTCTAACAGGTTAATCATTTACTTGAATTAAACATGTTTAAAGGAAGTATTGATCCACACCAAAGTTGAACCATTGCATTAGTCATCCTTCATTGCAGTAGTTCCTCTTTCCGCTCAAAGGAAGACGTCAAGGTAGTCCATTTACTGAAAACACTCATGTATGTACTGGATTTATAGTGACTGACTCATGAACTAGAGGCAAGTGTGTGTGGGAGCAATAGCACTACATCCCTGTCCAACACAGAACAATGTTACACTGTGTTAAGGAATGCCTGAACAAAAACAAACAAATAAGTCTATGGTCAAGGTCCACCTTCAAATAACTAAAATGTGCAACATTTCCTCTTTACAGATATTGAAGGAATCTGGAGTTTAATATATTAATTAAAAGTTTAATATATACATATAACTAATATGGAGCAATAAGCAAGTGAACCTATTCAAAGCTAAGAATTTAGCTCAGGAATATTATGATCCTATGCCTCCTCTAATTCTGAGACACTATCGGTTTTACTCGGCAATTCAAGAACCAGGGGAATCCATGTCCGTTTTGATGAGGTTGAGACGACTGGCAGAGGCATGTGATTTTGATTTAGCCTGAAGTGAGATGCTGAGGGATACCATCAGGGATGTGGGATTAGTCATGTAACCGTGCAAATGCGCTTGCTAGCTGAAGCCCAACTGGACTTCAAACAGGCACTATGATTGGCTTTGTCATGAGAAAATGCGGCAAGTGGAGCTTACGTGTTACAGGGCATGCTGACAGAAGTGAACATCCTTGGGGAACAACATGAGTGAAAGTGGTTGCTTAGCCTCATTCAGGACATATCCTGAATAGAGGGACTCTAGGTCTGCCCACAGCAAACCCCAAAACAAAGCCAAGCCTCAGCCAAAATTTTCTCGAGGATCCAGGCCGGCAGGTTATTGCTGCTAGTATATGTACTCAAGACAACAAAAGAATCCCACTAGGCCTGCATCGACTAAGAGAACTCTGGTATCTGGGAGAGCGCATGCCCTGGAAAGTCCACTGACAGCTGGCTTGGAACAGTTAAATTGCTCAGCAACATCTAAATCAGAACCAATCAAAGTAAACCTCTGGTTAAACAGTCACCCAGTTCTAATGGAGGTCGATACTGGATTGGCTGTATCAGTGACTGCGGAACCAGTCTTCACTCTGGACTCCAACCCTTAAAATGCGTAAGATCTCGGCCAGGATGAGAACCTACAGTGGGTACCCGCCAGATTAAGGGTACAACTTCGGTTCCAGTCTCTTATGAGAAGCAGCCAGTTCAGTTCCTACTGATTGTAGTAAAAGGCTCAGGCCCAAGCTTCAGGGGGCAAAATTGGTTGAAGAAGATTCATCTTGATTGGCTCAACATTTTTCAATTGGAAAATAGCTGCCTTAGTGTTCTGAGGAAGGGTCACCGGACCCGAAACGTTAACTCTGTTTTCTCCTCCACAGATGCTGCCAGACCTGCTGAGCTTTTCCAGCAACTTTGTTTTTGTGCCTTAGTGAAGTCCGGATTAAATACCCAAAAACTTTTCAGGAATACCAAGGGAGACAAGGTCACCTTGCATGTTGGCCAAGAAGCAATTCCACGATTCTGCAAGGCCCACCCAGTGCTATTTGCTTGACGGGCAAAAGTAGAGGCAGAAATCAGGAGGCTGGAAAGCGAAGGAATCATCAAACCAGTTCAGTTTGCAAAATGGGCAGCACCGGTCGTACTGATTGTGAAGCCCAATGGGTCGGTTCGCCTTTGTGGGGATTTCAAACAAATGGTAAAGTGATTTTCATAGCTGGATAAATGCCCAATTCCTTGCATTTATGTGTAAAACTGGAAGGGGGCTTGACATTCGCAAAGCTGGACATGAGTCCAGAGTGCAAACAAGGACAAAAACTGCCACCAGCATCTCCACTACACTCGTGGAAATGGCCAGGTAAACCCCGGACTCAGTTACATGTTGACTATGCCAGTCCTTTCATGGGCTCTGTGTTCTTATTCATTGTGAATGCCCATTCAAAGGAATGAACATGCATAGAGTTCAATCGTCAAACACAGGGATGATGATTTAAATGTTCTGAGCATTTTTTGCAATACGTGGTCTCCTGGAATTGTTGGTCACAGACAACATCATTTACCAGCAGGGAATTTGAGTATTTCCTAAAGTTGAATGGTATTCGGCATTTAAGGACAGCTCCACACCATCCATCATTCAACATTCTGGCAGAAAGAGCAATCCAAACTTTAAAGACAGGCTTAAAGAAACAGCCTTCAGTTTCACTCGATACCAAACTGTCTCGGTACCTAATTGATTGTAAGACTGTCCCTCACGCAACTACAGGGACAGATCCAGCAGAGGTGCTAATGGGGAGAAAACTCTCTCCAGGTTAAGGTGGAGGAACACAGCAGGCCAGGCAGCATCAGAGGAGCAGGAAAGCTGACGTTTCGGTCCAGACCTGAAACGTCAGCTTTCCTGATCCTCTGATGCTGCCTGAGCTGTTGTGTTCATCCAGCTCCACACCTTGTTATCTCAGACTCCAGCATTGGCAGTTCCTACTATCTGATCTCCCAGTACCTGAGGGGTGGAGGGTGAAATGGTATCAAGAACGCCAATACTGGACACAAGACTTCTCTCAGTGAGAGAGGCAGTTTATTTCAGGAGACGGAGTTTGGTGTCAAGATGTCCGGTTCACACCGCCCGTATCCGAGGCAGAGTTGGAGGACATGGACCTGGTGCAAAAATGCCCCAGGAGAAGCGACAGGAAAAAAGAACGGCCTACATCCCAGGACTTACTGAGGGAGGGATGTAGGAATTGGAATGAAGTCAGCTAGGTGGACCTCATAGAGTCTGAGTTCCCTGATTGGGGCTGTTAATCTGGTCTAATCAGGGATCCCTGGCTGACAGATGTAAACAGGAGTGTCAGAGGTTCCGAGACAACAAGGTGCAGGGCTGGATGAACACAGCAGGCCAAGCAGCATCATAGGAGCAGAGAGGCTGACGTTTCGGGTCTAGACCCTTCATCAGAAAAGGGGGAGGGGAAGGGGGTTCTGAAATAAATAGGGAGAGAGTGGGAGGCGGATAGAAGAGGGATAGAGGAGAGGATAGGTGGAGAGGAAACAAACAGGTCGAAGAGGCGGGGATGGAGCCAGTAAAGGTGAGTGTAGGTAGGGAGTTAGGAAGGGGATAGGTCAGTCCAGGGAGGACGGACAGGTCAAGGGGGCGGGATGAGGTTGGTTGGTAGGAGATGGAGGTGCGGCTTGAGGTGGGAGGAGGGGATAGGTGGGAGGAAGAACAGGTTAGGGAGGCAGGGACGAGCTGGACTGGTTTTGGGATGCGGTAGGGGGAGGGGAGATTTTGAAACTTGTGAAATCCACATTGATACCATTGGGCTGCAGGGTTCCCAAGCGGAATATGAGTTGCTGTTCCTGCAACCTTTGGGTGGCATCGTTGTGGCACTGCAGGAGGCCCAGGATGGACATGTCGTCTGAGGAATGGGAGGGGGAGTTGAAATGGTTCGCGACTGGGAGGTGCAGTTGTTTATTGCGAACCGAGCGTAGGTGTTCTGCAAAGCGGTCCCCGAGCCTCCGCTTGGTTTCCCCGATGTTGAGGAAGCCACACCAGGTACAGCGGATGCAGTATACCACATTGGCCGATGTGCAGGTGAACATCTGCTTGATGTGGAAAGTCTTCTTGGGGCCTGGGATGGGGGTGAGGGAGGAGGTATGGGGGCAGGTGTAGCACTTCCTGCGGTTGCAGGGAAAAGTGCCGGGTGTGGTGGAGCTGGAGGGGAGTGTGGAGCGGACAAGGGAGTCACGGAGAGAGTTGTCCCTCCGGAAAGCAGATAAGGGTGGGGAGGGAAAGATGTCTTTGGTGGTGGGGTCGGATTGCAGATGGCGGAAGTGTCGGAGGATGATGCGTTGGATCCGGAAGTTGGTGGGGTGGTACGTGAGGACGAGGGGGATTCTTTTTTGGTTCTTATTGCGTGGACAGGGTGTGAGGGATGAGTTGCGGGAGATGTGGGAGACACGGTTGAAGGCGTTCTCGACCACCAAGGGGGGGAAGTTACGGTCCTTGAAAAACGAGGACAACTGAGATGTACGGGAGTGGAATGCCTCATCCTGGGAGCAGATGCGGCGGAGGCGAAGGAATTGGGAATAGGGGATAGCATTTTTGCAGGAAGGTGGGTGGGAGGAGGAGTATTCTAGGTAGCTGTGGGAGTCGGTGGGCTTGAAATGAATATCGGTTTCTAGGTGGTTGCCCGATATGGAGACAGAGAGGTCCAGGAAGGGGAGAGAGGTGTTAGAGATGGTCCAGGTAAACTTAATGTTGGGGTGGAAAGTGTTAGTGAAGTGGATGAACTGTTCGAGCTCCTCGTGGGAGCACGAGGCGGCACCGATACAGTCATCAATGTAACGGAGGAAGAGGTGGGGTTTAGGGCCGGTGTAGGTACGGAAGAGGGATTGTTCCACGTAACCTACAAAGAGGCAGGCGTAGCTTGGGCCCATGCGGGTACCCATGGCTACCCCCTTTGTCTGTAGGAAGTGGGAGGAATTGAAAGAGAAGTTGTTGAGTGTGAGGACGAGTTCAGCTAAGCGGATGAGGGTTTCAGTGGAGGGGGACTGGTCGGGCCTGCGGGACCGGAAGAAGCGGAGGGCCTTAAGGCCATCTGCATGGGGAATGCAGGTGTAGAGGGACTGGACGTCCATCGTAAAGATGAGGTGTTGGGGACCGGGGAATTGGAAGTTCTGGAGGAGGTGGAGGGCGTGGGTGGTGTCACGGACATAGGTAGGGAGTTCCTGGACCAAGCGGACATAGGTAGGGAGTTCCTGGACCAAGTTCTGCTCACTCTGACGTCTGTCTCTGAGGAAGCCGGACCACTGTCAAGTAGAATGCATGTGTGAATAAAAGCTGACCTGGTGACAGGATACCAGCCTCTGTAGAGTTATTTCACTTTGGGTATCACCTTCTTAGCGATTCAATGTATTTCAATTGAAAAATCCTTTGACTTCTTAAAAAAATCTTCATTCACAGGATGTGTATGTGTCACTGGAGAGGCATTTATTATTAGAAGGTAGTTAGGGATCACATGTAGGCCACTCCAGGTCAGGACAGCACAGTCCCTACTCTACAGAGACATCAGTGAAGCCAATGGGATTTTCCAATCATCATCATTTGATTCTTACTTCCTGATCTTTTTGTTGCCCCCAACTGAATTCAAATTCCACTATCTGCTGTAGTGAGATTTGAACCCCAGAGCTTTACCTGGGACTCTGGATTAATAGTCTAGCAATAATACCACAAGGTTATTGCCTCCCCTCAGCAAGTTTGTATTTGCTGCAGATATCACACACACATCTTTTTTGATCTGTGAGGGAAATTGAGGAAATGTTTCCACCAGAAGTTGGAACTTAATAGATGAACTTCAGGAAATTAAAATTTAAAAAAAATAAAATAAGCTGCGCTGCCAATTGTTCAAACATTGGAGGAATATTTGCTTATCCCAGCTTCAAACACCCTACTGAACCCTGAACAGGACACCTAATTGAGTAATACCTAGAATAGCAACTGATGTAATTTGAGTTGTACACCTCTAATAATAATCTCTTAGGCACTGGCTAAAGTGACATATGCCTGAAATGTGAGGAGTGTTAATTGCAAACACGGACAGAGCCCTTGTGCTGCAGACTGTGAAATGACATGCCCATAAATTTCTGCACATTCGGGTTATTTATTACTCTTTTTTTAAGAAACTGATGTTTTGGTGTTAACTGATACTTGGTAACTGTTGGGAGTAACCAGAAAATCAGACACAGGAACAGTCAGTCATACTGGGGATGGCAGTTGAGGTGGGAAACCTCATAACCTTTAAAAAGTATGTGGATGAGCCCTTGAAATGTTTTATATTCAAGGACAAGGGCCAAGTGATGGAAAGTGAGATTAGTGTAGATAGGTGGGTGCAGACTTGCTGGGCTGAATGGCCTCTACCGTGCTGTATGACTGTAAAACAAAGAGCATATGTAAGCTCAGTCAGGAGCCTATCACACTGAACTAGGTTAAAAAAATTAAGCAATTTTCTCAGACGATTGTTTGATAGCGAATATCACACCTCGCCTGTTGACTGATTTGGTGATTAAAAGAGTACAAGGAGGAAGTGTGCAGAAATCATGAGAGTCTTAATTGTGGGATTGACCACTTTGATAGTAACATAGGAAGCCACTCAGCAACATTACAAACTGAAAAGACCAAAATGTGATTTCCAAAAGATTCTTTCTCAGACTTTATTTATCAACCATTCACTTGCCCGATCGCAACATTGAATTAAACTTAACGTGCGCTATCTCCTGTTATTACAGGCAATCTATATAGATTCAGCTTAAAACAAACCAGTTCTGGACAAACTGCATGATTATAGAGACAGGTTGGAGAAGTTAAAACCATTTGTCTTGGAGAGGAGAAAGCTAAGTAGGTATTTGATGGAGGTGTCTACAGTCATGAGGGGGTCAGTACAGAGTTAAAAGGGGAATTATCCCACTGAAGAAAGGATCAAATCCATACAGTGTGGAAGCAGACCATTCGGCCCATCAAGTCTGCACCAACCATCTGAAGAGCATCCAACCCAAACCGAACCCCCCCCTCCACCCTATAACCCTGAATTCTCCACCTAATCCACCTAGTCTGCACATTCCTGGACACTGTGGACAATTTAGCATGGCCAATCCACCTAACCTGCACATCTTTGGACTGTGGAAGTAAACTGGAGCACCCAGAGGAACCCCACGCATGCATGAGGAGAACGTCCAAACTCCAAACGGACAGTTGCCAGAGGCTGGAATCAAACCCAGGTGCCTAACACCATGAGGCTAACCACTGAGCCATCGTGCCACCCCACAGGTGATAGAGAAAGCATTGACTTAACTTAGTTGGTAAAGGAAGCAGGAGCAGCAGAGGGAAATGGTTTACTCATTGGGAGAAGGGTTAGGCAGTGGGATGCATTCTCCCAGAGTGTAGAGGAGGCATATTCTACTGAGGTTATTGAAAGGGGATGGGACTTGTTCGTGAAGGAATGTGCAAGGTCACAGGGGGAAGGGAGGGAGACGGCAGTAAGGGAGAAGCTCATCGGGACAGCCATGATAGACTCACCAGCCTCTCTTGTGATGCATTAATTCCGTGATGCTTTGTGGCAGTGCATGTTCCCCCATCCAAATACCATCCAATTCTACCAATCCTGAGGGCAATTAAAATACAGTCAAAGTACAGAATAACCAGCTGCAGCAACAAACCTCAGCTACAACTCTGCAACATTAATTGCTCCCAAAAGCTGAAATATGTGGGAGATGTGAGGAGTCTGCCAGAATGGGCAAGAGTGCTGGCCTCGCACATTGTGAACATTCTGCAGAGAAACCACTGCACATTTACCATTGTGGTTGTGTTTTGATGAAGAGAGGGAAAGGTGTCTGGATTCATTTCAGACCAAACCATTGGCCAACATTTCAGGGTGTAAATTGAATCAGAGATAGCAGGAACTGCAGATGCTGGAGAATCCGAGACAACAAGGTGCAGAGCTG